>NC_081171.1:9836394-10166394 GCF_012432095.1 Onychostoma macrolepis
AGAGCGACACCTGCGCCGTTAGCAGAATGCTTATGAACACAGCACTGTCAGCATCTTATAAAAGCAAGAAACAATAAAACAAACACGGCACAGACGCCTCTGATGTGGAGATGGGCCGCTCGGTATAAACCGTCTCCCCAAGGACAAAGTGTGGCAGTAACATCTCCTGGAAAGATGATTGATAATAGTGTATAATTCTACACGTTGACTCTCACCTCAGAAGCAGACTTTTCCTTCAACTTACATAAAGTTGGCCCCACTCATTGTATGCTTTTTAATTTCCTCTGTTTGGCAAGGGGTTATCATGAAGGATGAGTGTGAAAGACATTTCAAGGGCACAATGATGCTGTAACTCAGCCAGGAATTCAGTCTTTGGTGTTAAAGCAGCGTGGGATTGTGTCTCACCATGTAATGAATGAGAAATTGCAGTGTGTGTGGTTAATACACAGTGAAAACACTGTCTGAAAGTATATGAATAATATTTTTTTTTTTTTTTTACATGAAGGACAAAAACAAAGTCCAACAGAGTGACTCCAGTTTACTAATCCAGCATGTTGATCGTTCATTATTAGGTAGAACTTAAATTCATTGTTAAGGGAGCTTTGAGGTCCAAAGGTGCTGAATTAAGGCTGAAACGTTCATCAATATCTCATCAGTGTCTTTCCAACATGAAAATAGTGTGAATGGTAAACGTGTGTCTTGGCAGATTGTTGTTATAAAAGTTATTTAACCTTCTTGAATAGAGTAGGAAGAATAATAATGCTTGGCTGGCAATTGGTCAGTTATTCTTATCAAAGCAGACCTACATAAACTTATTAAATTATGCAGCATGCACAGACTGCTAAGTATTATTTTAAAGGCTTTATATTTATGTATTTATTTGTTTACCTACCCATTCAATTCATTCTCATAGTGTACAATGACTCTACAATAATGCTTTTCCTTTTATTGTTTTCTGATAAATCGTGATGCAAGTGATCAGAGGCTCTTATTAATTTACAAAGGTATTTATTTTATTTTATTTTTTTAGATAATTTCTACAGCATGTTTCACACAAAACATTAAAGGAATAGTTCACCCACAAATTAAAATTTGCTTAAAATTAACTCACCCTCAGGCCATACAAGATGTAGATGAGTTTGTTTCTTCATTGAAACAGATCATTACTTCACTTGCTTACCAATGGATCCTCTGCAGTGAATGGGTGCCGTCAGGGAATTCAAAAAGCTGATAAAAACATCAAAAACATAAGTAATCCACACAACTCCAGTCCATCAATTTACATCTTGTGAAGTGAAAAGCTGTGTGTTTGTAAGAAACAAATCCATCATTAAAGCTTTAAACAGTCACTTCTGGCCAAAATATGAGTCCATAATCCATAACAATGCTTCCTTGGACTGTTTTTGCTAAACAGTGCTTGATCTGTGCATATTTCTCGCCTGATTCAGACAATATTTTCACTGGAATATTCACAATTTTATGGATGGAGGAATCGCATTTTAGTTAAAAGTTAAAAACATCATGAATTTGTTTATTGTAAACAAGCAGCTTTTTGCTTCACAAAATGTTAACTGATGGATTGGAGTTGTGTCGATTACTTTTGGATTATTGTGATGGTTTTATCAGCTCTTTGGACTCTCATTCTACGGCACCCATTGGTGAGCAAGTGAAGAAATAAACTTGTATATATCTGTGCATTTTGACTTGACTGAGTCATTTTCAGACAATTTTTATCTCTGGGTGAACTATTTCTTTAAGTACTACTTGTGTAATAACATTAGTGCTCTGGAAACATTAGTTTTTTTTCTGTGACTGTTTCACTGGTCATCTTGACTGCATGAACAATTCATTTTAAAAGTCAAAGAATAAGGTCTTCGTAACAGCCAAAATGTTATTCATCAAGATGTGGATTCTTTATAAATATTTATTTCCAAAAATATGTAGTACATAAAGAAAAAAAAAATTGACGTTTGGATCTAGCATCAAAATAGCATGTTATTACTAAATGCATGAAATCCATAACTCAAAACTACTGTAAGTCTACACAATACTAGGACACAACCTAATGAGGCAAATCATGTAATGCAATTACCCTGCTCACTCAGAACTGTCTGCCTCGTCAAATATAATTTGCTATTAGTAAAAATAAATCAAATGGCATAAGAAGTCAAATAAATCATTCATAGTTGGTCAGTTTTTTTTCTTCTTCTTGGCACTTGCTTTGTTCTTCAGAATCACAAAAACACATTATGACAATGGATAATGGTCAGCAATACAAATTTCTGGGCTCAATTATAAATTGAAATTATAATTCTGTTATAAGCTTGTGTCTGTTATCTCGTTATCTCTGTGAATTCCCTACAAAAGTAAAGGATGATTCTTGATTGAACTAAATAAAATTGAATAGTGATATTTATGAAGTTTAGTGGCAGTTGTGTGTGAGAAAATGTATTTATTTACTCTCTTATGTTCACCAAGGCTGCATTTATTGGGTAAAACTGTTACTTTAATTAACTTTTACTGTAGCTATGAATAACTGCTTTCCCATTTTGATATTTTAAAATGTAATTTATTCCTGATGATTTTCAGCAGCCATTACTCCAGTCTTCAGTGGAAAATGGACCCTTTAGGTACAAACATGTACCTTTTGAAAAGGAACCACCCCAGTGACAGCTTTTGTACCTTTATTTCTGAGAGTGTGCTGTGACAGAACAAATATAAATGATTTTGCACTATTTCTAGGCCACTAATCAAATATTAAAACTTTGTGTCATTGATGATGTGACTCCTTTATACAAGAAGTAAAGTAATTTTAACTTTTTATTCAAATGGTAAGTATGATAATAAAATTTGTAACCAAAAAAAAAAAAGTTTGTATTAAAATTAGTAAAAACAAAAAATTGACTAGAGGTCTCAGACTTTTGTACCCCAGAGATGAATCTCAAAAGCTCCTTTCCTTTGCCCTTTCTCTCACCCAATACTTACTCTTAATTGTACTGTGTGGAAATGGTAAGGCCCCTCAGGCCTAAATAATGATTTTGAGAACATGACAGAGTGCTGACTGGGGCTTTCAGCAGACTCTGTAACCTCAGCTGGTGTTGGAAAAGAGGGACTGTCAGGGACGAGCAGCGGCAGACGGCCTG
The DNA here is from genome assembly GCF_012432095.1 of Onychostoma macrolepis. Taxonomy (NCBI): domain Eukaryota; kingdom Metazoa; phylum Chordata; class Actinopteri; order Cypriniformes; family Cyprinidae; genus Onychostoma; species Onychostoma macrolepis. Next base: position 9,839,538 of record NC_081171.1, read on the forward strand.
TCTGGAGCCTTTGGCAATTGCCCTCATTGATTGAGACAGATGCAAGGGTGTGCTGAGGGACGTTTTACAAATTGAAGCTGATACTCGGCTCATAGAAGCACAGAGAGTGTGCCAGATTCACACCACTGATATCAGCTGGGGTACCGCGGATGCTGCGGATGGACTGAGCGGCGGTGCTTCTGACAGATTGGCTTTTTACAGGGTTTGTTTGGATGGATGGCTAGTTTGCTGCTTAGGAAATTGGACTTTCTTGCTTACGTTTTTCTGTTTAAAAAAAAAAAAAACAACTGAAAATGTAAGTGCACAGATACAGCCTCCGGAGAGAGGCATTCTGGGAAAGGTCCTTGTACGAGTGACTTACTCTTCTCCGCTCTGCATCAGCGCTGAGCAATTACATCTATATAAATATCATGCGACCTTGCACAGCCGTCCGTATCTCAGTATTACTGTAACTGAGCGCTCTGCCCCGGCCCAGCAAACCGGCTGCAAACTCCATCAGGAATTCGGCTGCCCCGCTTCAGTAACTGCACTCGATCCCCAGGAGTGACCCTGGCATCACCCTCCATTTTTCACCCCCACTCAGGAACATACAGAGACATAAAAGCACTGACAGGCTCTGAAAGCAGAAGCCGTCACCCTCACAGGGCCGGTATGTATCTTTTATGGGTCCTGGGCTTTAACCGAGAGACATTTGTCTTTTGAGCGTGCTTTTTCTTTGGTGTGAATACTGTATGTAAAAATGTGTCGGAGGATCAAACTGTTAAAAGTTTTACCTTACAATGGCAAATCAATCATTTGTAGAGTCTTGGCTTTGGCTTTGAAACGTTAGCAGCTTTCAGTGCCCACGCAGCTGTCAAATTATTGACTGTACTTTTGTCGCCAGATGGTTGCATTACTGGAGAAAATAATTAGAGACTGTACTGGGGATTGCAACAAAAGAGGTTAAAAAAACAACAATTAATTTTGTACACTTTGTACTTAGTGGCATGTCCACAAAAATATCTTATTGGTACTATTTGCCAGGATTAGCTCCTAATAGAAGTTCCTTCCTTCTCTTTTCATTTTTTATATATTTTTTAATAGTTTGAAGACATTTAAAGTTCAATAAAATTCAAATAAAAACAATACATTTTAAGTAAGGGATAATCAACGGCTAGCTGTGCATTAAACAATTTGAATGCACAACGTGGAGGTGAAGAACCACCAATGTGCAGCGCATTCAAATCGTTTAATGCACAGCTAGCCGTTGATTATCCCGTTTTTAAGCCATGGTCTGTCTGAATACTCGATTCTGATTGGCTGGCAGGTGTTGATTAAATTCGTTGAACCGCACAGGTAGTTCCAGGTCAGTTTAATCATGTTCTATATCAATGCGCTTCCTATAAACATTGGTAACCATAGTAACATTACAGTTGAATAGTAATACAGACGAAAATAACCGTCATTTTTATCATTCCGTGGTTACCAAAGTTTATAGACGGTTTCATCGGGCGCACGCGCCTGGACCGAAGTTAACTTCCGGTCTGTGTTTGTTTATCGGTCTTGTTAGTGGCGCCGGCTACAAACACAGTTAAAGTTAAAGTGATGAGTAATGAAGTTGGGCTCAGGTTGTTGTGCTGTGGGATGTGTTTCACATACATTTATTTATTTGTGGCGACCCACCACGATATCAAAACGGACCGATTTTTCAAATGGCTTCGTTGAATAAACATGAGCACGTAATGCACGTTTAAAAATCAAAACGAGGCGCGGATGTTTTTATATCACTGTATTTCTGAAGGACAACTGTCTTTAGAAAATGTTCGATGTAATTTTCATTTCATCTAGCAAGTTATATGCCTGATAAAGCAGCGTTTGTAAGCTCAGCGTTACTTTGTGTAACTACAGCCCAACAGCCGTTTCCGGGAAAACCTCTAGTTCTCCCAAGTATAGGGGCGAATTCCAAACAGAAGTGAGCATCCCTATGCCCTACTCCCTTCGAAGGGCAGAGCCCTTGAAGTGTGTTCTTTGAAGGGTGTAGGGCATTACTGCCTCGTATAAGCGTTTGGAACTCGCTTGGCGAAGGGAATGACGGACAAAATGTTACCTTGACAACGCTGCGAGTGCGTGCAGCATTCAGCGCTCCAACAATTGTTGCAAATAAATATTTCTTCTTATTATTATTTTATTCAAATATTGTCTAACTGTGTCTTATTTACTATTAAACTTTTTTCAAACTAAACTTGCTTAAACTTGCTAACAATACAGTCTTAAATCATATTTTTATCACTGACGAAAATATTTTGTTTTACATAAAAATAAAGAAAACATTTATTAACTTATTCTACTTACGTTTGTATATAAAGTCAAAATAAACCCCAACTTTGCTTTAAAATGCATCGCAAGATCTCCTAAGTGAAGATCACAACCGGAAATCACTTCCGTGAAGTGACCATCGCATGTTCCCTTCACTAACGGACTTCTGGAAGGGCCCTTCGTGAAGGGAATCAGTTGCTCACTTTCGTTTGGAACGTCCCTACAAATGGCGTCCCCTTCCCGAAGTGGCCTTCAAGGGCGCAAAAAAGCCATTTGGAATTCGCCCTAGGTCTCCCGCTTTAAAGCGCCTCCTGCTGGCAGAGAATAAATTAAAATTTTTAAAAAGTCCGTCCAAGTAGTTATCGCTGCATCTCAGTCCGTCTGATTTACGCAGCAAACATATTTTGCTTGTTATCATAATCTACTCTAGAGGGACTTAGCTGTTGTTACTGATTGTATTTGGATGTCTACCGGAAGTTAAGTTAGGGCCGCAAAAGCGCGCATGCGCAGTAATGTTTGTTTATGTTGTTGCCGTTGAAACCGTCTGGAGGCGCATTAATATAGAACGTGATTAAACTGACCTGGAACTACCTGTGCAGTTAAACGAATTTAATCAACACCTGCCAGCCAATCAGAATCGAGTATTCAGACAGACCATGGCATAAAAAAGTATATCACACACACACGCACATTCACATTGCTATCTTTTTAGGGAGAGTCCGTCTATCCCCTAACCTTGTTCCTACTCCTAAACATACCTCTCACACAAAACTTTCCGCATATTTACAGTAGATTTTTTTTAAAATGAGCCGTTTATAAGCTGTTTTCCTCATAGGGACCAAAAAAATCCCCACAAAGACAAAACCTACTGTTATTATTATCCTTGTGGGGACCTTTGGAACAGTACATGCGCTCGCGCACACACACACACATACACTTAAGGACATATTTTATTTTACCAGAAAATGTTATATAATTTTTATCACATCTTGTTGTTTTATTTTTTTTTAAGTCTTATGAAGGCTTATTCTCACCAATGTAAAAACAGTAATATTGTGAAATATTGTAATTTGTAATACCGTAACTGTTTTCTATTTTAAAATTTTTTAAAGGGATAGTTCACCCAAAACAGTTGACGGTAGCCATTGACTTCAGTAGTATTTTTCCATACTTTGGAAGTCAATGGCTACCATCAACTGTTTGGTTACCAACATTCTTCATAATATCATCTTTTGTGAAGATATTTCAACAGAAGAAAGAAACTCTTGAGGGTGACTGTTTGAGACAAAAATTATGTCATTCTGAGAATAGAGTTATATTTTTCTTAAATAACACATATCCCTATCTACAGGCCCTACTGTTCTCATATCATATATAACTGTGATGTTTTAAGAAACAACAAGCTTTAAAACATTTTTTTTTGTTTCTACTGTTGAAAATTAGATGATTTACTGTGAAATCCGTTTTCTCACCGGTACATCACCAGTGTAAGCTTCATGGTGAAAACATCACTCTTGCCAATGTAGTCCATAGTTACAATAAAAATCTATCTTGATTTTCCCCCACTCTACCCTATGTATTTCTGTGATGGCAAAGCTAAAATATTTCTTCAACATTTAAAACAGTTGCTTTATTTTTGTGGAAACATACTTTTTTGCATATGATATTATAATATGGTTTATAATACAATGCTTTTGGTTGAAATAAAAATCTTTTGTAGCTTTGTAAAAGTCTTTACTTTCACTTTTTATCAATTTAATGCATCCTTTCTAGATAAAATGCTTATTTTCTTTCAGAAAGAAGTAGTGTACATAACTTACGTATTCTGTCTTGTTTGCATAATTTGTTATGATTATTAAAAAAACAGCCAATAAGATCTTATCCTTTAACATAGAGGAGTTAAATGGCTGCTGCACTTTACTTTTCAGTGTAAAATTGTTTTATGTAAAGGCAAACATCTGAGAAATTCATCATTCTCTTTCCCAGTGCAAACAGTTCTACTGCAGTGATATCTGGAGATAAGCCAGCGTCTTTGAGAGCTGCATATGGAAACTGAAGACAAGTTGTCGTTTATTTGAGCTACAGTAAAAACTCCTTGTTGTAAGATTCCCATCAACCTTTCCTTTTTGTGTCCCAGTCGTACCACCCCCACTTTGAAGGCAAACGTGTGATATAACAACAGCACTCAGCTGATTACAAATCATCAAGCTGCTCCATTTTGGATAAGATTAGCTGCTGATACCTTGGCTTTTATAAGGAACAGTTAGACTAGTTTCCAGGATTATTGAATGGTACTCAATAGAGTTCCTGTGGTCTTATGACAATACTTTTAATTAAGTTTTGAAACTGCATGACCTGTGTGTCACCTGTTCTCATAATCAAATGATATTATTTCTTGTATCCTCTCTTGATATGTTTGTGTCTGTAAATAGAGGCTTCCCTTTGCCTTTTCAAAAGTGAGTCTAAAGTTTGTTTTTAGCATGCGTGCCCTTTCCATCTCTCAGCAGAAAAGGGCATCGTGCCTCCAAGAGCAGAATTGGGCCATGCCATAACAATGCTTTAATTTACAAGATTTGTGTACTTGCCATGCCTAGAGAGACAACCTATGAATCTTCACCTCGCCATTTAGTATAGACACGGCTGGTGGCAGGAGGCTTGCATTCTCATTCAGCTCAGAAGTGAACGAAGATCCCTCTAGCACCAATCGATACGTTACAGGAATCTGATAAACACGCGCGTCTCGCTGAAAACCCCGGTCTGGCAAGTTACATTAAATAATGAGAGGACTCATTATTTCCAGAGGGAAATTAGGGGGCTCTTTGATGGATGGCATATTTCAATATCTGAGTGAATTATTGTGCAGCTGGAACATAAAGCAGTCATTTGACTCCTTAGAGTGGTTGGAGGCACAGAATCAATCACCTGTTCCTTCACACAAAATTAAGAACCTCAGGTGCTCTTGCATTCTTTTAGAGGTGTCGGAGCAAATGAGAGTCGTAATGGCATTTACCTGGCTGAAATTCGCTATTGATAACGGAGTAAATGAGGTATTTGTCTGCTGAAATGTTTCTGATGTGATTGTGGAGAAAAGATGTGACACGTGTGAGTGGAATGTCATTGCAATGGCCTTTGCAAATGTTGAAATGTTGAAAGTTTAAATGCTGAACTTTGTGGCTTTTTACATCTCCCGTTATATAAGCCGGCTCTTTCAAAAATGTATGAATAATATATTACAACATATGGGTTCTCCATGCCAGTCTAATTACGTGGGATTTAATATAGTTCCATGCATTACCAAGAAGTAAGAATAGCCCTTTCGTTTGATCCTGCTGATTAATTAAAATATGGAGAAAAACATGCAACGGACATACCAGTGAGAGAGTGTCTCACAGAATTGAAAAAGCTTTCTCTTTGCATAATTTATATTATGTAACAATATGGCAAGAAATCAACCAATCAACCAATGCTTTTGTTAACCAACTGTTTTTATATTCCAGCACAAGGCTTCTCAGTTACGAACATGTAAATCTGCTTTTATTGTTACATGTGGTTTACATATTTGATTTTTACCCATTACTTTACCCAAGGATAAACATTTAAGGTTGAAATGTATTTATTTATGGTCTGTTCCTCACACAAAGCTATAATATGGCTTTAGATTTATTGCATAAAGCAGTGGCGGCTCGTCAGGGGAAGCACAGCTTCTCAATTCATTTTAGTTCATGTCTCAGAATGATTATTGTTTTGTTTGTAATTTCACCATAATACCATAAAATGTTACTGAAGTTGGTAAGCGCCGCTTTTCTATCGCAAATGTGCCGAATCTGCTGATGTAATTACAACCGCTAAGTGACAGAGAGGGCAGGGGAGAGCTGAGCTCTCGTGCCTCCGTTGGTTAAAAAAAAAAAATTAGCCAATCGGCATCAGTGCTCACTTTCAGCGCTGAGGATTGTTGAGAAAAGAAACCTTGCAAGGTAGGCTCATAGACATAATAAATACCTAGACGCCTCATTGGCCGCTTGACCGCACGTCAACGTCGCCGCCATCTTGGTGCGGGCAATTTTTCCATCATTCTCATAAGTGGACTAGAGAAAATGCTTCAGTCCTGTGCTGCTTGGGGCTGTACAAACCGCCGCACATATAGGTCTCCGGGAATTACTTTTCACAGGTAAGACTGAAAAGTTGATGACTGACACTGATCTGATGAGAATAAATTTAAGATGAGAATAAATAATACACATGTAAATATAAATAAACAAAAAAATGAAAAAGAAAAATCATTTGAAACATAAATGATTGTATATACAGTTGTGCTATAGATGATAGAGTGGGATAGAATAGAAGGAGATGCAGGGATGTACTAGGATGGAGGTGGTAACAAATAAATATAAGGTTATTGTACGTTGTTATTGCATAATGGGGGGTATTGCCTGGGGGAAGAAACTGTTCTTGTGCCTGGCTGTCCTGGTAATTGGGGCTCTGTAGCGCCGGCCAGATGGCAAAAGGTCAAAAAGGGGATAACTTGGATGTGAGTGATCCAGAGTGATTTTCAGAGCCCTTTTCCTCACTCTGGATGTACAGGTGCTGGTCATATAATTAGAATATCATCAAAAAGTTGATTTATTTCACTAATTCCATTCAAAAAGTAAAACTTGTATATTATATTCATTCATTACACACAGACTGATATATTTCAAATGTTTATTTCTTTTAATTTTGATGATTAGAGCTTACAGCTCATGAAAGTCAAAAATCTGTATCTCAAAATATTAGAATATTTACATTTGAGTTTGAATAAATGACCACCCCTACAGTATAAATTCTGGGTATCTCTTGTTCTTTGAAACCACAATAATGGGGAAGACTGCTGACTTGGCAATGATCCAGAAGAAGAACATTGACACCCTCCACAAAAAGGTTAAGTCACAGAAGGTCATTACTGAAAGGTGTGGCTGTTTACAGAGTGCTGTATCAAAGCATATTAAATGCAAAGTTGACTGGAAGGAAGAATTTGGGTAGGAAAAGGTGCACAAGCAACAGGGATGACCGCAAGCTTGAGAATACAGTCAAGCAAAGCCGATTCAAACACTTGTGAGAGCTTCACAAGGAGAGAACTGAAGCTGGAGTCAGTGCATCAAGAGTCACCACGCTCAGACGTCTTCAGAAAAAGGGCTACCAAGCCACTTCTGAACCAGAGACAACGCCAGAAGCATCTTAACTGGGCTGTGGAGAAAAAGAACTGGACTGTTGCTCAGTGGTCCAAAGTCCTCTTTTCAGATGAAAGTAAATTTTACATTTCATTTGTAAATCAAGATCCCAGAGTCTGAAGGAAGAGTGGAGAGGCACAGAATCCATGTTGCTTGAAGTCCAGTGTGAAGTTTCCACAGTCTGTGATGATTTGGGCTGCCATGTCATCTGCTGGTGTTGGTCCATTGTGTTTTCTGATGTCCACAGTCAACGCAGCCATCTACCAGGAAATTTTAGAGCACTTCATGCTTCCTTCTGTTGACAAGCTTTATGGAGATGCTGATTTCATTTTCCAGCAGGACTTGGCACCTGCCCACACTACCAAAGGTACCAAAAGCTGGTTCAATGACCATAGTGTTACTGTGCTTGATTGGCCTGCAAACTCGCCTGACCTGAACCCCATAGAGAATCTGTGGGGTATTGTCAAGAGGAAGATGAGAGACACCAGACCCAACAATGCAGATGAGCTGAAGGCCACTATCAGAGCAACCTGGGCTCTCATAACACCTGAGCAGTGCCACAGACTGATCGACTCCATGCCACGCCGCATTGCTGCAGTAATTCAGGCAAAAGGAGCCCCAACTAAGTATTGAGTGCTGCACATGCTCATACTTTTCATGTTCATACTTTTCAGTTGGCCAAGATTTCTAAAAATCCTTTCTTTGTATTGGTCTTAAGTAATATTCTAATATTTTGAGATATTGATTTTCAACTTTCATGAGCTGTAAGCTCTAATCATCAAAATTAAAAGAAATAAACATTTGAAATATATCAGTCTGTGTGTAATGAATGAATATAATATACAAGTTTCACTTTTTGAATGGAATTAGTGAAATAAATCAACTTTTTGATGATATTCTAATTATATGACCAGCACCTGTATTTGTTCTTGAAGGGTGGGCAGGGGAGCACCGATAATCCGTTCAGCAGTCCGAACCGTTCTCTGTAGTCTTCTAATCCCTGATTTTGTAGCTGAGCCAAACCAGACAGTTATTGAAGTGCACAGGACAGACTCAATGATGGCTGAGTAGAACTGTTTCAGCAGCTGCTGTGGCAGGTTAAACTTCCTTAGCTGGCGAAGGAAGTACAACCTTTGTTGGGCTTTTTTTTTTTTTACAATGGAGTTGATGTGAGTGTCCCAATTCAGGTCCTGAGAGATGATGGATCCCAGGAACTTGAATGTCTCGCAACACTGTAAAAACACGTAAAAAGAAATAAAATGAAACAAATGAAACAAATAAGCCCTTATATTAATTAGATAATAATAGCCTGATAATAATAATAATCACCTTGATGTAAAACATACAACTGTATATTTGATCAATTTTTTTTTTTTTTAAAGTCTTAAATGCAATTATTTATTTATTTTGTTTTATTTTTTTCCAGCTTTGTATCACCGGAATAAATTACTTTATATAAATGCTGTGATACAAAGCTGGTTTTTCAGCAGCCTCCTGTGTCACATGGTCCTACAGAAATCATTCTAATATGCTGATCTGGTGGTGCTCAAGAAACATTTCTTATTATTAGGATTTGTTTGATTAAATATAAAGTTCAGAAAGTTTAATTCAATGCATCCTTGCTGAATAAAAGTATCAATTAAAAAGAAAAAAAAATCTTACAGATCTGTCTTTTGAATGCATTTATATTATTAACGGGACCACCTCTTGTTTTACGTTCCTGGGCTTAATGTTTTATTACTTTAATTTTGCATCTCATAGAAAGTGCCTAAAATCATAGTTGCTCTCTATTTCAAGCTGTCATAGTGTCAGTCCACCATTACAAATTCAATACACTTGTCACCCTTTTTTCAGTATTACTACACTCTCCAGTAGAAATGCAGGCTTGATTATTAATCATATGCAACCACCTCCACATCTGCTGCAGGGTAATGATAAAGAAATAGCACTTTTGCCTTTGCCATTCTAAAATGAGCCCTCAAAGACAGCAGACTATGTAGCCATTGTTCGATCGCCTGTTGAAGGTACCTCTAAGCATCATTACATTTCAATTCTGCAAAGAGTGACATACAATTTGTAAGGGGGAGACTCCAGGGAAATTAACTCAGAGATGACAGTTCACAAGACCAAGAGTTCTGAAAGCAAAAGTCAATTTTGCAGCCTGCTAGTATAATTATATGCCACCATCTTTGATGGAGGAAGATATTTGCACTTCATTTCCTGAGAACGAATGTCCAGGATGGAATATTCATATGTTGTAGATACATCAGATTTAGGAAATAATGATAAAATACTAATAACACCAAATACGAAAGCAAGAAAAATTACTTTTCAATCATTCGACCGTAATTACAAATGCAACTTTGTGAAAGACCATGTTTTCCACAACCTATGTTTTGCATTTTAAGGGTCTGAATACATTTCATTTTGCTTTTATGTGATTATGATATGCTTGAGGCTGGGATTTGCCATGCAAATTTAATATGCTGTACTTATCGGATAGCTAGATGTTGGTTGTACTAAGCATTCAGATAAATATATAGGAGAGGGAGGCCACGTCTTGAAAGAAGCTGTGTCCCTCGTGTTGAATCTTTGCAGTGAATAGACTTTAATCTCTCATGGCCAAGTGTGTGGTGTAATTCAATGCCGCTGGCAGACATTTGATTCTGTGAATCATGTCTCGAAGCAATCACGTATGAACTGCAAATATGTTCACGATATATAATCAACGCCCAACTCAAATGCTGCTGTGAGATGCTAAGAAATCAGGTAGAAGAAAAGGTGTGACCCAATGTGTCACTCATACGTACAAACTTTGACTTTTATTGCTATTATAGATTGTGTTTTCATTTCCTGTGCGACATCTAGGGTGCATCTCTCTTTCTTTCCTTTTATGGTTTATCCCCCCCGCCACTTATTCACGTGGGGAACATTGCTCCAGTTTTACCCGCAGATCTCGCCAGAAGTGTTGCTTCTTTTCCAAGCGATGGGTTGGAGAACTAATGTTTGGATTTGATCACAAGCTTTGATCGAATATTCAGTTTTATTCAGACCTTTGGAAACAAACAAAACTGATTTTTGAGCTTTTTATATTGAGAACATATGTCTGTGTGGGTCCAATGAAGTTCTTTTGTTTTTTTGTTTTTGTTTTTTTTCCCACCCTTTTGGTTTAAACAGGCTCATCACTGTCAGCTGTAGATGACTCGTCCTATCTGTTCTGTTCAGACACTTGTCTGTTCTATACACGGCAATCATTTCTCGCAAAATCAAACACAGCTGCACAAAGCCCAGATAAGACGAGTGGCCAAAAAGTGTCACACAGGCAAATGTTCCACATGAAACAAAGCCTTAACTGCCCTTTATTCTGTGCTGATGTGCTAGCCAAAGATTATTCTGAATGCAGTGTCTGGCAGCAGTTTACTTGGATTAGGAATTTAAATTTTTGAGCAATATTGCAACCATTTGTAATCTTGATAATTTGTTTAAGATTAAACCGTGTTAAGGGATAGTAAACCCACAAATTATTTCCTGAAATTCTGTCATTTACTCAATCTTGTGTCATTCTAAACCTATATGACTTATTTTCTTCCGTGGAAGTTATGCATATTTTGAAAAACATCGTTTTGTACATAAGTCAGTTGGTGCTTTAAAACCCCATTGATTTTCAATGTATGGTCTGAAACATTCTTCAAAATATCTTGATTTTGTGATCCACAGAATAAAGGCAGGCATACAGATATGGAATGATATGAGGGTGACGGTTTTCTTCTTCTTCTTCTTCTTCTTATTATTATTATTATTATTATTATTATTATTATTAATGTACTATGCACTACTACTATGTACTATGTACTACCATTCAAGAGTTTGGGGTGAGGTTTATTTATTTGTTTGTTTGTTTGTTTGTTTATGGAAATACATTAATACATTTATTCAGCAAAAATGCATTAAATAGTTCAAAATGACAGTAAATTCATTGATTGTTATGTAAAAAAATTGATTTAGAATAAATATTGTTCTTTTGAAGCTTCTATTCATCAAGGAATCTTAAAAAAATGTATCCACAAAAATGTTAAACAGCACAACTGTTTTCAGCATTGATAACACTGATAGTAAAAAATGTTTCTTCAGCATAACAGAATGATTTTGAAAAGGTCATGTGAAACTGAAGTAATGGCTTAATTTTATATTAGTGGTGTCAAAATTAGCGCGTTAACTCAGGCGATTCATTTTTTCAGTTTAACGCGTTAAAAATATTTAATGCAATTAACGCAGGGGCGGAGCTAGGGTTGGCCACCCCTCTCACAACTGCTGTTTCTGTTTTATAGAGAAATCAGTATTGGTATTAGTGATACTGGCCTTCAGTCATAAAAAAAGATGCCATTAAACAAATATTTAAAAATATACTGTCTTTATGTTGTTTGTACATTAATTTGAAGATTGAATGTGAAATTATTGCAATATAAAAGTATATTTAAAAACTTTAATGTTAGGGGGGATTAATCGCGATTAATTTCAGAAAAATGTGTGATTAATTAGTTGTTTTTTTTAATCGATTGACCGCACTAATATATCTATATCTATCTATCTATCTATCTATCTATATATCTATATATTGTTTCAACTAATTATTATTTAGTAACTAGTTCCACAGAAATTTTACTTTCAATTTCTGACTTCAAAGTGTTGCCTGAATTATTTTTTTTAGTTGGCTCAACCTTTACTGAAATGTTATAGTGCACGTTTTTTTATTAGTTGAGTCAACATTAGCATAGCTAATTGTTGACTGGATTTGAAAATAACCATTCATTCAATGTTTTTCAAATATAATATGTCCTCTCAACTAAGGCCAAGCAATAAAATTAGCTCAACTTAAATATTTTTGCCCTTCCAACATTTGGTTAATTTGATTTTTTACAGTGTGTGTGTGTCTATATATATATATATATATATATCTCACAGAAGTGAGTACACCCTCACATTTTTGTAAATATTTGATTATATCTTTTCATGTGACAACACTGAAGAAATGACACTTTGCTACAATGTAAAGTAGTGAGTGTACAGCTTGTATAACAGTGTAAATTTGCTGTCCCCTCAATATAATACAACACACAGCCATTAATGTCTAAACCGCTGGCCACAAAAGTGAGTACACCCCTAAGTGAAAATGTACAAATTGGGCCCAATTAGCCATTTTCTCTCCCGGGGTCATGTGACTAGTTAGTTATACTCTCAGGTGTGAATGGGGAGCAGGTGTGTTAAATTTGGTGTTATCGCTCTCACTCTCTCATACTGGTCACTGGAAGTTCAACATGGCACCTCATGGCAAAGAACTCTCTGAGGATCTGAAAAAAAGAATTGTTGCTCACTACATAAAGATGGCGTAGGCTATAAGAAGATTGCCAAGACCCTGAAACTGAGCTGAGCTGAAGAACCACTGAGACTATACAGCGGTTTAACAGGACAGGTTCCACTCAGAACAGGCCTCGCCATGGTCGACCAAAGAAGTTGAGTGCACGTGCCCAGCGTCATATCCAGAGGTTGTGTTTAGGAAATAGACGTATGAGTGCTGCCAGCATTGCTGCAGAGGTTGAAGGGGTGGGGGGTCAGCCTGTTAGTGCTCAGACCATACGCCGCACACTGCATCAAATAGGTCTGCATGGCTGTCGCAAGCCTCTTCTAAAGATGATGCACAAGAAAGCCCGCAAACAGTTTGCTGAAGTCAAGCAGACTAAGGACACGGATTACTGGAACCATGTCCTGTGGTCTGATGAGACCAAGATAAACTTATTTGGTTCAGATGGTGTCAAGCATGTGTGGCGGCAACCAGGTGAGGAGTAGAAAGACAAGTGTGTCTTACCTACAGTCAAGCATGGTGGTGGGAGTGTCGTGGTCTGGGGCTGCATGAGTGCTGCCAGCACTGGGGAGCTACAGTTAATTGAGAGAACAATGAATGCCAACATGTACTGTGACATACTGAAGCAGAGCATGATCCCCTCCCTTCGGAGACTGGGCCGCAGGGCAGTATTCCAACATGATAACGACCCCACAACCTTACTAAAGAAGCTGAGGGTAAAGGTGATGGACTGGCCAAGGATGTCTCCAGACCTAAACCCTATTGAGCATCTGTGGGGCAACCTCAAACGGAAGGTGGAGGAGCGCAAGTTCTCTAATTTATTTCACTAATTCCATTCAAAAAGTGAAACTTGTATATTATATTCATTCATTACACACAGACTGATATATTTCAAATGTTTATTTCTTTTAATTTTGATGATTAGAGCTTACAGCTCATGAAAGTCAAAAATCAGTATCTCAAAATATTAGAATATTTACATTTGAGTTTGAATAAATGACCATCCCTACAGTATAAATGCTGGGTATCTCTTGTTCTTTGAAACCACAATAATGGGGAAGACTGCTGACTTGGCAATGATCCAGAAGACGAACATTGACACCCTCCACAAAGAGGGTAAGTCACAGAAGGTCATTACTGAAAGGTGTGGCTGTTTACAGAGTGCTGTATCAAAGCATATTAAATGCAAAGTTGACTGAAAGGAAGAATTTGGGTAGGAAAAGGTGCACAAGCAAGAGGGATGACCGCAAGCTTGAGAATAAAGTCAAGCAAAGCCGATTCAAACACTTGGGAGAGCTTCACAAGGAGAGAACTGAAGCTGGAGTCAGTGCATCAAGAGTCACCACGTTCAGACGTCTTCAGGAAAAGGGCTACTAAGCCACTTCTGAACCAGAGACAACATCAGAATCATCTTAACTGGGCTGTGGAGAAAAAGAACTGGACTGTTGCTCAGTGGTCCAAAGTCCTCTTTTCAGATGAAAGTAAATTTTACATTTCGTTTGGAAATCAAGGTCCCAGAGTCTGAAGGAAGAGTGGAGAGGCACAGAATCCATGTTACTTGAAGTCCAGTGTGAAGTTTCCACAGTCAGTGATGATTTGGGCTGCCATGTCATCTGCTGGTGTTGGTCCACTGTGTTTTCTGATGTCCACAGTCAACGCAGCCATCTACCAGGAAATTTTAGAGCACTTCATGCTTCCTTCTGTTGACAAGCTTTATGGAGATGCTGATTTCATTTTCCAGCAGGACTTGGCACCTGCCCACACTACCAAAGGTACCAAAAGCTGGTTCAATGACCATAGTGTTACTGTGCTTGATTGGCCAGCAAACTTGCCTGACCTGAACCCCATAGAGAATCTATGGGGTATTGTCAAGAGGAAGATGAGAGACACCAGACCCAACAATGCAGATGAGCTGAAGGCCACTATCAGAGCAACCTGGGCTCTCATAACACCTGAGCAGTGCCACAGACTGATCGACTCCATGCCACGCCGCATTGCTGCAGTAATTCAGGCAAAGGAGCCCCAACTAAGTATTGAGTGCTGTACATGCTCATACTTTTCATTTTCATACTTTTCAGTTGGCCAAGATTTCTAAAAATCCTTTCTTTGTATTGGTCTTAAGTAATATTCTAATATTTTGAGATACTGATTTTTGACTTTCATGAGCTGTAAGCTCTAATCATCAAAATTAAAAGAAATAAACATTTGAAATATATCAGTCTGTGTGTAATGAATGAATATAATATACAAGTTTCACTTTTGAATGGAATTAGTGAAATAAATCTACTTTTGATGATATTCTAATTATATGACCAGCACCTGTGTGTATATATATATATATATATATATATATATATATATATATACACACAGTGGGTACGGAAAGTATTCAGACCCCTTAAATTTTTCACTCTTTGTTATATTGCAGCCATTTGCTAAAATCATTTAAGTTAATTTTTTCCTCATTAATGTACACACAGCACCCCATATTGACAGAAAAACACAGAATTGTTGACATTTTGCAGATTTATTAAAAAGAAAAACTGAAATATCACATGGTCCTAAGTATTCAGACCCTTTGCTGTGACACTCATATATTTAACTCAGGTGCTGTCCATTTCTTCTGATCATCCTTGAGATGGTTCTACACCTTCATTTGTGGCCAGCTGTGTTTGATTATACTGATTGGACTTGATTAGGAAAGCCACACACCTGTCTATATAAGACCTAACAGCTCAGAGTGCATGTCAGAGCAAATGAGAATCATGAGGTCAAAGGAACTGCCTGAAGAGCTCAGAGACAGAATTGTGGCAAGGCACAGATCTGGCCAAGGTTACAGAAAAATTTCTGCTGCACTTAAGGTTCCTAAGAGCACAGTGGCCTCCAATAACCTTAAATGGAAAGGCGTTTGGGACGACCAGAACCCTTCCTAGAGCTTGCCGTCCGGCCAAACTGAGCTATCGGGGGAGAAGAGCCTTGGTGAGAGAGGTAAAGAAGAACCCAAAGATCACTGTGGCTGAGCTCCAGAGATGCAGTCGGGAGATGGGAGAAAGTTGTGGAAAGTCAACCATTACTGCAGCCCTCCACCAGTCGGGGCTTTATGGCAGAGTGGCCCGACGGAAGCCTCTCCTCAGTGCAAGACACATGAAAGCCTGCATGGAGTTTGCTAAAAAACACCTGAATTAGATTATCTGGTCTGATGAGACCAAGATAGAACTTTTTGGCCTTGATTCTAAGCGGTATGTGTGGAGAAAACCAGGCACTGCTCATCACCTGTCCAATACAGTCCCAACAGTGAAGCATGGTGGTGGCAGCATCATGCTGTGGGGGTGTTTTTCAGCTGCAGGGACAGGACGACTGGTTGCAATCGAGGGAAAGATGAATGCGGCCAAGTACAGGGATATCCTGGACGAAAACCTTCTCCAGAGTGCTCAGGACCTCAGACTGGGCCGAAGGTTTACCTTCCAACAAGACAATGACCCTAAGCACACAGCTAAAATAATGAAGGAGTGGCTTCACAACAACTCTGTGACTGTTCTTGAATGGCCCAGTCAGAGCCCTGACTTAAACCCAATTGAGCATCTCTGGAGAGACCTAAAAATGGCTGTCCACCAACGTTTACCATCCAACCTGACAGAACTGGAGAGGATCTGCAAGGAGGAATGCCAGAGGATCCCCAAATCCAGGTGTGAAAAACTTGTTGCATCTTTCCCAAAAAGACTCATGGCTGTATTAGATCAAAAGGGTGCTTCTACTAAATACTGAGCAAAGGGTCTGAATACTAAGGACCATGTGATATTTCAGTTTTTCTTTTTTAATAAATCTGCAAAAATGTCAACAATTCTGTGTTTTTCTGTCAATATGGGGTGCTGTGTGTACATTGAGGAAAAAAAATTAACTTAAATTATTTTAGCAAATGGCTGCAATATAACAAAGAGTGAAAAATTTAAGGGGGTCTGAATACTTTCCGTACCCACTGTGTGTGTGTGTGTGTGTGTGTGTGTGTGTATATGTATGTATGTATATGTATGTATATATATATATAAGTTTTCTCTCTCTGTGCATATATATATATATATATATATATATATATATATATATGCACAGAGAGAAAACTTACTTTTGAAGGGTGGTGTACTTTTGTGGTAGACCTTTTTTCTTAGGACTGTGCAGCCATTATTCAGGGCACATAGGTGGCAGTTAAGCGGATGTTGATTGTAGTGCATTAGTTTATTTCCTAGTTTTCTATAACCCTTGGGAGAGACAACAAACCTAACCTCCCACCCTAACAAACCCCAGAGGGGCCGGTCAGCTACCACACACAACACCAGCAATTTACTGCTTAACGTATCCTGACACAGGTGAGGAGTTCCTGAGGAAAACAAACTGCATTACACAAACGAGGTGTTTTGGAGCAATCCACTGCAAATGTATTTGCAGACTAACCACAGTGGAATTCATAATAGCACAACTGTCACCGTCAAGCCCAGGATACATGATAAACAAACATCTAGCTAGAAAACATAGAATATAATGTTAGATATGCACTCTTACTTATTAAAAACATGTATTTTTTTTAATAAATAGATATATTTTAGGGCTCAGATAAACTATTGCTTACCTGACATCTATTTTTCATCCTGAATGAAAGCTACAATCTAAAACAGGGAGTGTAAAATCTGTCCAACTCATCATCTGATTGTCCCAACTGGAGCTCAAAATGAAAAAAAGCTCAGGATTTATAGTCTACGTGAAAATATTATTTATTTTGTTTAATGAATCCATCTGAATTTGTCTGTGAAATTGCACTCTGAGTTTGCTGAGATGAGGAACTGGCACTAGTGTAAAACACACAATTTTTTAGCAGTGTGACAGGCTGCATATGCATTTTAAAATCACACAGCTGAGCTCAGATGTAGCTGCTCTTCTGTTCCTGAAGGCCCTGTAAACGGTAATCCGATTGCGAAGATTACACAAACATATTTCTCAACCTTTCATTTAAAGCAAACGCACACAGCTGAGCACCGCATCCCTGTCTAGAAAATACTGTGATATTTCTTTCGCTCGTAACATCTAATATTTTCTCTGAAAAATTCATGGAAGTTCAGCTTAGTATTACAATTGCTCTTTTTGTTGCCCAGAGCCACATCCACAAACATGAGCTGTGTCTACCGTGTTTTGTACTGCATCTTGTTTGAAGTTGACACATGTGGCCTCAAGATGTATTTGGACACTTTTTGTATGCCTAATCCATCCTTAAATAGGTTTAGTTACTAAGCTTGTTGATTTTATTACCAAATTTTAGAACATTTATGCACCCTGACTCTTTATGCAACTAATTGTATTATCTGTAGTATTTTTCCCTGCTGTCCACAACGAGAAGAGAGCTTCTGAAAAGTTACTAAGGCTGTAAGGGAAAATCTTCCAGTGTTTTTTGTTGTTGTTGTTGATGTTCATTTATATAATAAACACTTTTGTTTCTGTGTGTTGGGTTAGCATTACATATTTGTATGTGAAATAAACTATTTGTGTGTGTGTTTGTGTATATATAATACACACACACACACACACACACACTCATTTATATATATACTCTAAAAAAAAATGGTGCTATATAGCACTAAAAGCGGTTCTTTGGCTCTTTGGAACAACTTTTGGTGCTTGGTGCTTCAGTGGTTCTTCAGCAGTTCTTCACCGGTTCTTTGGCATGACTGAGGGGCTATATATGATTACGAGCCAAGAACCACTTTTAGTGCTATATAGCACCATTTTTTTTTTAGAGTGTATGTGTATATGTATATGTATATGTATATGCATATATCTATATGTGTGTGTGTGTGTGTGTGTGTGTTATATATATACACAAACACACACACAAATAGTTTTTCACATACAAATATTATTAATATATAATGTGTAGCACAGACATAGTTAATTAATTTAACTAATTATTTTGTGTATTTTTTTCTTTTAGGTTTTGCTCTATAAGCACCACTGATTACTGACTGTTGTAACTGATTGTTACCATTTGCTTCAAGACTGGCCGCAGTGCAACAGTTGTGGACTTGTCTGTGATCAACTAATCATGAGCTTTGATTGCACAGCAGAGACTATTATTTGCTTGCTCTCTCTCTCTCTCTTTCTCTCTCTCTCTCTGTATCAAGTTCTGTTTTCCTCTAGCCTTCCTTTCTCCCTCACTTTACATTTCAGTCACACTTCCTCAGTTTAATTCTTCCCAAGCAGTTTGGGTGCTGAGTTTCAATCAATTCCCATTATTTAGATTAATCCCCAGCTTTCTTAATTCAGTATAGTTGTGGTTTAAAATTGTGGGTTTAAAGCTATCCTTGAATCCACTTGAAGTAGTGTATATTTCAGCTTCAGTGTACTCAACAGCTCATGTTATTGGTGACTCTCCTAAGGAAATGGGTTGTTGAGTCACAACAAATTGAGTCACTCTCACTGAGAGCAGGTGAAAAATACTACAGAAAATATTAAAGGTGCAGTGTGTAATTTCTGCATTACCAAATGAAATTACAGTCTGCAGATTAAAATAGCATTGGTTCAACTAATGGAAGGTAATCCGTTTATTTATATACATTCAGTTCTGTTTGGTCCACTGGTACAGAAATTACACACTGCACCAGTTATGTTATCAAACTGATTCATCGAAGGGTTTGACTGGTTAGCATGGTCCAGTTGGCCCTTCTTGATAGATGCCATAACTACACATTATGTGTGCAAAGTTCAAGTCTCTTTCTGTTTTGAAGAATGTTTAAAACTATCTGTGTATCCTTATTGCACTCTTCATGGACATCTTGATACTCTAAATTGTTGATTTGCCAGATGAGCTCAGTTGAGGTAACATAATTTTTGATGCATGATAATTGGTTATATTTAAATTGCAGTATTACGCAAGTGTATTTGACGTCATAATGCAATAACATAGCATCAGTTATTTTCGTGATTGATCGTAGTTTTGAATAAGAGATATATATTTTCTAACACAAGCAGACATTGTTTACAAAATCATTAATAAGATGCAATCTCAAAACATGGACACATGGAAACCATTCACTTTAGTGGGGAACTTTAGTGTTGAAACGCTCTGTGTATTTGAGTTCTCATAAATAGAGGGTCTGCCCTCCAAGGAGTAACTGTAATAATATGGATAGGGGCCAGTGGGCAGGGGAAGGGGATCTCGGGGTCAGGGGGGTGTTGGTTTGTGGGAATGTTGCCATGGAGCTTCTCAATATCTTCATTTGACGCTGATTTGATTCAAATTACTTCTTAGATGTTGCCTTATGGGTTTCTCATTAAGCATTAGCATTGACAGAATCGGGAGTGGGCAGTCATTGCAGATCAGAAGAGGTAGGAAAGCCTAGTAATAAAAAAGCAATCTGCCTTTTGCAATATCAGGTCATAGAAAGTGAAAAAGAAGGAAATTATTAGTTTAGAGATACCAGAGCATTTCTTTTGGTCCTGGTGATATAGAAAAGATAATATGACATTATTAGAATCTTTTTGTGCAGCCTTTATTTGGCCAACATTAGATTAATATTTTAAATTATTTAGCTTAGATTATTATTTAGATGTGTGTATATATATATATATATATATATATATATATATATATAATTGACTAATATTTGTAACTAAATTGATACAAATTTATATAACAATTAGTATGTGAATAATATTTTAACAATAATATTAATTGTAATTTTTTATTAAAAAATAAGTAAAAAAAAGCTGTATAAATTGATTTAAATCATATTACCCATTGCCTTGTTTATAGTTTGTCACTCTCAGTTGATTTATTCCATGAAAATATGCACACAAATAGTTGTTTTCTCCTTAATTCCTGTATGCCTCTGCTTGTTTAAATGTTGCATTTGCACTGACATTTAGATTGCGCACTTCTAAACTATATCCAAAAATATAAGGCATAAGTTTATGCAGTGATTACTTGAGAAGACACCATAGTCACATTTTTCTACTATACAGGAAACATAATCGAACATCTTTCAATAGATTTTTGCTACTGCCCTGGATAAGATGAATAAGATAATTATACATGAGCTCTGGGCAAATGGATGAACACATCCTACTGCTGCTAGACTGCCTGCAGTCCTATTGTAGACACAATGCACCACATCAGCTTTCATTGCTTGATTATTGTGTTCGTGCAAGAATTTGTAATATAAATTGTTGGAAAGATTTTTGTGTCTAATATTTGCCTCACAAGCCAGTTAGAGGGAAATGTCATTATTGATAATTGCACAAGGACATAGTGCCTTTGTTCTCCACCGCTGCCCATAAAAAGTTAAATACGAGAATGATAGTGCACACGAGTTCATGCATGAGCCATATATTCATGCATGTTTGAGTTCATACAGCAGGTCATACAGGCAAAAGAGGCCCATCATCAATACCCCCAGCAATAACATGGCAGATAAGTATCATATCAATCAGAAATATGTAATTTTCTTGCAGATCTATCAAACAGGGCTGTCTAATGAAGAGAGCAAATGCTGTGCGGTGCACATTAGGAGAAGATCAGTCCAGCTATTCATCCAGGTGATGCTCTGCCTGCAGGCAACTATGCATCGCTGTTGCATAATTTAGTTGGCACTCTTAGACATCATTATTTGTAACTCAGATTCTGAAAGATCGAGAATGTCCAACAAATTCTCCTTTGATTTGGTCATTATGTCATTTCCATAGCAAACCTAAAAGTTGTAAAACAGCAGTGCTTTTTCACATTTTATGACGCATTAACATTTTAATTTGTAGCCACATTTCAAATAAGACTATGGAGCTCACGGTTGACTTGTTATTAGTTGGGATTATGCAGTAAATGCCAGTTCATTCCATTTATATTGAGGAGCGTCTCGCTGCAGAACACAAGATCCAGGGGGCGTGGTTGGATCCAGATCCAACTCCTCCCACCTTACATATACTTAAACCTACCCATCTCCACCCCCTGATCCCTAAACCCACCCATCTCCACCCCTAAACCTACCAATCTCCACCCCCTAGATGTGGATCCATCCACGCCCCCTGGATCTTGTGTTGTGCAGCGAGCCCTACTTGTTATATTGGCTCTTAAACAAAAGCTTAATCCTTTAAATAATTGTAAATGCAATTTTACACGAACGCCCACTATGCAAAACAATAAATTGCCTTATTCGGGCTCAAAAAGACAAATGAAGGAAAAACTGTATTGAAACCATCTTACTGTTGTTAATTTATTGTTTTGTTTATGCTGAAAGCTCTTAAAGACTCTTAAAATTCCTGTGGGGTTTTGATGCCTTGCTTTTTGAGTTTTACTGTTTTAATATGCTTATAATTATGCTTAATTAATAAATATAAATGTATATTCATTAATACTTATTATTTAATAAATGCTTGTTCATTGCTAATGATACCTAAACCTTTGAAACTAAGTGTCTTTTAAAAAAAAAAAAGATTTATACCACTGTTCCATGTAGAATATGTGTTTGAATATGGCTTCCTCCATTATTAGAGGCAAACAATGAATTCCATAACCCCCTGTGAATCAGATGTAATGATCAGAGGTCTAACTCAGGAAACCAGCAATCATTGCACTAAGTGTGAAACCTGTCAATATTAGCACATCTTGCTGTTGAAGTCTGGCCTGTTGTTATGATCACTTATTTTTAACTTTGCTTGTTATTCACAAGCTGTACTGCAGACACACAAACCCTTACTGCAGAAGTATGACACTACTCAAAGTCGTGGCAGCTTGTGAAACCGATAGGAAACATCTATGGACTGCATTTTGGTTCCTCAAGCTCTTTTGATGCTGCACAGCTTTGCACAATAGGGTAGGTAGGTAATTTGTTCAGCTGACTTGGTTTCTACTATTGGCTCGCGTTACGCTGTGTTTATTCAATTCATTCCTACACACCCAACTGTTTCTTTCACCTTAGGGTGCAGCTCAGACCCATTGTGACAGATCAGGTCCGCTAGAACCCTCCGGCATGCTGAATTAATATCCCAGGCTGCCACCCACGTCCGTCTGCCATCACAGCATCCCTCAATCCATGTCCATCTTGGAGAAATCACGTTGGTAAATGACCTCTAATAACACCAGAGGTCATAAACGTATTAAGGAATATTCTAAATTCAATACAAATTAAGTTAAATTGACAGCATTTGTGGCATAATGTTGTTTACCACACACACACACAAAAAAGAAATGAGGCACTGAAAAGTAGAAAAGTAAGGCACTTGCATAAATAATACACAAGTTTTAATGAATTAAAAATTAAAGTTATTAAAAGGTTTTCATCATTTTTACAGACATTTTAGGGTTTTGCCATGTGTTGTTTTTGTTTACATCTTGTGTGGGTATACTTTGGAAACCATGAGAATTTATTTTCTTTTATTTATTTATTTTTTGTAATCCACATTATGCCACAAGTGTTGTCAAACATCTAAACCAGGAATAAATATAGATATAAGTTCTTCCACCACAGAAGATCTAAAAGAAAAAAATGCCAGGCCAATTTTTTGAGGAATTTAAAAGCATAAATGTGAAGGCCTTTTTTTTTTTTTTAAAGGCACTTACATAGATAATACACAAGTTGTAATAATAAAATTAAAGTTGTTAAAGTACTGTAATATTTTTTTACAACCATTTTAGGCATTATTTTGTTGTTCTTGTGGGCATATTTTGGAAACCGATTTAAAATTTGCAAATTGATTTTTGCTTTTTAAAATAATTTTTGCTGATGCTGTTGTTGTAATCCACACTATGCCACTGTCAAATCATCTTAACCAGGAATGACTATGGAAGATGTGAGTTTTTCCATTACAGAAAATCTACAAAAAAAAATAAAAAATAAAAAAATCCACCAGCCTGCAGTGAAGAAAATAGCTTTCTGAGATGGGCGTATGGACACTGGCAATAATAATGGAATTGCTGTATGAATTGATTGTAATGAAGCGTGCAGTCAGATGGTTCTCTCCAATATTTGTTTATGATTACAAATGGGTGCTGCTCTGAACCCAGCATCTGAACTCATAAAGCAGTATGGCGCTCCTGGCCTTTCTCTGGGTCTCTGCGGTGGGACAGCGAGAGGTAAAGAATGATGGTTTATTCTCTAGCTCATTTAGAGTTGACCACACAGCTGGAGGGCCCAGATGTACCGATTTAATGGCTAATTACTGTCTCGCACACACACTGCCTGATGGGAGTGAAAGGTCATGCAGAGGAGCTCCGGGTGTGAGTTTATTGTGTTATTTATGCATGTAAATTATTAGCCACAAAATTGCACTACTCAGATACTGTGAAGCCAAACTAATGATGCAATCCATCAAAAAAAAAAAACAACAACAACAACAAAAACACCCTAGTTCTATATATGATGTAATTGTAGACCCTTTTAGTAAGAAAGAAAGAAAGAATGATATTTAATTATCCATAAATATCTAGGAAAAAATTGTTTCAGTATGCTTGCTTGATATTATTTTTAGGTAAAACTGTATGATGAGCTTCATTTTGTTAACATTTTTAATTGCATGGCTCTCTGGAATACTTGAATCTGATTGGTCAATTGCAGTATTCATGGGTCTGATATTTCCAAATGTTTACTGTTGTCTATGGCAACTCTGTAACCAAAAACTGTGCTTCCACGTCTGTCATATCACACTGCAGACTCACTATCGCTTGCTTTGTACAAACACAACTACTTCTAGTGTCTCAGTTATAGATTGTAGTAAAAAATGACCTCAGAGGACTTTAATATTATTGTAATATTGTTGTGCATCTTGTTGCTAACATTTGTATATTGTAAGAGACTTTTTTTCCTTAGTCAAAGCTTTAGGAAAATATACAGTGCAAATTATATAATAATTAAAAAATTTAACTCTAGGTATGGCAAACGAACAATGAACAATACTTTTGACATTTCAAGTTGTATGAATTTACATTTAAGAAATAACATTAACTATGAACATATATTTACACATTACCATTTATCCATTTATGGTTTAATAAATGTTATAAATTCCTGTTTATTGTTAGTTATGTTAATGAATTTAACCTTATTGTAAGTGCTACCTATGTTGTAAACAAAGGTAGACATGTTTTAGAACATTCACCGTTTGATCAATGAGCCAAGCATTATGTGAGTTACGAGTACATGTAAATCGCTTCACGCATGCATATCATAAATGTTATAAGCACTTTAGCCATGATATAAAGAGACAGAACGGCATGTATCACACGTTCATGGAGAATGGTTTGGATGTGGAAAACGGGGCAGATCAGGCGAAGGATTGTCGTAAAACTGGTCAGTGGTGGTATTAACTCTAGAGCCTTGTTTATTGCTGTGCTATGGCTCATTGACACCTGCTCAGAGCTCTGAGAATCTCTCATTTCAAAGCCATAATAATGCTGCAATCTTCACTTGCTGCTGGGGAGTGTACTGGGTGTGCGGCTAAGACAGGGAAACAAATAACAAGCTCTACCTAACTGTGTTATGTTAATTTGAGCAAAATGTCAAAATATTTGTAGGGCACATGTGAATTTCAAAAGGACATATTTAAATGTATTTTTAGATTAGTAAAACCATAATTCCAGCTTTTAACAATTAAGTTGACGTTTTTAGAAACTAACAAGGAAACCAGCCTTTAAAAACCTTAAGCTAGGTTCGGTTATTTTCCATATGATTTAAATGTGTAAAACAAAGAGCAGATTCCTCAAATCTGTCAATTAAAGTGGACCTGTAACATGATGACTTGACTGTATTCGTAATGATCTTCTAACTAAAATGAATGCAGTACACAAGAAAATGCCAGAAATGTAGCCGTCTCTAGCAAGAATGCAATTCTTATGCAAATCTTGAATAACAGCACTAAATACTGTTTAGATATTCTATGGTGAAGATATTTTGCTCATCGAAGCAGATCTGCTGCAGTGTGAGAAATCAGTTAGGACATTTTATGTCTCTGTACAGGAGAATGAAGGAAATCAGCCCTGATGCTGAATTTCACAATATAATTCTAGTCGTGCATCAACCAAGGTTTGTTTTCAGCTGTTTGGCAGGAACTGTCTGAGTTCAGTCCTTGTGAACTGAGCTGTTAAGTAATGATGTGAGATGCTGGATCAAAGAGTATAGCTTGAGGTCTCAAATTAAAAGTGGAGATGGGAACAGACGCCACCTTGTGGTGCTGGTGAGAACTGCTCACTGTTCCTCACTCCTCTTTAAACAAACACACACACCTTCCTTCCATTCCTTACTTCATTTCCTACTTTTACAAATATATAGTGAAGAAGAACGGGGCACTTGACATTGATTTGTGCTTAAAGATTGCTGATTGCTAAGATCCACTTTCTATATCTTCATGAGCTTGGATTGTAGTAATACAACATAGAAACTAAATATTCATAAATCATTGTAGTTTTACTAAGCGATAAAAAAGGAAGGCGATATTGTTCAGAATATAAATTACATATTATACAGTCTGTCTTTTGAAATACAGTGCGTTTAAGAGTCAGGTCTAAATACAAAGGACATTATCTGTTTAAAATCATCATTTATGGCATGTCTCAGACTCTGGAACACTGTTTTTGCAGTACGCTGTGCTATTGTTTCTCCTTTGAGAGTCTCTGAATCCAATACCCCCATTAGGGGTGTAAATCGGCTGAATTCGAAAGTCCCCCTTGAGCAGCTGTTCGTTATTCAAAGAAACTATCTGAAAGCTAGTTTCAGTCATTTCTAGAATAGAGTTATCCTTTTTAGTGCCCGCTTCGCAGTAGTCGTCTTTTCTTCTGCCCCGACTGTATTTCCATTTTGACGACTCTGACCTTCCCTTCTTGTGCATGTGCCAGCAGAATATGCTCAACAGAACCACCAGGACCACAAGCACCGCCCCGCCAATCAGGCCAGCCAGCAGGAAAGGCGAGCTGGGGTCCTGCTGGGTCGCCTGCTCAGGCCCAGTGGCGTTATCGCTGGAGTGAAAGGAAGCAGACTTTGTCGTCACCTCTGAGCAAATTGTATCGTCTCCCGGGTGGTAATTATTGAATGCGTCCAGCGGATCCACGCAAATGCGATAGGTGGACTTGGGCTCCAGGGTTGTCAGTGTGATTCCCTCACGTTTGCCCTGCACAAGCGACTCCTGCATGGGGCCAGTTATCAAACTGTGACCCAGCTTCACCCAGGTCACCTTATAGGCTGTGACGGTGAACGTCGACACCCAGCTTACCTGAATGCACGAACCGTTTAGCACCGCAAAGGAAACTCGCAGCGATTCCTGCATCGGGCTGACCGGGTCACTCGTCCTCTGCTCCCCGTCTTTGCCTGGAGTCGGCGGTGGAAGCGTCAGACGTGGAGGGTTGGGCGTAGGCCGGGAGCGTGCGGGTGTGAAAGCCGTTTGAGTGGCTGACTCAGCGGTGGAGGAAGAGAGCAGTGTGGGCTGTGGGACTGTGGCGGTGCTGTTAGGACACTGGATGAGCTCCAGGGTTAGCTCTCTGATTACCATGCCACGTACCCTCTCTGGTTTCTGGCACATGAAGCCACGGACATTGAGGGTAGCTGGCAGGGATTTTAACCACAGTATGACCCATTTAATGTTGCAGTCACAGAGCCAAAGGTTGTTTCGAACAGTGAGCTGTCTCAGACCGTGGAGGCCGTCAAAGACCCCCTGTGTGAGAGACTGCAGCTGGTTGTTTGAAATATCCAGTCTCTCCAAGCGATGGAGGCCGTGAAAGGCCGTCAAAGGAATCTCATTCATCTGATTATCCTGCAAGTTGAGCTTGACTAAAAACTCGGCTGGCAGATTAGGAGGAGGAACCGTGAGGGAGTTACGCGCCAACGACAATGTTTTGAGATTAACGAGGGTCTGGAGAGCCCCGGGGACGATGCCCTCGTCCGTGAGCAAGTTCCCATCCAGGAGGAGGAGCTCGAGGCCCGTCACGTTCTCGAACGCGTCCTCCGCTATAAATGCGATGCGGTTCTCATCCAGTCGCAGCTCTCTCAGCTCCTCAGGCAGCCCGATGGGGACGCTGCTCAGGTGGTTCTTGGTAAGGAAAAGGGTCTTCAGACTGATGGCCTCCCTGAAGGCCCCCTCCTCCACACCCACGGTGGAGATGGAGTTGTCATCCAGATAGAGCTCCTCCAGGCGTAGCAGCTGCGCCAGGGCGGCCCGGGACACCGTCTGAATGTTATTCTCCTGCAGGTGGAGCACCCGCACATTTTTGGGAAGATTGACAGGGAATTCGTCAAGCTGGTTGCCATAGAGATACACCGTCTCCACAGAGGCAACGTTGTGCATTTCCAGAGGAAATCCAGCATTGTTGATTTGATTGTTGTGGAGGTAGAGGGTCTTATAACCCTCTCCTAGCCCCAGAGGCACTGACGTTAGACTCCTCTCATTGCAGTAAACAAAAGTCCTGTCACACCGGCACTCGTCCGGACAGGTTGTGGCCCAGGAGAAATGCATGTGAAGGCCCAGAAGTATTGGTATCCACGGGCTGATCAAAGTAGGCAGGTCTTTATTCCACATTCGGATCTGTACCTCCATTTTGTAAAACTTTGCAAACTTTCTGACAGCAACAACAGTGCACGTAATTAAAAAGGGTGAAAAAAAAATCAAATAAAATCCACCACACTGGAGTTCTTAGCGGATCTCGAAGCTCGCCTCGGTGGAGAGTATGCGATGTTGAAGTCGCTGGGTAATCCTCCTGTAATTGCCTGTCCTAAGCTCCCCAACACAAGAGCAATAGTCTCATTAACTCGTGCGACTCCCTCTCATCCCTCCGTCCATGCTTGGGCTGGAAATGATAGCAGAGCTCATCACATTGTCACTCTGAGTTTAGGGAGGGACGATTTCAAAGTGTGAGGGCCGGAGCAGCAAGTATGGAGGATTCATCGAAGACGACCTCCTCTCTCGCCACAGCTGGACGATTCTCGTAAGGCACGACCTTCCTCACAAGTAGCATTTTGAGCCACTTACCTATTTTAACAGAAAATAAAAATAGATGAGATGTTATTTCAATGTCAAAACTATCTGCATGTTTTTATTTCCGAAACGTTTTTAAAGGAAAATATGCGGTTTTAATATCATCCATGTGAAATAAGTTCACTACAGTGGTCCTTGGCATTCACTGAAACATAAGCAATACTAATCCACTTGAATTTACTGTGATTTTACCATACCCAACCCCCTTACCTGTGGCAAAATTATTATAACAGATTCAAGTGGATTATTGCAACAGCTCTATAATGAAAGACATTTCAATCTTGCCAAGTAACCTGGCAACTTATTGCATTAATAATAACATGGAATGTGTAAATATGGCAAAAATACATAATAAATATTAAGTGTAATACATATTAAGAAAAAGAGAAAGAAATGGAAAAAAGCGAGCAATAAAGCAGGACACTGGTCCACACTTGCTCTCCGTGAGGAGAGAGTGGTGACTGGCGACGTCAGCATCTCGGAGCTCTCAGACTTGTAAAGGGCACCGAGGTGTTTAATCTGTCAAATGCCACGATGATGGACAGGTCTGTTCTCCAATGCTCTGGCACAGAGTTCTCCTCTCAGTAATAATGATTCTGAACCTGGGGACAGTGTGAACTGCTCTATTAAATCAGTGAAGGGTGCATGAGTTTGAACACGGCTCTGTCCATGATGCAGAAAATATGATATAGTCAATAAGATACTGGCATCTCTCTGAATCCTCTCATGAGATGCATCTGCCATTTTAGCAGCTGTCTCCTTCATGCACAGACTTTGGACAGATCAATTATGGGTTGGATCATTGGACATTTTACATGGTGGAGAATAAAGGTTACAAGTTATGTAATCATGTCAGGTTACAAGATGTAATGAATGTCAGCCTGATGGCTTGAATATTGCTATTGGCTGTACAGATTTCACAAATTAATTTTGTTGTAGTCATTTTGAACATAAATTCATCTTAATATCCCAGTCTTCATTGAGGCCTCACCTATTCCTCACCATCTATTAACTGTCTGCAGTTTGTGTACTGTATTTTGTAGAATTGTTCTATATTGCTTTTGCACTATATTTAGTGTATATTGTATTATCTAAATCTCATGTAGATTGCATCACTGTACCTACTATACAGTTTCCACTGGCCTTGCTGTATAAATATAACAATTCTATTCTATTCTGAAAGTGTACATTCCTTTGCAAAAAAAAAAAAAAATTAAAAATAGAGCTTTCACAGTCTGTTGCTGTATATCTCAGCAGAGGAAAAATTATCTTACAGGATTTTTTTTTCTTTCTTATATTATTCTATGTTTTGATTTAATAAACAAAGGTCCAATATATAATAGTGGAGGCCATTTGTTTACTCCAGCCTTTACTTACTAGTCGGCTACATTGATCCAGGATTTCAACTATCGTTATACAATGGTGTTCAGGTTTTGTTCATTGAATTACTCTTAGAAAACGCCTGAAGAGCAGACAGCAGATTTGAGCAGTGGTGTGGTTATGCACACATGGAAAATCACACATGGAAGTGCTTGACATCTTACTGCTATAAACACACTTATGAAATGTTCTGCTTTACCTCTTATTCTAGAGAATTTGTGTTCTCTATAAACTCTATAAAATATTGTTATTTTTAAAATGTATACTACATAACCTGTAAACTGGTTAAATGCAAGGTATCCAATACGTTAACCAATATATTAGAATTATTGGAAGTGAAAAGTATGAATATGAATATGTGTGCTCTGATGGCGTATTGGGTTTGTGTAGGTAACTGTGAGGCTGAGCCTTATCGATGCATATGTATTAGTCATGGTTTATATTGAGGGCAATTTTGTTTAACTGTAATTTATCATGTGGCTTTCCATTTTTCCACCTTTTTTAAAAAATTGTACTTATATTATAAGGTACACAGCAGATTTTAGCAGTCAGTGTAGACTGATATATTAGTGTTAAAAGAGTAAATGACATACAATACAGTCATGAACTGCGAAATATAGCTACAGGCACCAAATACCATCCCGTAAATATTCACCAAATGCCATGCCTAAAATATTCAGTAAATTTATCGGCATTTTTTTCGTGTTACTGTTGTTTTTAACCTACTTATACGAGAATTGTTCAAATGTAATTTAGGAGTACATATATAACGGCTGTTATACAAGAAGTTTCTCGCAAGAGCGCAATTAATTAAATCTGGAAATTAATTTGGAAACACTAACAGTTCCGTGTGTCTTTACTCTCTAAGCGTAGTTTTTTTCTTTTAGTCCTCACCTTTTCTGAAGAGGCTTCGACCCATCTAGGCAGCATTTTAAAGTCTTGTAGTCTCTTCTCCGGTATGAGTTCTCAGAATATACATCCCCCAGATAAACTAAAATATAATTCCAGACCCCCAACAGAATCAGCCTGACGATCCTTTAGTCCGGATGGTCTAAAAAGCATCATTTTGTCGAGCATTTGATCCTGGGGAGGATTTCGAGTAGCTGCGCATCATGATGCGCCCGAGAGCCGCTGCTTCAATCCCGCTGATGCGCTCCCGAGTTCCGCGCTTCCTTCACCAAATGCCCGGAGCGCGCTGGACTCCACACTCTCTTTCACGCTCTCTCTCTCACACACATACACACTCCTCTCACTGTTTCACAACCAAAGATGTTGCACTTCTTCTTGATTGAGGTCCGATTTCTCTACCGTAATTGGTTTCATCTGATTGTTTATTCCTAATGCACTGCGCTCGTTTCCCTTTGGAACCTATGGGAGGAATTGCAGTAATGAATTCATTTGATAGCTCTCTCTCTCTCTCGCTCTCTCTCTCTCTCTGCCCTTTTATTTTCTGTTGTACTCTCAATGCATTTGAGTTGCTCTGTACAGCAGTTATTAATTTTAGTTTTTGTATTTCATTTATTATATTTAATAATATAAATATAATATTATTACCGATAATCAATAGTGTGGTTATAAAAAGTTATAAAGTTATTATTAAAAATCTACTGGCATAGTTTTCTAATCACACAGTGTTTTTGCAGCGTTGAGCATTGCAACCAATCACAGACGTGTCCATTGAACGATGCGATTGTAACAACCAATCGGAAGCGAGTTACAAAGGCTCCGGTTAAATCTAATTGGTAGTAGCATGATCAGTAACTATTATGATTGTACCAGTCACTTATATTTTATTTTTGTAATAAATTATGAACAATTTATTATTTTGTCATAATCATGCAGCCCTATTTTCTATAGATTTCTTATATCGCATAATACATTGAGAATTGAGAATGGAGATGTGTGAAGGTCAGAGTATTGTCGTTTTCTATCTCACCTTGATTGTTTGTGGTATTATACAGAGCAAAGCTGTGTTTGTTGTAACTATTTTTAATTTTGGTGAATTGGTTGCTCATATGAATTTGTGCGATCCAATTCATATGTTTTTCTAAAAATCATAAGTTTTTTAACAAATCACACATCGTACGAGTAGGCTATATTTGAAATCGCCACCTCATAAAATAGGCCTACTATTTTTTCATGCGTACTTGGTTTCTCTTACCAGTGAGAGCTGTGGGAATATAGAATGCTTGGAGCTGGACGACGAAGGATGCTTCTTAATAAGAAAGCTTCATCCTAGTACGGCTGCATATATCGGCTGCAACATCAAGAGCTTATGAAGATCTTCTCAATTTAAAGGATCCTTGTAAGGCAGCCTTCGTTTCACATCCTTCATTTGGCCTATTTTGAAGGATGTATCAAGTGTATCCTTTGTGTCCTCCAGTCACCCACAATCCTTTGTACACATTCCAATTCACATTCCGAATCAGCACTGAGCTCGTCAAATTTCGTTATGAAATGTAGGGTAAAAAAAAAAAATTTCAGAGAGGACGTTATATGTTTTCTTATGTTTTGTTGTGAACTAAGCACATAAAGCTGAACTGCCCATGATGTAAAACCAGTGGGAGACCACAGACGGTTGTTATTCACTTTATTGCATTAATGGAAAGTCAGATTAAAAAGTATACTTAATATACTATATATTTTTCCCTATTTATTTATTTATTTTATCATGCCGTAACCACATGGAAACCTTTATTATGTTGCCATGTGGACTTTCTAGACTGTCTTATTCTAGCATTTAATGCTGAGGAGGGGTCCAGCCTAAGAATCAGAAGTACTGGTTTTATCAAGAATGCAACCTTCTGATCGAGAAACACGTGAAATCTGTTACTCTGCTCCACACATGTGCTACTCCAGAATGGCTTTTAGTCTGTGCGTTACTTGGAGACATACAAAGATAGATGTTTCTCCCTTATTTGAACATTAATATTGGTTAAATGTTATGGCACATCCAGTAATGCAGCTGATAATCTTGTATGGTTTATTTGGTTAACACCTGATAATTTGTTGGTTACAAACTCAGTTAATAGCTTTTTTTTTTTTTTTTGTAATGAATGAGGAAATTATGCTATTTTAGTGAAATGGAAAAGTGAGAAGTGTTATCAAGTTCAAGTGCATAAGATTTGGAAAAAAGCAAAGGCCACATGCTGAGATGAAACACTCATATAATAAGGGCTCAACTTCGGCGACTATCATGATTTATTCAAATGGTGCAATAAGATGAAAAAATGAATCTAAAGATATTTTACATGAAAGTTAATTTGTTTCTGACTCAAATCCATTTGCAAAGAAAAGTTTCTGCGAGTGGGTCATGGAAGGCGAGAGTGATCATCACGATCTAGTCCGCGATGAAAGATCAGTAACTCATTTCCTTCTGTGGCTCAAACCCGAAACGCCTCTTTCCTCAGAGCAAAAGTGAAAGGATACGCACGCCCCTTTAATGAACCATCAAACCAATACCAATGTGTTCTAACCGACACAAAGCACACAGACATGACTCTGCTCTCTTGAATCGTAAGATCGGTCCTTTAATCTTCTGATGCGTTCTGCCTCACATGAAACATCAGTCAAATCAGTGCTAGGATTATTGGGTTTCTGCTATTTAGTTACAGTTACGTTCACCCAATCAATGACAGACGATATGAGGAAACCTATAAATGACAGGAGGATAGCATAATTGATAGCTTATGGATAAGAATGCCAACAGCCTGGTTACGGCAAGCCTGATCAATTTCTTATCAATTTAAATTAATTAGTCACAGATGACAACGGAGACTATGGGACTTCCAACCAATCATGACAATCATAGACAGCAGCCTTTTGAACACAAATTGGATATCAAAGAACGCACACAACCCTCGCACACCACATTATTTGTATTATGTTGCTTTATTATCTACCCTCTTTCTTTTGCTATTTGAAGTTGTGTTGGGTTTCTTAGTCCTGATCGTGGCATTCTCAAAAACTGTTGATTTTTCTGACAGGAGCTCAGTCTACAGAATGCTAAATTTAAATTCATTTTAAAGAAGACCGTTGGACATTAATTAAATAATGTGTCACGATATGCATTCACAAAGGAACGTATTATGAATTAGCTATTGGCTTGGCAACACCGGTGTGGGTAGTGCTTATGCAGGATTATGCTGATGAAAGCTTGAAACAGACGTCTACCCCACTGAAGAGAGGCAAACAAACAAATAAATAAATATAAAAATAACATTCACTACTTTGCAGAGTTCTGGCAATGGTGTCTCATTATTTTCTGCTTACAGACAGGTAACATTGCCTATAAGCTGCAGGCTAGTGCTTATATAGGGAAGAATATGCTAACTTTATTTGACCTAACTTTTGGTAAGAACACAGAGGACTCTGTAATTGGCGCATAAGTTAGAAATGAATTGGTTTTGAGTCAATGCGATAACATTTTGTGGTTTTAAAGCTAAGGTAAGGGAGTATTTGAATTTATAAGTTTCACTGGCTGCACTAGTTAGCCGTTGGAGGTCAATGACAGACTGCTAGTCAAACACAAAGCCTCTTTCTTGTTGTGTGTCTGTCTGTTAGGAAACAAAAAAGAACACCCAGAACATTAAGTTACTCGAGTTAGGGAGAAAAACAAACATGTTTGTCAAAGCTCAGGAGCCGGGAAACTGTGTGGCCAAATGCGCGTTCAATCACCAGCCAACTTATTTAATCAGCACTTCTCCCAGCTTGACACAAATTAGCAGGACAACAGAAAAAGCAAACTCTGCGGTGTGTTGTACCAGATAGCTGCCCCTCTTTATGCATCTCCGGCTGCAGTATCTCTGAATGGCAAACAGATAGTGCTAGTCAAAGGAAGACTTGTCATAGGCAGCAGTGGGAGGTCAGGGGCCACACTGCTTTAGCTTGTTTCCCCAGTTCAGCCTCTGTAACCTCTTTGCTCACTTCTAAAATATATACAAAAACTAAGACGACTAGTGAAAATGATTAAATCTAGCTTTTTTTTCTAATTTAATTTTTTTTAAATCTTGACATACACAAAAATTAATACATGTATGATGAACGTGTTTACTTATAAATGTTTTCCATATTGCGCTGTAACATGTCAATAAAAAGACAAACATTCTCAACCCAAAATTTAACATGGTCAGTGTGACATTTTTCACTTGAATGTTTTTTTTTTTTATGAATTAGTTTCTTTATTAACCATAATGTTTATTCGATGATTAGCTTCTGGAAAATTGCAAAAAAAAAAACAAAACAAAAAAAAACCTTTAAACCTTCTTTTTTATTTAGTTATTTTATTAATTTAACTTTTTTTAAATTTTACATTTTCTTGAGCTTATTGAATTTTTGAGCAAATGTTTTGAATTTTTATTTTTTTTTACTGGCCTAACATTTATTCTCACCTAGAGAATACATTTATTTGATATCAAAAATACAGTAAAATCAGTAATATTTAAATTGTGAAATATTATAACAATTTACATAACTGTTTTATATTTGAATATATTTTAAAATGTAATAGATTCCTGTGACGTCAATGCTGAATTTTCAGCAGCTATAACTCCAGTCTTCTGTGTCACATGATCTTTCAGAAATCACTCCAATTTGCTGATATGATGCTCAAAAAACTAACTTATTATTATTATTATTATTATTATTATCAATGTTGAAAACAGTTGTGCTGAATATTTGTGTGGAAACTATGATGCTTTTTGTTCAGAATTATTTGTTGAATAGGAAGTTGAAAGAGCAGCTATTTATTTTAAATAGAAATCTTTTGTAACATTAGAAATATCTTTTTCAATTTTAATCAATTGAATGCATATTCACAGCATTTTCTTTTTTTTTCTTCTTTTTTTTATTAAGAGTGCAAAACATACAACATACGGTGAACACAAAAACAGCAATAGAGCATACATTTTCTAAAAATATATGTTCGTACAGTATGACCAAATTGTTATGATGTAGCATCCTTTCATGAGAATACCAGAAAGCAAATAGTTTATTAGAGGAGCAAGGACAGCGACCAGGCTCACTGACGCCTAGCATGTGAAAGTGAGAGTTGAGATGTGCGACTCACAGTCCGAGTCGACCATTTGTCATGCTGAAGACTGGCATTATCATTGAGTTCATTCTGGAGGGCTGACCCAGATGGCCAGTGCCAGTACTTGCTACACTCCAGTGAATCTGAGACGGCCCTGGTTGAGAAGGGGGCTTGGGCTGGTGATGGAAGGGGGGCCGTGCGCTCTCCATCTCATCAGAGTCATGCCTGGGAGCCCGGCTGTTCTCATCCAGACATTACCACACAGACAGGAAGAGACTGTTAATGACTACATATGCCATTGTGAAACCAAGGCCACCTTGCAAATATTTTAACACAGTCTCCGTTCACTCGCTCCCCCAATGGGGATACAACCGAACAAGACCTAATGAGTGTCCTTGAGGTATTTAATTATTTTTAAAGGGACTGTAGGATGAGACTTTTTTTGGTCCAGTTGTGAAGTACCCTAATATTTACCACCCCCATAATTGGGATCATCTGTCATCATTATCCGTACTTAGCTCTGATGAGTCAGTGTGCAATGAGAGGGGTAGTTTCGCTTAATCATCGGTGTCAAAGAGCCACCGAAACCTGTTAGGTTTTATGTAACTTTTTCATTATTCCATATGGCATCAATGAGGCAGAAAAGACCTCTCATTCTGCAGGTCCATTTGCCGATTTCAGTCCTCGGGATTCTTTGTTCCCTTCCACGCTGCCGCAGCCATTGAGAAAAGGGAAATCAGTTCCACCTCTGTCAGACACCCACTCTGCCAAATGTAGCTTAGCCTCAGAATCAACAGCGGCGGTGGTAGAAACTCGCTATTTTCTTTGCCAGATGTGAATCTTTTCAATCGGCCCATCGCTCTTCTTCGCACACCTCTGGCTGCCAGAGTAACTAGGCCAATGAATGATGCTAATGTAAGCTATATTAATGAGAGGGATCGGTTTCTGCTCTAATTATTTACCATTGGGTCAGGCTAGAGGAGATAATTCTTCCTCAGGTGGCACGAGGCCGAATGCCGGCGTCTGCCACCGCGGCTATGATTAATTGAAACATACCCGTGCAAATGAATCACATATGGTCAATATCTTCCCATGCAAGTTCAGCGTTAGACATAGAACTTGGGTACTTTGTTATTAGCATCTCAATTTATGGCCTTTTGCAGTTTTCCTCAAGGTTTGGAGTCGTTAAAGGGAAATTTAATGCATTGTATTATTCATGTCTTCTCGGGTCGGAGTCTCGTCCGAGTTCATCACACGACACTTTAGATTAATTGCTGTGATCTGAGGAACCAAAAGCTGCAGCACCTGTCCTGTTGCGGAGATATATCAACATTAAGGAACGGAGAGAGGTGACCATTATTTATCCTGACTGTTAAACACTACTGAAACTCCCATAGCCATGCTGAGGAGCTGGAGGAGGGCTGGTGTTCTCATAAATGTGTGAAGCATTAGCTTTGGGCCTCGAGCCATCACGGGCGCTCAGAGGCTTGATTGGAGATTTCGACCCTTTCGGATTGTTTAAACGCTGATGTGATTTGTCTCCCTCGTTACCTTTACTGTATTCTAATGTTGCCTCATTTATAGTAACCACCTGCCTTGCCATCATTTGGGAGCCTGTAACAAGGAACTGAATCTTCACACATGAACTGAAAGTCATAAAATATAGGAGTCCTAATTTTTTAATGGGCTTAATTGCCTTTTGGTGAAGTACTGTAATTCACTCAGTCAAATCACTCAGTGTCTGTTTAATAAATGCAAGAAAACCAAATTACACTTATG
This sequence comes from Onychostoma macrolepis, assembly GCF_012432095.1. Classification (NCBI taxonomy): domain Eukaryota; kingdom Metazoa; phylum Chordata; class Actinopteri; order Cypriniformes; family Cyprinidae; genus Onychostoma; species Onychostoma macrolepis. Next base: position 9,877,579 of record NC_081171.1, read on the forward strand.
TAACTAATTTTTCACCTCAGTGGACAGAAAATAAGAAAATCCGTAAAAGAGAATCTTAAATCATCTTAATTGGGTTTAGAAATGTTCAAAGAAAGAATTAAAATACAAAACTTGGACACAGTGGTTTAAAGGGAAAGTTCACTCAAAAATCTTACCCTCATGAATGATTCAGTTTCTTCAGCCAAACACGAAAGTAAATGAGGAGTGTTTCAGTGGTTAACAAAATGAACTGTTTCTGTCCATACAAAGAAAGTCAGTCCAAAACTTTCAAACTCCAAAAAGAATATAAATGCATTATATAATGAATCCAAATGATATACTGTTGATGCAATTGATGCAATCACAATGTCTGAACAACAGATGGAAATGTGTTCAATTCCAAATCAAATCAAATGCTTGATTAACATGCATATGCACAAACTACATCAAATATGATAACACAAATTTCAGACTAAACGATTCTTAAGTAACAAATGAGAACCAGTGAGGTAATTGGTGTTTGAGGTTTATGTCGCCACATTAGATTCATTTCAGTCTTTTCAAAGTGTCAGTGTTGCTTCAGAAGACTTTTGATAAACCTATTGAGTCATGGTCAAATTTTATGTTACATTTATGTCCTTTATGGAGCTTGAAAGTTCTGGACCCCACTGACCAATGTAAAACAACAACAACAAAAAACAGCTGAAACATTTTCATCATCTTTTGTGTTCTGCAAAGATACAAAAGACTAATGTTTGAAAGGATATGAGGTCAGTAAATTACAGTATGCCAGAACTGTTCAGTTCACCAAGCAGATACATTTTTTTTTTCTTCATGATTTCAATAGAAGAAACTGGCCGAAGCGCGCACAGCCATAGCAAAACAGTGCAGATGTTTCATTTCAAGCAGGACAGCACTGGTACAGCCATATAAATCGAGGAGCACTGACTTATTCTATTCGATTGTATGTGATGCTATCCAGCAATGGTTAGTATTACTTTTCAGTCACTGAATTTGTGTGTTCCTCATGCTGGTTAAATTCTACACCGACTGAGGTGAAACGTCTAAAGGCCAGCATCCGTTCTCGTGACTGCCGAATACACCGGAGCAGTGCTTGGCTTGCATCCAGTCAAACGGATACCTTCATAACAACCTCTTGTTTTAATGAATGCCCTCTTTCTTGTATACATGCAGAGCAAGAGCTCGCAGCTTGTGTTCCCTGACAGCCGGCCTCAAAAGTATACCCTGACCTGGAGCAACTGGCTCCAATGTCCTAATCACAAGACTCTACGTGTGTTGTTATTATTCCAGGCAATGGAATCTAAATGCATCAGACAAGTGTGTGTATTGTGCTTTGTATGGGAAGGAAATGAGAGAAGTTGACCACACCGGCCATGGAGAACTTTTAGGAAAGGATGTGAAAATATACCAATTTTGGTTTTCTTTCATCGGTTCATCATTGCTAATGAACTCTGCTTTTAAAAAAACATTTAGAAACAGGACTGTGCAATGAAACCACCTATTGTATGTGTACTTTTAGTTTCTTTGCTAAAACATTCTAACAACACCTGGTAATGTGCTGCATTTATTTCTCTTAGCCTTAATTCCCGCAGAAGTCATGGTTTGGCTTAAGCTAATGGCTATTTACCATTCTTGTGCTGAATAACCCTCTTAGCAAAACACTAAAGAGGATGCATCCTTTTTTAGTGACGAGAGTGCTGACAGAACATTCAGGATTTTTCATTTGTTTAACTGTATTCAAGAGCTTTAGTGTAGCCTGAAAATACTTCCCATTTGTTCGTGTTATGTTCTAATACTCCATAGTTTTGACAGTGGCCTGGTAATCACAGTGTTTGCAGAATGTCAGTGAATTTCTAATGACTCTGCGCGAGGGGAGATTTCAGAGCAGATCAAGGCCTGCTAACAGACAAGATCTGTGCACAATGCCATCGGGATGCACTAACCAAACGGACACTTTATTCAGAGATTGTTGCTTAAAACAGTAGGAAGTCTGCCATCTTTTGCTAACAGAGCTATGCGAGTGCCGTAAAAAAAAAAAAAACGATATCTTAGACTATCTATAATGCCTCATTATTACATTTTTAGATAAATACTTTTTTTTTGTTTTAATAAAAGTATCATTCAGTATCATTCACAAATTTCCACAAACCAAGTGTTTTCAGGTTTGAATTGGAGGAGGAGAATAAGAGTCATTTTCTTCCTTGAAAATGCAAATCTCTGGAAGTTATTGATTTGTTGATCATATTCATTGTTAGAAGTTATTATTTATTTATTTTCGGTTTATTATGTCACATACCAGAGAACATCTGCAGAGTAAAGCTACAGTACAAAATATAAACAGATGAGAACCATATATGGTTTCTCCTTGTTGAAGACGATGAAGAAGCACATTTATGTCATTCAGAGCTTTTTTTTTTTCTTTTTTTCTTTTTCATTTTACCAGTCCCGTCAGCTCAGAGTAACTGCTAAGAGTTTGACTTTGTTCACCTAAGGCTGTTGATGTTCCTGGACTTGCGGATCTTTTTATTTCCTTCCGCGTGCAGATGCAAGAGAACCGGACTCACAGGCTCATTTGTGTGAGTGTACATTACCTGTTTATAAATTAAGAGTGCCTAACCCCTGTGTCATAATTTATGATACCGTCTGTAAAGTCTGGCTAATGGGCTTTCTCTCTGAAAAGTGCAGGGCTTAAAGGTTCGCCCGTATATCATGTCACAGGGACTCTGACATGTCCACTTATTCCATCAAGTCAAGAGACACTGCCAAAAATCCCCCAAATGTCATTAGCAAGATTACTTTCCTTTTGTTACATAAAACGCTTCCTTTTCTCCAGGCCTTAGCTCATCTGTGTATCTAATGACTTAACGTCCAACGAGGGAAACATTTGACAAATGTTGTAAGTGCACTTTTTAACACATGCAGCTAAGTCTATGGATTATTTTCTGGCCGTGTCTCTCAACATGGTTGGCAGTGACATGGGTATTAAAATCCTGATGGAGAATATGATTTTTTTTATGCCACACAGCATGAGCGAAAACAACGAATAAAAATAAACCCAGCGTCAGGCATTGGTCTTCAGCCTAAAGGCGGTGGCAAGCATTTGGCAATGAAACCTTAACGTGCGCCAGCCTCGACTCTGATTTATCGCCAGTCTCCTCCAGCACAGAGAGTTCTGCCCAGATAATAATCACTACTGTGCTCAGATATGCCGACGGTACAAACTCAGCTGTGACTCTAGCCGTTTCACAATACATGCTGAATTTAAGCAATGGCGAGGCACTTACAATGAAAGTCAATGGGGATGACTTTTGGAGGTTTTGAAAAGCAGAAAGGTGAATCTTATAATTACATAAAGCACTTACATTCATTTTTCTTTTAAAACCTGTGTTATTTCTTTTATTTTTTTACAGTCATTTTGGGATTTAGGCATGCTGTCATGGCAACAGTAATGTACATTTGGATATAACTTAACACAGAAAAGGTTAATGAGTAGGGATGTAACAATATATTGTCACAATATATCACAATAAAAAATGTAACTATATGTATCACATATAATTCATCTAAAAATGTTTAGACATTTAATTTATGCTTTTATTCATATATAAACATTGATCAATTGATATACAAAGAGTGAATCAAATATGGTAAGCACGGAAGCTCACACATTTGAGCTTCCATATTTATTAGTTATTATTAATAAATTAAAAATGAAATACATTGTTTAATAAAATACATTTTTAAATGTAAGTAGTCAGGGACAGAGTGCAAGCTGTTTCTAACATAATTCTGTATTTTTAACTAAGCAGAGCAGAGTAATTTTTTTTTTATACCATTTTGGCAAGATTGTTATATCTGGCGTATTTGGCATATTGTTTCGTGTTGTATTTTGATGTTTATAAATTGGCCCCATTCACTTACGTTGTAAGTTTCTCACTGTATAATTTAGATTTTTGCTTGTTGTAAAGAAAAGGAGGGAGATTTGTGTGGTATAATCACTGTACTGAACCTCGAATATTCCTTTTAAGACCTCGCTATACCCAATATTCATATTAATTAATGTTGTTTGAGTAGCAGTATTACTTAAGTTTAAAGGAGAGATGAATCTAGGCCAGCGTCTCACTGCGAAGGCCGTAACCAACCAGAAGCTTTGCCCTGCCAACATAAACGGACTCCCTCCTCGAAATCTTTCAATTTACTATATAAATCAAGGCATGGAGTAGCGTCTGGCTGATCTGCCGCGGGCCTGAAACCGGAGCCGTCCTGGCAGCAGAGGCAGGGCCAGAGGACACACACAGAGGAGCGGTGGGTTCTCAAAGCGAGGCGGTTCTCTGGAATATTTCCCTACCACTTAATCATGCCTCCCGCCAGCTGTAAAAATTGAGAAAAATGTCGTCCCCCACTTTGCTCTTATCTGGGAGCGAGTGGATAAAAGACGGAGATGACAAATTCCAACATGTGTATGTCAGAAGATATACGAGGTGACGGAAGTATTTGAATACTGGAATGAGCTTAACAGCTCCGACTGCATGGCTCAGCAAGGCTCGGAGAGGTAGAGAGCTTAAACCCGCTCTTGGAAGACAGAGCGAAGACTTTCTAAAAGGGCCAAGGCTATTTCTTTGCACTTTTCCACGTTGAAAGTAATGTATTTTCTTAGTGCTGAATGTCATGCTGTATGATACCGAATATTCACCGTATAATATTCACCATATAATGGTTTGTTAAGAAGCACTTGGCTGAGCGACACTAGCAAAACACATGCCTCTGGAATTATCCAGCTATAAAACAACTGAATTGGGAGCTATTACTCAAACTTCTATTGACTGCATGCATTGATGAAGGAAAAAGTCTTTGCTGGTTAAACAATAAATTCCTGAATTGTTTAGATGGATTGGCCTTGTTTTTGCAGTGAGGGGAATATTCTGTCTGAGCAATCAAAGTTGGAGTCACAAGTTTGTGATTAATCTTAATTAAGCCTCTTTGTTTGCTATTGTAAAAGCAGACAAAGGACAGTCTGAGATAATTACATGTGGACCAAAGCACCTAGACGTGTGTATTTGTGTATGATGTGTGGGAGGGATTTTTGCAATTATTGAAAATAGATTAATAAAAGTTGGAAGAAACAATTATTATAATATTCCATTATAGAAAATAGTGTTGTGAGTGAGACTAATGTGTGTTATATGATTTATATGCATACTACTCATTAAAGGATATTACTTTGGTACATCCTGCGATATTCCATAGGTCTCTGTGACAGTGTTTTTCTCCATAAACAACAAAATAAAACTGGCCGTTTACTGCCTCCAGATTTTTTGTTTAGCCAATCTGCTTTTGATGTGCTTCCTGCCTGCCAATCATTTTTGCAAATTCTCCCAGTGAGCAGTCCACATATGGGAAGCTGGAAGCTGCAAGGGTGATAGATGAAACTTAAGCGTTTCTCATGAGTTTGTAGGGTGTGAAATGTTCATGATTTATCAACTGCAAACAATAGCTTAAGCAGCCAAAGGCCACAAAATGAGTAGAAAGACAAGAAAATAAAGAGACCAAAAAGAAGAATATGTAGAGATGAATGCTTTAAAATAGGCGTTGAACTTGCTTTGCTTCTTGACAGGCAAAAATACCATGCTGTGCCAAAAAGGTGGGATTGTAGAAAGTGGGAGCATGTCTAATTCATTTTAAATCTGGCAGAAGTTCTAGAATAGTTAACATTGCCTACAACACAATTATGTTAATTTAGTCCCAATCAAATGGAAGTAGAATGTTTCTTACGCAGTGTGACCTGCATACATCACCAGAGAGAAAGTCCGGTTATGACATCCCTAGTGAAAAATAAATATACTAAAATGTATTTGAAATATATTTATTTCATGCTGAGTACTACATATTTATGTACTATTGGAACTATTGCAAATATACTTCAGGTATACTTTAAATATCTTGCATTAGACTAATTTCCATTTAGAAAATTGATAGGGTGAATTTCCATTTCATGCCAACTTTAAACCAAAGGAAATTATGCTTTGTAAATCAAAGGTTTTTATGATTTGCATGTTGAAAAGCCATTAAAATAAGGTATCCAGGTATATAAATATGTAAAATGCAATACTGTTTTATACGATATGTACTGTAACATGCGGTCCTTGCTCTGTCAAGGGGTCCTTGACCTAATAAAGGACTTCTTGCTTGGGTGATTGAAAATATCATTAGCTCAGTACACAAATGATACAAGTCAGTGGAAAATCCCCATCATTATAGAAAAACAACTGTGTGTGTGTGTCTGTGTTAAATATGTTAAATGAAGTCAGTCATGGGTTTAATGGAAAACCTTAATCTGTTTAAATCATGGATATAGGCCATCACAAACACATCCACAACACAGAAACATTAAGAAAATAATTAACGAGCACCATATTAACAGAAAAAATACACAGTCAGACAATGTGTTTCACAGGCTCTACTGTTCCTTGTCTGAATTCACTGAGTTCCTTTTTAGTGGCTGTTAGTATGGGAATTCTGGCTCTTACAAGGGTTTATGTCAATGCTATATAACGTCTAGCCATTTCCTGTCTGAAAACTAGGCCAGTCAGATGGTGTTGTGTCATATCATTTATTTCATTCTACTCAGACATTTGGCAAGACAGCACTTGGCCAGTACTTTACATTTTAAGTGTTACTTAGCATGTGGCTGCGTCTGGTTGTGGTGATCCAGCACCATATTGGAGGCCGTTTTGTGCTCTGACGGTACACTTAGCAGTTGTCAAGTCAAGCGGAGCACAGCAAAGTTAAGAACAATCGCACAGCACGTTGTTTACCAAAGATCAGTGTGCTCCCTGGAACCCGGAGTGTGAATTTACAAATTTAGCTTTTCTCATCTCTCATTATGCTCATCAGTGCTGGGCTTGCTCGTGAGTTTTCCATCAACTCTGCCAAGACTTGTTAGGTAGAAATATTCCATGATGACTTCAAGAGACTCCATGCGTGTGTGTGTGTGTTTGTGTGCGAGGGAGAGCGAGACAGTTGGCAGGGGGGCTCTTTAACTCCAGCGAAGCTTGCAGGTAACCGAATTTCAGCTCCGGTTCATTCAGGGCCTGTCTGCTGGTGACCACAGAGCACAAAGCCTCTTAATATGACAGACAGGAGGTTAGTGGATTTAGTCTCCTCACAGCAGCCTCCTCAGACAGGTAATTAACGAAACGTGGCACGGCAATTTGACCCGGGCTGTCTTCTTTCTAAAACAGGATGCATGATTGCTTACACTTTCATCAGAAGTTCATCTTCCTCCCTCCTGGTCTTTCTCATCTTCCTCGTCTTCACAGCTGCTTTCTTCTCTGGCTTTTGGATTACTTTTCCAGAGTTTAGGTTCACCTGAAATGAACGCCATTGCAGGAAATGATTTGGAAGAATTTACCTAAAAATGAAAACCGTGTCATTGTTTACTTTGATGTATTTTAGAATGTAAACATAATATTTTCATTCATTTGTGCATTATTTTATTATTTATCATTGTGTCATTCCAACCTCGTATAATTTTCTGTGAAAAATAATAGAATAGTTTTGAATTTTGAACAGGCATTTAAGCTTCAAAATACACCCTAATATCATCATACAAGTAATTCATATAACTCTTCTGAAGCCATAGAATAGCTTTGTGGGAGAAACATGCAATCTAGGTCTTCTTTGGTACATTCTTGAGAGACTGAGCAAAGTCAAATTACAGTCCTTTTTTTAACGAATCAGTTCACTAAACCAATCTGCATGAATCGTTCAGAAACTGCACAGCTTAGTGATTCATTGCGGTCACATAATGTCAGACTTTCCTTTTTTTTTGGTGAAACTTTCCTTTAGAAATTCTTTGTGATCCTTATTAGTTTAATTAGGACATAATGGGGTTTCGTTCCACCCTTTTGTTTTGGCAGTTCTGTGCTCTGTGCTGCTTTGTTTCTTGGCTTCTAGGTTGAAAACAGCTTGCGTTTATAGCTTGCAAACGTTTCCCTGACTTTTTGCAAGCTCATTAATTTGAAAATGATTTTGGTCATGTAGCGGAGAGCCTTCTTTGCCTCTAAAATAATTTTAATATGTTTTTATTGCCAAGTGTTCGGGGGGTGCAACATTCTTTAAGAGCAGCAAATGTTTACCATATTGAAGAGCTTTCTGCATGCACGCACATGGAAAATATGGCACGCATAAACGCTCATTAATGCCGAAGAATCATGGGGCCTAATTTATGTTCGACCTTACCTCTATTATGCCGTCTTTTCTTTCTCTCTCCATAACTCCATGCACATGGAGTTACTGTGATGCCGAAATTGTGTCCCTGTGGGGGGCACACAGATAAATGAGCAGTTGTTTCAGCAATAATTTGCCCTTTTGAATGAGTGAATACAGTCAATGTTACCTCCCACTGAGAAGCACTTAATCTTGTCTACCATCACCATGTTTGCGTTTAAGCAGCTTCGTATTCAGTTTTAATAGCTAAAATATTTTGCCTCATTAAACAAATATATAATACAATATTAGAGTAGTCGAAATGCGATTGTGAATAACCAGCAAGTTCTCACTCCGAAGGTGTCAGAGTGTTTGTAGCACCAGTATGTAGCCAGTAACTCCAATACTTTCAATGGAAAATATTACTGATGAGGATGGAATCAATGTTTTGTATCATGAGATTAATTTCCTGGAACATTGTAATCATTTTTATTATATACACTCTTAAAAATATAGTGTCTTTGTTGGCACTGGTTCAATGAAGATCCTTTAACAACCATGGAACATTTCCATTGTTCCGTATAGTGGAAAAAAATAAAGACATTGGCTTGAATTATTAAAATGTTCTTCATACTAAGAAAAACATGGTTCTTTTAAGATCTGTTCACTGAATGATTCTTTGTGGAAACCAAAATGTATCCATGCTTCTACTTCCTATCTTAGATTTCCAATATCCTAGAAATTATTTTTATATATATTTTTCATATAAGCATTTTTCATATAATTTTTCTTCTTTCCTTAAATGTTCCCTGTCAGAACATCTGCCAGTTGCTTCAAAGATGTTGGAGGACGGAATCGGCTCCTCACTCTTCTCTCCAAAACTGTCCCCTGAGGTTTGATAATATTCAAGTCAAGTGATTGAACTGGAGAGGGCAGATGTCGAAGTTTATCTTGGTGCTTCAGGTTTTATGACTCCATTTTGTTGTTATTTTTTTGTTTTTTGCTTTTTTCGCATTTTAGCATTGGTGTCTGTGAACAAAGTCTTAGCAATTGCAGCTGTTACATGAGTGTTGGATTTGTGAAGCTTTGTGTGGTCAATTCACTTTGCTGCAGTAGTTCTGTATTGTTTGGACAAAGTCCTTATTAGTGTTTGACAGTCCTTATCATTCACTTTCAGTTTTCACTCACTATTCTTCTTCACTGATTAAGTCTTGCCATGCTTTGTAAATGCAGCCGTAATTGTAAAGAATTTTTGTTGTTGTTAAAAGAGCTGTTAAGGTTACAGACACTCCTGCTAAATGGGCACTCATGATTCGTCCTTTTGGAAGTCTGACAGGTCATCCATTTCACCCATGGCTTGTACTAAATGCTGCTCACAACCTATACTACACTGATATACAAACCATATAAATTGATATATTGGAAGATATACACAAAGGTATAAGCAAATAAACAGATCAAATTAAATCATGGGCACATTTTAGCCAACAAAAATGATTAGGATATTGTAAGTTTATTTATTCATTTAATTGACACCAAAGATTTTCTTGCCAGGGTTACCGGTCATCCTTTATGAAGAATATAACACATATTTGTAGTGTACTATGTGTGGCTACTGCACAAGCAGCACTATTTAAAGCCTTGAGAGTGAGAATAGGTTAGAATTAGTTGAAATCCTACAACAAACAAGACTTTAGAATAAAGGTCACTTGCATTTTTTAAAAATGTATGAAACATCAAATGAAAGGCATTTTCTAGATGTTCAGCACCCAGAACAGCAAGTCCAAACATTGTGAGCTAGCGTGCTCCACAACTGTTCAGTGATGATGACAGGGTTCTTTTTTTCCGCGTGATATATGCACAAGCACAGTGGCGAGAGCCACCTGTCATGTGCTGCCGGTACTGGGATTGTTATGTCAGCAGTCTCACGCCAGCCCACATCTCACCCTGCAGCATAACCAAATCTGACATGCTGCCTGTGACACAAGTAAAGTCAAAGCAGCAAGTTTTCCATGCCCGCAGGCTTATAATATCGAGCTTTACATTAAAATCTCTGTGCCACAGTATGAGTGTCACTTATGACCCTCAATGCAGTAAACAAATTAATCACACTGACTGACATGCATGTATACGCGTTGTAGAGCATGTTGTGATATGCTGTCAAAAAAGTTCAGCCGTGAAGTCACATTGCTATGCATGAGTTTATTTATTATTGATTCGGCATTTGTGCGTTTTTACTGTTATACCAACCGCGTCTGTTGAAGGCTCTGTAGATTGGAGTTGTGATATTTTAATTCATTGGTCGATACATGTTAATGGAACATCATGGTAGCAGTCTAACTCAAGCAGAGTGTGGAGGAGGGCTGTACTTGCTGGAGTCATTCGGGTTTTCACAGTAAATCAATACTCTAAAAACTGCTTGGGCTTTGAGAGTTTAACTTATAGCGGGTAAAGAGAGGAGATAATGGCATGGATATGTAAACGGAAGATTAAAATATAACATTTATTGCTAATAACAATTACTGTATATACTGTATTGTTATTACTGTATGTATATACAGTAACATGTATATACTAACACCTATTAGTTGCTTATTAGCATGCATATTATTAGAATATTAGCCATGTATTAGTGCTAATTAAGCACATATTAATGCCTTATTCTACATCCCTAATCCATACCCAATACCTACACTTATTAACAACTACCTTACTAACTATTAATAAGCGGCATATATTGAGGGAAAATATTGTGGGAAAAGTGATAGTTAATAGTTAACAAGTGTTACCTATTCTAAAGTGTTACCCAACCAGCAGATTTACTCAGCTATTTAGAAGAAGCAGTTGATACTGATGTTTAAATATGAAGCAGAAATCCATGTTTTCCAGTATTTATTAGTCACAAATATTAGACAATGTGAATTATGTTCAATCTAATAACAAACCATGTTAGACCAACAATATTTCATTATTATTTAATGAAATAACTTGCACTTTAACTGTTAAAGGATAAAATTTTGTGTGTTTTTTTGTCCATGTCCATGTTTCTTTAAAAGTACATTTTAGTAGTGGTCAAAAGCTCAAAATGTTACTGCGTCGTGTTGCCGTGATATTTTCACAATTTTTTGGTTTTGCAGGATTTTAAACAGCATTTCTTTTTTACAGTTTTACACTTCAACCAGGTTTTCAATGATTAAAGTATAGTAGCATTTTTTAATCTCACAATTCTGAGGAAAAAAATTGCAAGAGACATAACTCAGTATTGCGAGATATAAAGTCAGAACTGCAGAATTGATCATAAAACTCTGAATTGATGATTTGAAAAAAACTATTTTTTTCTCAGAACTGCGAGATGTTAACTCACAATTGTGAGTTAATAATACAATAGCGAGATATAAACTTGCAGTTCTGAGAAGAAAGTCAGATTTGTGAGAAAAAGTCAGAATTCCTAAAAGTTTGTGAGTTTAAAGCTTGCAAGTCTCAGAATTGTGAGACATAAACTCAGAATTGTGATTTAAAAAACGATGAGATAAAATGTCACACTTACCTTTTTTATTTTTTATCCCATGGCTAAAACAAGCTTCCATATTAAAAGGGATTAAAAATAAATAAAAATGTCATCGTTTACTCACGCTCATGTTGTTTCATGCATGTAAGATGTACAGTATGATGTTCTTTCTTCTGTGGAACACTATATTTTCTATATAGAGTCCAAAAAAAATCTAAATATCTTCCTTTTGTGTTCCACAGAAGAAAGTAAAGTAAATGACAAAATTTCATTTTTGACCTATCCCTTTAAAATAGTATGCAGTATCACAGGACTATTGCATTTATAGGAAATGCTATAATCGCCACATTCTAGTTGGCAAAATTTTGCAGAAAGGGCACAAACATTTACAAACCCTTTGTGAATGAGAGAGCTAATAGCTTCGTTTATGCACTGAGACGTCCAAATCCCTTTGAAGGAGCTGAGAGACTCTCTCGATAAACTTAGGTTCTCTCTCTCTCTCTACCTCTACGAAAGAACCCTTACCTCGCTTGTTTCGGTTGCCCCGACTGACACTTTTCTTCCTCAGTCAACTCTTTTCAAACTCCTCCTGGGAGACGAACCCTCAGGTAGCATCACATTTCGGCCTCTGGGGGTACGTGAAGAAAAAAGAGATGACCAGCTGGCCAGACACAGTTCTGCAAACCTGTTCTTATGCATATACAGCATTGTGCGAAGATTTATTATGTGCATGATTGGCAGATTTCCGTTTCCATGGTGAAAGGTGAGGACTGTTTTGATCGTTACGCTGAGAATCAAGTTCTTTGTCTGTGTTGAAGAAATGCTTTTTACAGAACCTTGCTCTTGTAATGTCTGTGAATCATATCAAAAAGAGGTCTTTAGAAGAAGGGAAGTAATAATATTTATCTATCCACATACCATTATGCCATACTAATAAAATTAGACAATGCGGCCCTTCTCGAAGTATGAATGTGGTTTTATGTGCGAGCGCTCATAAAATGAGGAATAGTATTTGTCACTCAGTTTTATCCCAACCTTGCAGGTGGGTATTTCTCTCAGACAGTGTTTGTACTTATGAATAATGGATCTTTGAGAGGTGACAGATTAAGTATCAGCATGTATTCATTATTTAACAGGCACATGAAAGGACTTTGATAACCTCCACACATGCAGCCATTTCTCCTCTCTTATTGAAATGTCTGTGGCTGTGAATCAGTGATATACAAACCTGTTTGTCCCCACGGACTGCTTTGGACTGTGGTGTTGTTTTCCCTGCTCTTTTTTTCCCTACTCCCCAAATTGTATATAATGCACCCCATGGCAGGCTATGATTTAGGATTGATTGGTGTACGTAAAAGTTAAGTTAAGATTGATGATTGATTTATGTTGAGTATTTTTACTCAAGCAAACCTTTGTGTTTGTTCTTCTGTTGCGGTTGGCAATCTGAAAGCGTTCCAGTGCGGTTGGGATTTGAGACGGGAGGTAAACTGAAGATGTAACGTTCTCCGCAATGCTTTCCTCTTGGGATTCGAGACAACGTATCCAAACATTCCAAAGACCCCCTCATTGCCAAATATGACATCTGATCACAGGTTACACACAGACAGAAATATGATGTTTGTTCAGAGGATTATGGGAAATGAGCCCCTTTACAGTTTTGTTGGCTCAGAAATAAACCGCCGCTTGCGTCGAGAAGCCGTAATGTTGGCCCTGCTCTCAAATGTTGACATTGGCCCCTAAACATGATGATGCTGATAATGATAACAGTAATGATCATTAATCCTGCTCTTGATTAAGTAGATTTGGATGGTGCAAAGGTGATTCTGTCACGCTGATTAATATCTCAGGGAGTTCATTCGAAACCGTTCCAGAATCGCTCTCGAAATTCCTCTTTTGTTTCAGGCAAAACGTGTCTTATTCAAATAGCGAAGCAGCTGTCTGAGCTCTGTTAAGACAGCTTTATTCATAAGCATGAGCCATAATAGACCCCCTAAATTCTGTCTGTTTTGTCACAGATCATTTGTCATGAAATGAGTGGGCGAGGATTAGAAATATCCTTGTGCACATTCCGTGACATTAGCCAAATGGATAATGAACGATTAAATTTTCATTATTCCACAACACTCTAAATAATGTTTGCCCTGTTTGAGGTCAATGATGTTCCTTTCCGGCAAACAAGGACACCGCGCCTGATTTACGACGTCTGATTGGAAGGAAGCTCAAATATAAGGTTGCATATCCGTTCCCCCGTCTGCCCTTCACTTTAAAACTTAACACCAAAGTTATACAAGTTGAATGAACTTTTAACAACTACCTGTACCTATTTCCCAGCTTACTAGCTGTTTATCATTATGTACAAATTGCATTAATCCTCATGTTCTGTTTGGGTCTCTCAGGCCATTTTAGCTAAAAAAATGTATTTAACATGAAGCTGTCAGGTCAATACTCGATTACTTTTCCCAGTTACAAATTTATGATTATAAGCAAACTTCAAACTATCCTCCATTTAAAAGTAAATAAATAATGTTATATAACTTACAGTACACTATGTTTGGGACACTAGGATATAAAACATTGAATAATGATAAATGCAATGTTTTTGCCTCTCCTGCCTGTTGATTATTTTTTATTGTATTGTATTTTTCTGAACTGACACGTTTACAGTTACATTTATGAAGTACAGTACATATGTACCTATTTTGCAGTAAAGCAGCGGGATATAGCTTCAATCACACAGTATCCAGCAATATAGTCTCCTGGGGTTTGTTTAGGTCAGAGGAACATATATATATCTGCAGGGAAAATAAGAGTTTAATTTTGATATTACTTTTATTATGTTTCCACATACATCACTGAGACCTCTGGGACCTTAAAACAGTCACAACAGAACATGAAGGTTAAAGGTGATGTGTCTGCTTTTTCTGATGGTAAAATGCTTGTGCAGTTTCACAGCAATAAATGATGAAAAAGTTTTAATACTTAAGTAAAGCTAGTTTTAATTCATATCTTATAAAATACATCGTTTTTTTTTTTCCTCAGCGTTTTGATAAAGTGGCTCGTTTATGAGAATTTTTCTGCATGCTCCAGGCTTCCTTGTTCACTGTTTTCAAATGAAGGTATTTATATATTTGGAGTGTGTTGGTAATTAGATCATTTGGTTCTGATAAAAATGAACTTTACAAGCACAAGATGATCATTTATTATACAAAGGCTGTGCAATGAAATACAGCACCTGGGGAACAGAAGGCTGTAAAACAGGCTGTGCTCTTTTGCTAGATTGGTGCAGTGCGGGCTGTAAGAAAAAAGTGTGCAACACATTATTATTGCATGTGCTTTGCATATATTATAAACACAGATTCACAAATATAGCTGTTAAAAAAATGTATTACGCTCTCTGATGTCATTTAATACATTGTTTGTTGCGTGTTATTGCTGGGATCTCTGAGTAATCGCTTAATAAACGATCTGAATTATTAGTTAAATGGTTCCACTTGTCATTCCGATCTCAGACTTCATGTCTGATCGCTTCTGTCTGGTGTTAAAAGGCCTGAATAGTTTGCTGTTAAAGTTTCATGGGCTTTGGTCTGGCTCATTCATTGAAAAAGATCTGACATCCTTTTGAAAGTCTTCAGATAAGGATCTAGAGAGTTCACTGATTTTGTTCCAGGTATTTATTTCACTGCATGAATTGACGTGCATCACTATGCATAAAACTTCCAATTAATAGCTTTATCTACTTCTAATGCCTGCCGTACTGGCTGCTAGTTAAAAGAGTGACTGAGATTATCCAGCAATTAATCTACAAGTAATATATAGATATTTGTTGAAGTGCCTGAGTCAGGGTTGTGTGAAGATCAGATCTTGATGAGATATGTGATATGAGAGGCCATTAGGTTTACTAAAATATTCATGAATGGAACATGACCCTGGTTATTATCTAGCGCCTACTAAACAGGTCATTGGATGATGCTCTTTCACTTCACTTGAAATTGTGTTTTATTCTTTTCAGATTCGATGATAAGCGAAACCATTTACAGTTAGGTCTGCAAAACCTATCATCCCTTAGGAATGGACTTTAGTCTAACCTATAGTGTGCATTTATTTAAAATATTGTCATACTGACCTTGCTGTCTCATGATTCAGTTTACAAGACCTTGAAAGTAGATGTTGCATGCTCTTAAAAATAATTTGTCTTCAGTGGCTCTTTGCAGCTCTTCAGAAACCTCTTCTCATCTAGAATTGTTTTACTGTATAGGGTTCTTCAGTTGCTGTGTGGTTTTCTTGGAGAGGTTATTGATGTTATAGTACATTACACAGTACAGTAGGTTCTTCGGATCAGTGCATTGGTTTGGGGGGTTTTTACAGTATCACTATATATATATATATATTTTTTTTTTTGTAGAACTAAAAGATGCATCAGACTGTAAAAGCATTTTTGGTTCCAATTGGGACTTTTATTTTAAGCGTAATTCATCTATCTATCTGTCTATCTGTCTGTTTTTTAGGTTTTGTGATATTTATTTACTAAAAATTATAATGATTATTATTGGAATTGTTAACATTGCTACCATAGTGTAATTAAATGTCATACAACAGAAGGATACCAGGAAAATCACAAGCTGAATTCGGGGTTATGGTCTGAAGTTATTTAAATCTACACATAGATTTAACATAGAAATTAATTGATACATAATATTTGTCATTACTTTTTTCCCCATGAGCAGGGAAATTGAAGTGACTGTTCATTAAAATAAATAAAAAAGAAAAGAAACGAGTAAGTCCAGTGCTGACAGTTTCATTGAATGTAATTGGAGCTGTTTTGTTTTGACGTGTCACGCTGCGCCGCTTGCGTCCGGTGTAGACTGAGCGAATTGCCTTCCTGTCCTTTTTATCATGTGAAAAAAGATACCAGCAGCTCATCAGTAATATTTCTCAGGACCTAAACTTCACCTTGCCAGTGACGTGTACCCAAGGCTATGCTGTATATGTTTATCTGTGACCTATTAGCGCAGAGAGCTGTGAATGGAAAGAAACATCTCACATTTTGATTTCCACATCATTAATAAAAGCAATTTACCGTGTTAATATCTTGTCTCAACTGCAATTAACTCTGAATTATCAATGACCTTGACCGTGCGACCTCACAAGCTCATGAAATTCAATGTAAAACTGTTGCGGCTTGCCTGTTGGCAATGTTATTTAGTGGCGTAACATGCAACGCTACAACCTTTTCTTGATCTCCGTCCATGCAGACGCTACTGTCAGCTCTATTTTTCATCATCAGTACTGGAGCAGTTATTATGAATACGAAAAGCAGAAACATTTCCTGTCAAGTGTTTTTGTGGATGTGGAAATAAGAAGTGTGTTTCATCATAATTAGCACTTTGGGAAATTTGGGGATACATGTAAAGTATACAGCACAAAATGTTCCAGTTTTGGGAAAGTTTGAAGAGATGGAAAAGTCTGAGCGTCTGCTGAGAACAGTCTCTAGGGGTAGTTGAAAGCCATCAGTCTGTTGTTTAGCAAAGGTAGTGTTTCTTCTTGGACTGAGGCGTGCGTTCAATCTGTGAGTACTGTAGTTTAGAGAAACAACATTATTTTAGCAAAACGTCTGTTTCACTGACATGGATAATCTCACCCATCTGAGGGCATCTCCTTAAAACTTTTCAGTGTTTACTCAACCTCATGTTTGAAGTATGATTTTCTTTCTTTTGCAGAACGCAGATGAAGAACATTGCAAAACTCTTTTCAATGCTATTACAGTGAATGGGGCTTTCAAGCTTAAAAATGATTCTAAAGTTCTAATAAGTATCATAAAATTGATTCATATGGCTTGTGCACTATGAACAGATGGAAGTCGATATTTAAAAATATACATTTAGACATCTGCCATAACTATTAGTGAACAAATCTTTATTTTGAATCATATCTTTTCAAAGAATCAGCTGATCCAGTTCACAAAACGGATGTGAATGATTGGTTTCCAAATCAGATCCATCCAGTATTTAAGTACAACTCAGTGATCCAGTTGCAAAAGTTTGGTTCTTTTTGTCACAAAAAGCTATCATATTTTTTCAGAAGACTTTGAACATTGCACACAAGTATATGGACTGCTTTTATGATCATTTTATGATACTTTTATGGTGCTTTTTTTTTTTAGCTTAAAAGCCTCAGTTACAATTCGCTGTAATTGCATTGAAAAATATGACCAGTATTAATCTGAATTTTTCCTTTTGTGTTCCCCGAAAGCAAGTCATGAGTGTTTTGAACAACATGAGGCTGTGCAAATTTTCATTTTTGGGTGATCAATGCCTTTAAGCTTTCCTCTGATGTACTTGGGAATGTGTCATGCTCTTGTAAGATTCTCTCCACTGCAGGTTTTCCCACAGGTCTTTACCTCCAGGTTATTGAATCGATGTGAACAATATCTTGACTTTGCAACGATGACACAGAAAGCCTTTAGAGGAGAGATGAGAGCAATGATATATTGATGCATGTTCCTGCGTGTGTTGGTGTGCAGGGTGAGACGAGTTCTGAGAATGGCCAAGTTGGAAGAAAATTGATAAGTTGAGTCACATTTCTCGTTGAAGCTATAGGAACTGCAGCCCCTGTCATCAGAAATAATTCTTCTTTTTTTTAAAAGGTTTTGTTCAATAAATCACAGCAGACGAATTACAAAGGCTGCAAAAAACTGCATTTTAGTCACCATTGAACAACTATAACCATTTATATGAAAGCCTCAAAATGTCTTTTTAAAAGTTTTACTACTTTTAACTTGACAAGGTGTCTTAAAAAGCTGCATTCATCATGTGAGGAGCTGAAAAAATATTGCAAAATGGATTGCCATGGACTACAGGCCAAGCTGCAGTAAAAACCGGTAAAAACAGGGCACCATAGTGTATATGAAGGAATTTTCTGTATTTTTATTTTTTTTTACAGGGGTTTCATCTGTATTTTGAATTTTGCACTACATTGCATTGTGTTTCAGGGTTAATGGAAATGTCCATATTTTTTTTTCTTTTTTCTCCAGTGTATATAGAATATCAGTAATATAGAAATCAAAGAAAAATTATAAAAAGTATCTAAATACACTATTTGTTATCTCTTTTTGAAGATTTACACATCTGCCACAATGATGTTTTTGAATTTTTTTTTTTATCATTTTGGATTCATTTGATTAATCAGCATATTATGTTCAGAGTTATTGCATTTGACAGGATCTAGACAGGATCTAACAATTTAACAGTTTAGAGTAGTTTAATCCATGTACGCTTATTTTATTTTTAAAATAAATTAAAAAGTTTGTTTATATCTATCAATTCAGAATCGCAAGATATAAACTCAGAATTATGAGATATAAACTATAAAACTATAAAAAAATATATTAGGAAAAAATCGTAAGATAAAAAGTGAGGTAAAATTGTGAGATAAAAAATTATACATTATATTGTTATACCATGGTGGAAATAAGCTTCCGTAGAAATCAGAACAATATAACAACAAAAGTCACAACTGTAAACACAATTGCCAGTGAGCCTATAAATCTGCAATTTTGGGATGTTGTGCCATTCCTGTAGATGGCCATGGACCGGCAGAGGGTCACTTCTCCAGTGTAGTCTAATGTGTTTGGTCACGCTCTCATGAGATCACTGAAGGTCAAAGCTGTCGGCACCCAATGGAGCAACTTACTCTGTGGTATCTGGCAACACATAATGTGCCTGCAGCATGCTGGTAGCTTTTTCTCTTGCTTCAGGTAACATTTAAGGCATAATGGAAGGCATTATGGAAAACCGGGGCCACTTTCTCATTGTGGCTTAGGCTTTGAATTTATATATGTGCCATTAGCCATTAGCATCATTCATATGTATTGTATATTTGTAATAGCAAATTTTCAGTTCAATTTAACCCTCTTAATAATGTCAGACTATGAATTATGATTACATAGAAACTTCATGAATCACCACTTAGAGGAAATGTATTGTTTGTGGGACATTATGAAGCAAATCATTAGGCAGCAGCAGAAAAGAATTAAGTTAACAGACGCAGGAAATATTACTGTCGGGTTAATGATCTGTTTGCAAAGCAGGAATCGGAAAGTTGCTAATGTGGTTTGTTTTATAAAAGTGCCATGGAAATGAAATATGCATTCATTATCAGAATACTTCAAGCTGTTCAGCTAAAATATTTGACTCCAAATTTGCACTGGAAATGGGAAGTATTAGCAGTGTAGTAGAACAAAAATCCTTTGTAACTCTTAAAGATAAAATCCATAACTGCTGCTTCCTCTGAATGTCAAAAATTAGGTAAATTGCGTCTGTATTGACTCTGCCCACAGGTTTTATTGTTTAAGCTAATGCATTTTTGTACCTCAGTTTGTTTCTTTCTGCCATAATGTTTTTATGTCCCACTTTTGCTATTTGTTTAAGATTTGTGGGACTTAATCACTGCTAATTGATAAAAAAAAATGTATTCATACATACGCAAATTGCTCTCCGCCCTTAGAGAAATGCACACAGTTGGTACAGTCGTTGTTTCTCGTTGTATTTAATAATTAAATAGCAACAAACATCCAGAGTGGTGCTTTTACTGCAGATGCCGTCAAATAATTAACTGTTTTTCACTGGCGAGCATGTAAACAGCAATCTAAAAGTAAACGGTTTGTTAGGTCTCATGCTAGCATTTGACTAAATTCAGGAGGGAGAAGAAATGTGGCAGAGTCGGTCGACATCAATCTGTGATCTGTATTTAAGGGCCGACTATGAAACAACAGCAACATCAATCAAGCCGCCCATCCAGATGTTCTCAAGGTCAAGCTGTTGCACACAAAAGGCTACATACTGGCACAGCACTAGGGGAAATGCTGCATAATATTATCGTTTTAGTAAAGTGTTCATCTGCGGAGGAAGATCGTTAGCTGAAATTGATTTAGAATATGTGAGACAAAAACACTTTTTTTCTTTTGTAAGAGAAGAATTATAGATATGCACTGAACCTTTAGAGTTTCCTTCATTCAATAGATTGTCAGGCTGATCAAAGAGAAAAGGTTTAGAGCGGAGTCAAGTGCAATCATCTCATGAGCTGTCATTTACCATTTCAATGCAAAAAAATTATTTCACAGCTACAATATTGTAATCACATATCATCTGCTACAGTTAATAACACACATTTCCATTATCTTGCCATACACACTATATATTGTGTACAGAAAATACATACACAAAGTCTAAAGCTGCAGTGACAGGTTTTCTTTTGCAAAAAGTGGCAGGAAAATGTACAGTTAGCTGAAGGTATGTTAACAATATCAGATGAAATGTGATGACACACCAATGTTGTAGCTGTAAAATTATTTTTTTGCATTGAAGCGGTAAATAATCATGCTGATAAACAGGCTACCAAAGGTTGGATAAAATGTACTAAAAATGTACTAAATTGCCATTAAATTAAATTCAGCACAATAAAGAATTAAATTCAAAACAGGAATGGATACATATGTAAAACCATAACCTTATGTACATATATTTGACTGATTATCTATGTTTATTCTATGACATGCAAAAAAAAAAAAAAAAAAAAAGTTCATGTTATCAAATGAACAGACATCAAAATGATTTAACACAATATTTTAAAGGGGAAAAAAAACTTTGTATTTATATATAGACATAATTTAAATGTATTACCTATATATTATATTGAGTAAATTAGATTATTATGGGAAAGTGAATTTAAATAATACTAAATACTAAACTAAATGTAAGTGGTAATTTAAATATTGGAGAATGATATACAATATTATTTCATGTAAATTATTTAATGTATTATTAAATTGCATATATTATTAAAACTACACTGAAATTTAACTCATACAGTGACATGAATGTGAATGAAAAATGAATAGTGACGAACATATTTAATTTAGATATACAGTAGTTTCATTCTGATCTTATTCATCATATCTCACACACACGCACACACACACATACAGCATTATGATTATAGTTTAAAACGCTGACACACTGTGGTGAGACAATCATGTTTACCAGCCAATGCTTTTTCACATTATATGTTTATATTCAATTTCCGTTGAGTTTGGAAAATTCTGTACACAGTAATCATCAGAATATCTATTTTCCTGTCTCTGAAAATGTCCGTAATTTGAAATCATACTGCGGACTTTCATTTTAATAAGCATTTAAGTCAACTACAGCACATTGAAAATATACATAAATGGAATAACTGAGCTGTATTATTTCAAAACAGAAGTGTGTCATGAGGCTCTGTGCAAGTAGTCCATTCTACTTCATTAAATTCAAATTCCAGTTCTTCTTCCTGTGTGCTTCTGTAATTCCCTATAGTGAACAGGATGTACAATAGTGAAGTGTTGTATTGTAATATAATACTTCTACATTGTGGTAATCTCAAAGGACAAGGGTTGCATTCAAGCTTCATATGCATTTGTACATCTATACCTAAGAAATAAATCATGAATAAAGATGGCATACTCTTATAATCACTTGAGGGGGCACACAAACGGTAAGTGTTTACAACGTGCTGGAGACATCTGTCATGGTTTTCATTCCTACACTGTTCTTCTCAGGAGATTGAAACTGTATCTGTATCTGTACAGGGCATTGAAACAGGATGAGATCTCTTCAGAGGATTATACAACCTTATCTCCCTAATCAGCTGAAAAGAGTTGAGGATGGTTTGATCTATGAAAGAATCATCTGGGTGAGCAGCCTGTTTTCAAGTAGTTGTGATCACCTTATAATCCTTTTATATGAATTTAGAACAGCTTGGAGGATTTAACGACTGCATTCATTGCCGCTGGCTGTCAATACTTCTTGTGAGATGCATGGCAGAGTGGCAAATCCATGCAAATTGGTGTGATTGTTCAAAAATGATCCAAGAAAATTATACATTTGTAAACATTTTCTTTAAAAGAAAGTGTGAAATACATCTGAGTCTTCTGTGTCATGGTAGAATAAGCAGTCCTCAGTTTGATATGTGACCTGTCATATTAGCTCAGGGAGCCAAGTATGGACACATTAATCAGGTCAAAAGCCCCTAGTAAATCACTTTCAACCCAAGGCTCTGGTTATACTGCTAAAACACAGATTCGTCAGGAGGTTGTGTGATTGTTTTTCTTTTCTTCTTCTTCTCCTTCTTTTTTAATATACTATTTTTTTTTCTTTTTTTTTATATGATCCCTGGTACAGTGCATATAAATGTAAAACGTTTACTTAAAATGTGACCGTTATAAACGGAAAGTAAAGAGCGCTCAGTTTGCATTCACTTATGGTCTTGGAGTTGTCTACACTGCACAATGAGTATCTTATTAACATTGTGTTAGTTTACACGTTGTTAGTTGTAACAAAATGATTTGAGACTATGTAGAACAGTCAGTGAGGCTGTTCCAATGAATGGATAAGCAAGTGACAACACCTTTGATTGGTCATTGTGCTAAGCAGACAAGTCTGAGATTAGCTACAAAGCTTAACGCTGGTAAAGACGTTGCAAATAGAAACTCTTTACGGGAGCGTTTGAAACTAAAGGCAAGCAAAACTCGTGAGAGGTGAGTGAACTGGCTTACTGTCTTTAGAATTTAAACTTATAACATTATCGCGATATACGTTATATTTTGTATCGTCAGCAAAGATATCACAATAATATCGCTAATATTTGATGTAAATATAGGCATTGTCTCGGTAAATGTGCCATGTGGCTAAAATTGCTACATTTAAGAAGCTGATTTTTAAAGCATATTAGACATAATTAGATTTTCCAACATAAATGATTGAACTAAGTAATTGATTCATAAATTAAATTTAATCTGACATAACCAAAACAGCAAAAGCCAGTATATCAATCAATAGCAATTATTTTTTATAAGTGGAGCAGAATAGTCTCAGCCATATGAACGGAGTTAGAGAGCATTGTATGATTTCCTTTCATGTGGTGTGATTTTTATTCAATTATTTACTTGTCTGACACAATAATGTCTTCGAATTATCTTGGGGGCTTTTTGCTGCAAATATTGGTATGAGATTAACTGCGATTAATTTGATGTGATTGATAGCTTAATATTTGTAAAACGTTTATAGTGTTTACATAAATTGATTAAATAGGTGAATATATTAAACTGAAACATATATTTTATGCCGGCAGCGGCGTATAGATTAAACGTTGGCCATTATAAGGGTTATATTTGTGTTTTTCTGCTCACAAGTGAGTGCATATGACCAAAATAATCAAACAAGACAATAGCGGGTCCAATCTGGATGCACTCGCCCCACATGACAATACTCAATTTGTTTAGTGTCCACATGCAGGTACGTTGATTTGATGCAGAGTTGAAAGCTCAGGAGTCAAGAGAACCTCCTTGTTTGTTTTGATGTAGTGCGTAAAGCGAAGTCATCCATCACCCCCTCTGACAGAGGACGAAATAGGGTCCATGTCGCCGAGATCCCCTGGAGTCTCTTAGCTGCCCCTTTGGGCCGAGGCAACAGGTACAGGAATGATAACATCCATCTCATGTCCGGCAGTTCCAATTAAAAGATCTAGAAGATATTTGACCATGATTTTAAAGTTTTCATGGTGAAAACAGTTTATTAAGAGACAGCCTTGTGCCTTTTTATAGTCATAGACTCCTCGTCAGCTCTCTAGATGAATGTTATAATTGGCAGTTGAACTGTAGCATGCTTCATTATTCATATTGTGCCGTTGGTATCTGTGGAAGGCTGTTTGAAGGGGAAATGTATTCCCTTCGGACTTCCCATGAACTGGGTGTGACGCCACAGGAGCAACTTGAAAATTCCATTTTTTGTTGACCGTCTACCGGAGGACGGACATCAAATGTGCGATAATGAAACCCCTAGAAAGGGAAAAGCTGCTCTCCATTTAATAGGCCCATCCATCGGACTGTTCTTTTTTTGTGTGTACCCATTAGCGATGATAAACCGAACACACAAGCCGGTAAAACAACACTCGTCTTTTAGCAGTTTCACTTTATTTCCTCATAATGTTTTTAAACCAATGCCGTTTTCTGTCTGAGCTCGGTGCCTTTCATCAATACTAAATCAAACATCTCTCCGCCCATAATAGAGTTCATCTGTTTTTTCTTGTTCCCTTATAGATGGTTGGTTTAAGATGAGTCAAATATTTTCCCGGTTTTCAGATATTCACAGAGCAGCTCCTCTCTACACAAGGTCATCATTTCAACAGTCATTACCTGTCGTTTTTCTTGTGCACACACTGTATCTACCAGGTTTCACAGACATTTGCTGTAGCCGCATATATTCTTTAAATTAGTTCCCCTTCTTGACTTTCTCATGTAAGCTGTACTGACTTTGTGCCACTTTTACTTATTTATTTTTCCAGGAAGGTTGTAAGAGTGTGGCCATTATCCATAAAACTTGAGTGTATCAGGGTAAATTCCCCAGGACAGCTGTGGATGATGCTCGACTCCGAGTCGGAGCCGTCATTATAAATAATCTCAAAATTGCCCCGCACCTGTCACAGCTCACTGAATGCAAAACTTCCTAGAGGGATAATGATACCCTTGGAAACAGATAAATGTGCCATGCGTAATCACAGGCTCACGAGCGCTGTGAGGCTCACAAGTTTATTCTGGGAGGCAAAAGGTGGGGGGAAAAATAAGAAAAAAGGAGGAAGGCTGTGACAGAAGCCAGGTATGAAATCAAGACTCTTTCTTTGCCAGCACTGCCGAAGGCTGGAGTTTGAAGTCAACGGTCAGATAGATGTGTGCCGTGCATTTAGAGTGCTAAAGATGCTGTAAAATGCATGAGAGGGGTAAAACACTGTGACCGAGTTCCCCTATTTGCACAACATCACAGCTCTGTAACATCTCTGCTCTGTGGGCAAGAGGGCAAGGGTCCTTAACCCTTTCATCATCTCAATAAATGTGAGGTTGAAAGATCCCTGGGCTGTTTTAACAGCTTTATTCCTGGACCTGGCCTGGGCGAGCATGAGAAGAATTATGGCAGCTAGCCGGCTTGATTCACATTAATATTTAATTCCTCACTTTTATCTCATTCCCACAATGTGAAAGATACTGTATAGGGCTTTGGATCCTGACTTTAGAGAGGAGCTAGCGTACCTTGCTAAGCCTTGAGCTGAGAGCAGAGTTGAAAGACCGGTGTGAAAATAGAGGAAGCGATCAATAATATCCTCAGTTAGTTGGTGACCCCGCTGAGGATTTTTCATACCTGTTTGATCCACAGGTTATGCCTTTGTTATTCAGTGCAGTTCAGGAGCCGATTTAGTAGGGAATCGGCAAAGTAATATTTCTTTAGTGTTTTGCCTATACTGTGATTATGATTTCGCATCCCAACATGGCACCAAAACTAATGCAAGAGCAAACAAACATTCAAATGAATTAGTATTGGAACGTGTTGTATTTTGAGTTGATTTGATGTGATGTGTTCAGATCCCCAAAAGGCTTGTTTTTATAGTTCCTTTCTTTCGTCTCTTTAATTTTGATGGTTTCATGCTCTCTGCAGACAACAATCCACCACACGGAACACACTGCACTCTCAGAAATAAAGGTACAAAAGCTGTCACTGGGGCGGTACCTTTTCAAAATATACACTTTTGTACCTATTAGGTTTAAATATGTACACTTTAAGTACTAATATGTACCTTTAAGGTACCAAAATGGACCCTTTAGGTACAAACATGTACCTTTTGAAAAGGTACTGCCCCAGTGACAGCTTTTGTACCTTTATTTCTGAGAGTGTGTGATGGGCAAAAACTATCTTTAGCCTTGTTGCAAGTGAACCTGCATTTAATGTATTTTAGGTAATATTTTTTGCTTAAAGTTTTTGAGGATGAGGGCATGTCAAGCATACCAACCTGTTGACATCTACCTAATTTGACTCACTTCTTTCAAGAGACAGATGGATTTGCACCAAAAACTACCAGCAACAAAAGTGTAAACTCCTACATTTGAATGTTGATAGCACACTTTCAGAATTTTTTTTACAAAAGCTATCAATGGAGCGGTACCTTTTCAAAAGGTACTGCCCCAGTGACAGCTTTTGTACATGTTGTGCATGTTACCATAGGCATTATTAAATGGTCGTAAGTTTTATTTTACTATTTACAGCTATCATATGCATTTAGATCATGACTGATTAGAATAGAACTGTAGATTTAATGTTTTGGTATCACCATAACCTAGCTATAAATGACAGTTATACACCATATTTATAGAATTATATGAAATTGCTGTTATTGACGTCAACCTGACTTTAAAATCAAAGTTCAATGCCCCCAGGGTTTTCTGAAGCTTAATAATCATTTACGAATTTATCTGTGAATCCCACGTTTCTGTCAGGTTTATTCTCCAAGGACAGCAGTGATGAAAGGAATAAGACTACAAGAGTTGATTTTCTCTGTGAGTTGTTTGTCTTTCATATGGAAAGCTTTTTTTGACTGGAAAATCATTTGAGCCTTTCAACCTTGTGACCTGCCAAGATCACCTTGAATTATTAATTTGCTCTTTTTAGAGTGCCGAGACATCTTTTGAATGCCACTCATTATGTTTGGACCACCACGTATACTGTGCCAGTCAAATCTTGATTTGGGCCACTCTGTAAGCTCAACTCATTACTTTGTCTGAACACACACACTCTTTAGAAGTGCCAAATTGGCAGCTATAAGCATTGTTACTATCAAACATGCAAGTTGTCCTTTGCTTATCATGCTTGTATTGTTATAATTATCATAATGTTTTTGCATAATGAACTCTTGAAACTAACATTAATTTGTGGCTTTTTACTGTGTTTTAGTAAGTTCAGTTGTGGACTCATGAAAATATTTATTTTTTGTTGTTCAATAACTACTTTGCGCTAGCAAAGAAGCAGCAAAAGTCTATTTTTGAGTGTTGTTAAACTCTTCACCTGTTTAAGATTCAGACACTTTATCTTTACAAAACCCATGACGCATCTTAAGAGAGGAGATTTAACATTGTGACCTAGATATTTTACGAAATCATCCACTTTTCAAGTCAGGTCACAGACGAGAGAGGAAAGTCCATCATGAGGGATTATGTCTGCATAATATATTCACAGATTACTATTCTGTCTCAAATGCTGAAGCAAGGCAGTGCATGGAAATTCTACAAATGTTATGCCAGTAATGACTAGAACATTTTTGTCAGGTCATCTCGTTACAGATTCAGCTCAGAGAGATAAATGGAAATATTACTGAATGAAAGTAAAATCAAACTCAGGGTTGATTAGGGAACAAAATTACTGCATATCTTAATGGAACATTTTATCATTTAACATATAAAATGTGATCAATTATACTAATGCCGACAGAGACTGCTGGTTAATAGAACAGTTCTCTGACATTTATTTTCAGTATTGTCTAAATGGACTCTCACACTTTTGGAACTGAATTAGAGTCAAATCCAAAAGAAGAGTGCATTCAAGGGCGAACAGTTGCCTGTCTATTGAATAAATACAGTCCTGTGAAGAACTCTACACAGAACACGATACAGACTGGACAGCAAAGCCATCAGAGAAAGCCTATGCTTCAACAGTTCATCGGTAGTAGGGAGCGTCAATGCATCAGAATGGAAAACCTGACAATGGGTTCGTTTCCCAGCAGCAGGGTTCAATCTCCACCTTTCTTTGAGCGCTCAAAATAAAACCCTTGAGCTGCTGTTTTTTTTTTTTTTTTTTTGCTTTTGAGTTTTCTTTCTGTGCAAACACACTGTGTGGAAAAACAGTGGAAGACCGAGAGTGTAATAAAACACATAACATTTCAAAACTTCAAGGATTTAATTTCCATATCTCATCTGTTTTGACGAGTAATTCTTTGTTCTTACCAGAGACTCATAATATTGAAGTATGAATAAAGGCAGAAGTACTGGTTATTGTTTTTTTTTTAGAGGTTGATATATATATTTTTACTATTATTATTAAATTCCCATTTTTTATATGAAAACTAGAACTAGACTAGACTACTTTTTAAATTTTATTTTAGCCTTGTCTCAGACCTTCTGTCTTAAATATATATATATATATATATATATATATATATATATATATATATATATATATATATATATATATATATATATATATATATATATATATATATATATATATATATATATATATATGTGTGTGTGTGTGTGTGTGTGTTACGGATGGAGACTCAGACAGAGGATTATAAGATACACAGGTAACTTTATTTACTGCACCTGAGGTAGATGGTAATGGCAGGTGAGTATCAAGGGCAATGGAACATTTCGTGGATTGATGGGGAGTATAACCTTGTTTCGCAGGAGATCGTGGAATGGAGACAGCACCTGGAACAGATATTGGAGCGAGGAGCTGGTAACTGAGAATGCACTGGAAGGGAGGGAGTCCAGTGGATGGTTGGCGAAGTGAGTTCTGTGCGTACTCTGCCCAGCCTAGGAACTGGTTCCAAGAGTTCTGGTGGCCATGGCAGAAGGTTCGCAAGAAATGTCCGATTTCCTGAATCTTCCTCTCCATCTGCCCGTTAGACTGAGGATGGTATCCCAACGAGAGGCTTATGGTCACACCTAGGAGTGAGAAAAATGCCCTCCATAGTCTGGAGATAAACTGTGGGCCACAGTCTGAAACAATGTCTTCTGGAGTGCCGTAATATCTGAAGATGTTGTTAAACATGATTTCAGTGGTTTCCATAGCTGTGGGCAGACCCTTGAGGGGGCAAAGTCGGCAGGACTTAGAGAATCAATCAATGACTACTAAAACACATGTGTTACCGTCCGAGGAAGGCAGATCTGTGATGAAGTCAACTCTTAGGTGTGACCAGGGGCGGTTAGGAACGGGCAGCGGAAGGAGTTTGCCAGATGGTAGGTGGCGCAGACTCTTGGCAATGGCACAGTCAGAACAGCCTTGGACGAACCTTCTCACATCCCTAGCCATATTAGGCCACCAGAAGCGATCCTTTAGCAATGAGAGGGTGCTGTTGGCACCTGGGTGGCCAGTGCCCAGAAAAGTGTGAACGGAGTGAATCAGAGGAGTGCGTTGTGTTCTGGTGACATACTGCAACCCCTGTGGACAGCCCGGCGGTGTGGCTGTGGAAGCATTGACGGAGGTAACTGGATTGGAGGTCCATTGGATGGGGCTTACGAAGATTTTCTTGGAGATGATGGGTTCAGGTTCCTCACTGACTTCCTCAGGAGCATGAAGGCAAGAGAGAGCGTTTGCTTTAACATTTTTGGGACCTGGACGATAGGAGATGGTAAAATTGAATCTGGTGAAAAAGAGTGCGCATCGAGCCTGTCGAGGACTAAGTCTCTTGGCGTCTCACAGGTATTGTAGATTTTTGTGGTCAGTGAGAACAATGAATGAATGAATGTTGTGCACCCTCCAACCAATGCCTCCACTCCTCTAGGGCTAGATTAATAGCCAGGAGTTCCCTGTTGCCGATGTTGTAATTTCTTTCCGCCGGGCTGAGTTTGCGAGAGAAGGTGGCACATGGATGGAGTTTAGCTGGAGTCCCCTGCTGCTGAGAAAGCACCGCTCCTACCCCAGTGGTGGAGGCATCCACCTCTACAATGAAGGGCATGTTGGGGTCTGGATGGATGAGGAGTGGTGCACATGTGAAGGCTTTCTTGAGGGCTTCAAAAGCTTCAGGAGCTGCTGGTGACCAGGGCAGAGATTTGGGCTTGTCTCTTAGCAGACTTGTGAGTGGACTGGTTATGGAGCTGTAGTTGTGGATGAATTTTTTATAAAAGTTTGAGAATCCCAGGAAACGCTGAAGTTCCTTGATGGTAGTTGGAACAGGCCAATTCCTGATGGCCTCTACCTTCCCCTCGTCCATCTAGATACCACTGTGGTCTATGATGTAGCCAAGGAACTGCACTGAGGACTGATGGAAGGAGCATTTTTCAGCTTTGAGGAACAGGTGGAGTTCTCTCAGGCATTGCAGGACCTCCGCAACATGGTGGCGATGTTCGGCCATGCTCCAGGAGTAGATAAGGATGTCATCAATGTAGACGAGAATGAACCGATGAAGATACTCGTGCATGAAATCCTGGAATACGGAGGAGGCGTTTACTAATCCATATGGCATGACGAGGTACTCATAGTGACCAGTAGGGGTAATGAAGGCAGTCTTCCACTGGTCCCCCTCACGTACCCGGATGAGGTTGTACATGCTGCGGAGGTCTAACTTGGAGAAGACTGTGGCTCAGCGGAGATGTTCCAATGCCACTGGGATGAGGGGAAGTGGATAACGGAATTTGACTGGTAATTTGTTCAGCGCCCGGTAATCTATACAAGGCCTCAAACCTCCGTTCCTCTTGGCCACGAAGAAGAAGCTCGAAGCAGCAGGGGACGTAGAAGGGCGGATATAGCCTTGATGTAAAGCCTCCTCAATGTACTCCTCCATGGCCTTCTGTTCTGGGAGTGAGAGTGGGTAAATCTTACCATGGGACACTGGCTCACCCAGAAGCAGATCTATGGCACAGTCCCATGGCCGGTGTGGAGGTAACTGGGAGGCTTTCTTCAGGCAGAAGACAATCACTGAAGTGGGTGTAACAGGTGGGAATATCAACTGACTGTTTCTCGACGGGACTCTTGATGGAAGTGGAGTTAACAGTGAGTGTTTGCTCAGTGACTGCTTCAGGCTGAAGAGATGATGGCTGAGGAGTGTGAGGGAAACAGTCAGGGAAACAGGTACTGCGCCACTTCAGGACCTCACCAGTTTTCCAGGAGATGATGGGATCGTGTTGCACAAACCATGGGCTCCCTAGGATCACATCAGCGGTGGAATCCTCCAGAACCAGGAGATGCAGAGTTTCCTTGTGTAACTGTCCCACTTGTAAGTGAAGAGGTCCAACACTGTGGCATACATGTTTTCGGCTGAGTGGTCTACCGGTTACCGATTGGACCTGGTAGGTGGTTTTGGTGGTAGTAGTCGGGAGCTTGAACTGGCGGCAAAGATTCCCGGTGATGAAGTTCCCGGCTGACCCGGTGTCAAGGAGGGCGTGTACTGAAAGGGAGATACCGGAGGCAGTAAGCATCACAATAGAGGTGAGGGGGCTGCATATTGATTATTGCTGGCTTAATCACACTCACCACGGGTCTTGGTGGACGAATTGGGAATGCGGCAATCACATGCCCACCAGCTCCACAGTACAAACATAAGCCCTGGGTCAGCCGCCTCTGCCGTTCAGATGAAGAGAGTCGAGCACTATCCACCTGCATAGGTTCATGACCTAGTTCTGGAGGGCTGATGGCGTCTGGCCGGCAAAGGAGTGGAGTGAGAGATGACAGTTGATGTTCTTCAATACAAGATTGCATACGGGTGGCACATCGGATGGACAGCTGTATAAAACGTTCCAGACCATAGAAGTAGTCATAGGTAGCGAGCTGAAGCAGCACTCTTGGCTCTAATCCCTGACGGTAGGTGGTGAGGAGTGAGCGCTCATTCCAGCCGCTGGCCGCTGCGAGGGTTCTGAATTTAAGAGCATAATCATTAATGGGAAGAGAGCCCTGACGGAGATGGTAGAGTTGTTCGCTGACAGAGGTATCGCCTGCTGGTCTTCCAAAGACTTCTCGGAAATGGGCAGCAAAATTATCAAAAGAAAGGGTTATAGTACCAGCTTGTGACCAGATGGTCTCGGCCCACTGGAGCTCTCGCCCCATCAGCAGGGAAATCAGGAGCACAATCTTGGTTATTTCATTTGGATACAGATGCAGTTGCATTTCCAAAGCAAGCGAACATTGAAGCAAAAACCTGTTGCACTCCTCCATCGAGCCAGAGAAGGGCGCTGGTTTGGCCTTGGGACTGGTAATGATGGTCAGAGAAGAAGGAGTGGCGGTGTTGATGTCTGGTGGCACAGGTGGTGGTGGTGGTGGTGGAACTGGTGCGGGAGTGAGAATCCGTTTGAGAGCATCCACGATCTCCTGGAACGGATCAGATGCACTCATGTTGCTGAATCCTTTAATGGTCCGGTCTTCTGTTACGGAAGGAGACTCAGACAGAAGATTAGAAGATACACAGGTAACTTTATTTACTGCAACTGAGGTAGATGGTAATGACAGGTGAGTATCAAGGGCAATGGAATAGTTTGTGGATTGATGGGGAGTATAACCTTGTTTCTTGTTTCGCAGGAGATTGTGGAATGGAGACTGGAGATAGCACACACCCCTGATTAGGAGCAGTGACAAGATCCACAACGATAAGGCACCTGGAACAGACGTTGGAGCGAGGAGCAGAGAAACAAGGTAAGTATATCTGAATAGCACTTGAAAGGCGCAAGAGTGAGTCCACTTCGTAGAAACGAGACCAGACACTGAGCGAAGTGAGGTGTGTGCTTATGAATGAGTCTTGATGAGAGTGATGATTCCAAACGGGTGCGTGTAGTTAATACTCAGGTGATGATGGGCGCTGTGATTGGGTGATGGATGAGCCTGGCCGATCTGTGACAAAATATATATATATATATATATATATTTAAAGAGTGAAATAATTAATTTAGAGTTGATTTATTTAAATTCTTACAAAATTTATGACAGTTCTGGAATAATTTCCAACAATTTTGCCACAGATTAAACTTGATTTAAAAGTTATGCACTTGTTTAAGAAGACAACTGTCATTGAATAGCATATTCAAGATGAAATATGAGACTAAATCAAGGTAATTAAGACTTGTGAACATTTTTATTATGTGTCATTTCCAGGTAATTTTGTGTAATTACACACAAAAAAAGGAAAATTGTATACATAATATGCTATATATGAAATAAGCCTTATAAGACAGAGAAATCTCACTTAAATTTTATTCCAGAAATGTTTAAAAGTAATGTTCATCATGACATTCTATTACCACAATACATCATTGTGATTGAAGTGACAATGATTATTTCAGAAAGATGACAGAATTCACAGCAAACTGTAAGTGTGTTTTAATAGAGTTTACTTTCTAAAAGTACCATAGTTGTAGAAACACTCTTTTGTGATTGCATTTCTGCCCTTTCTCTCAAAACACAAGTTAGAGGCACATTAAATTTGTTATGCTATTACAGTGATTAAGTTCAGTCTTGGCTAAATGCTTCATTTCACACTGGGGATTTTCTGAGCTTGCCTCAATTATGTTATACATATATTAAGACACTTAATATATGTGACACAATTAAAGAGTTTTCATTAGATCAGACTGAATGATAATGGAAGTGCTAATGCAGTGACATGAAGGTTCTCATGATACAAAGGTTAGGTCCGGGACAATTTCTTAATCATCTTCAAATGTCAAGAGGCAAAGCCTGGGTGCAAATGCATATCCTAATATTAGCATGCAGCTCTTCAAAACACCAGCACTTAACTGTTCACAGTGAGTGCAAGTCAAGTCAAGTCAAGCCGTACAAATCAAACTTTCTTTGAAAACAATAAGCCAATGGTAAGAGCCGAAATGACAACAAAGAATGAATTATTTAAAATGATATTTATTAAATAAAGCACAACAAAGTCAGACAAACACATATGACAAAAGATGAAAGGATTCCTGTAGTCAATAAACAGGACAGTCTCATGAGGGAGACGGCAATGCGACTTTTATCCTGCACAATCAAAATGTCATTCCTGTGATATTCTCGCCTTAATTTGAAGGACTGTTTTCAACCACAATATGTTTTATTATTTGTATAATTGTTGTTTTAGAAGAAGTCTCTTATGCTTACCAAGTCTGCATTTGTTGGAGTAAAAAACTGCTTAAAAAGTACAGTAAAAATGTTAATATTATGAAATATTATGACATTTCTATTTTAATATATTTTGAAATGTAATTCACTCCTGTGATGGTGTAAGGTCCACAAATTTGGTCCAAGGACGGTATCCAATCGTGGATGAAGGTTTCCTGCGTGTTTGATCTTTTCAACGCGCAACGTTATTAAATTTAGGTTAAATTCAAATCTGACTCCATTTTATTAACTAATCTGACTCCAGTTTATTATGACCTCAAACTTAGGTTGAAAGGCAAATTGGTCGTTTGTCTGTCCCTAATTGTTCCTATTATTCTTCTCACATTTGATTATTCTAGTTAATTCTTTACTTTATATTTACTCGTTCATTAGGAATCTATGTCGCTCAGGGTGTATCACGCCGGCCGATGTAAGTTACGTGTACCCCACGATCACAAACTCTCCCATCTGATCATTAGTCAGAGGTTATGACTAACTATTTAATAGGTCGCCCAAGCTTACCATTATTTAAATAGTGGTTCTGTTTAGCCCCCTACAGTCACCCATGTAACAACTTAGTTAAAGCTCAAACAATAATCAGAGGATATGGCTAGCACTATGATACTTCAATAATGGTTTATCTAGCCCCCTATAGTTAGTCTAACTATATAACAACTTGAATAGAGCTTAGACAATAACCAGAGGTTATGGCTAGTACTATGAAATATGCCCGAACCATGCTAGTATTTCGATAGTATTTTACCTAGTCCCCCATAGTAGATGCAACTGTATAACAACTTAACTAAAGTCAAGCAGTTAGTCAGAAATCTATAATCTCACCTGATGTGCCCCATGCTCCATCTAACCTGAGATTTAGTATGTACTAACCCTGGACGCAGATTTGCGGTTACATACGCCTTCACTTAATCTACTTGAGAAAATAATTTCAGAGTAAGTAAGAATAAATTAAAATGTAACAATTTATTATCAGTCAGGTAAATGTGTATTATACCAATTATACAGCCAATTCAAAGTATCAATTCAATACAAAACATTAAAATCTCAAAGATGAATCTAAGAGTAAGCATACCTGACTTGAGAAAAATACATAGTATGAAGTGTGCAAACACTTCATCCTATGGGCTCATTCTCATTGAAGAAACAAATGGAAGTTTCCTGCACCTCCACTCTGTGGGGTGTCTCGAAGATGCCCGTGCATGTTTGTACAGTCTGTTTCTCAGGAGATCAAAGTATCTGAGGTTCTTTACTGTCACTTTTGATCAAATTCATGCATAACTGCTGAATCCTCTAACCTTGTGCTGAATTCTGACCCCTGCCAGATTACTACCCCCTAGTATTGGTAGGTTTAGGGTTAGGTGTGGGGGAGGGGTTAGGATTAGGGGTGGGGTTAGGATTTGGTAATCAGGTATCGATTTCAACGAGAGGGGGTAATAATTTGGCAGGGGTCGAAAATGGGCACCAGATAGGGAAATCTGAATGTTGTTTGAATATGGTACAAAAGTGACATATTAGTGGTGCAGAACTTCTTTATGAGAGTGTGTTGGATATATTTAGAATGGTGTGTTTGTTCATGACAACAGGCACATGAGTCACACCTATTTCTCTTAGAATTTCCAAATAAACCTTTGTATTTGATGGAGTCCGCACTACTCTGTGGAATAAAGACCATATGGATTATTGTTCATAGCTGAAACTGCCTGGCACATTTGTATGTGACTTTAATTAAGAATTCCAAGCATGTTACATAATCCATCGGCCCAGAGGTGAGGTGAGGAATAAGTCACTGCCTCCAAGATTGTTTCTATTAATAATTAATTAACCGTGAATCTGTGATCTTGTGTCCTCTTGTTGATGTTATGAAACATTCTCATTACTGTACCCTCATTCTGGTTTTGTTCAAACTATAATGACGACATGATATTTTTTTGCTCTAAAACAACCCCAACATCTTCCTAAAGTCTGAGACCACATCTGCACACTGTAAAAAGTGATGTTGACTTAACTTGAAACCCGTTGCCTTAAAATGATTAAGTAAATAATAATTTAAAAAAATAAGTTAAGTGAATTGTCAAGTTCACTTAACTTTTTAATTATTATTATTTACTTAATCATTTTAAGGCAACGGGTTTCCTCAATTTTTTTTAAGTTGTCAACTTATCACATTTTACAGTGCGAGGAAACCCGTTGTCTTAAAATTATTAAGTAAATAATAATTTAAAAAAATAAGTTAAGTGAATTGTCAAGTTCACTTAACTTTTTAATTATTATTATTTACTTAATCATTTTAAGGCAACGGGTTTCCTCAATTTTTTTTAAGTTGTCAACTTATCACATTTTACAGTGCGAGGAAACCCGTTGCCTTAAAATTATTAAGTAAATAATAATTTAAAAATAAGTTAAGTGAATTGTCAAGTTCACTTAACTTTTTAATTATTATTATTTACTTAATCATTTTAAAACAGCAGGTTTCTCAATTTTGTTGTCAACTTATCACATTTTACAGTGCGAGGAAACCCGTTGCCTTAAAATTATTAAGTAAATAATAATTTTAAAATGTTCACTTAACTTTTTTTTTTAATTATTATTTACTTAATCATTTTAAGGTAAGGGGTTTCCTCACACTGTAAAACGTGATAAGTTGACAACTTTAAAAAATTGAGGTAACCCGAAACAAAACAAAAACATTTTTAAATTTGTATTGACTTTTCATTTCAACTATTTACTTAAATTGTTACGTTTAAAATGTACATTACCATTCAAAAGTTTCTTATGCTCACCGAGGCTGCATTTATTTGATCAACAATACAGTAAAAACAGTAATTCTGCAAAATATTATTACAATTTAAAAGAAAGGGCCTCTATTTTAATACATTTTAACATGCAACTTATTCCAGTGATGGCAAAGCTGAATTTTCAGCAGCCATTACTCTAGTCTTCAGTGTCACATGATCTTTCAGAAATCATTCATGCTGATTTGGTATTTAAGAAACATTTGAAATAGCGATACGATTTTAATGAGAATAGCAAGAAACATGTCTTAATACTAATGTTGTATTAATTTCATTAATACTAATGAAAATGGTTGTGCTGCTTACTATATTTGTATAAATTCTGATAAATTGTTTAAAAAAAATTATGAATAGAAAGTTCAAAAGAAGATAATTTCTCAAATCTTTTGTAACATAAATGTCTTTAATGTCACATTTGATAAATGCAATGCATCCTTGCTAAATAAAAAATATTTTTCTTTTTACAAACTTTTGAATGGTAGTGTAATTTGTAATGGAAGCAGAAAAAGAAAAAGAAAAGGGTGGTCTCAGACTTGTGGACTTGCTGTGTATGTGTATGGGAATATGTGCGACTGTCTGTTTGGAAACACACTTTTGAAGTAAAACTTTATTGGCATGCTCTGCCTGCAATTGTAATCGATTAACATCATCCACTGGCCTTGTGAGTGGCCACTTCCCCTGCAACAAATTTAATGGAATGTTTATTTATTAAGTATGTCTCTCTGTTGCAGTTTCACTGAGAGGCTGAGAAATGTTAAGCACTGGTCTTATCTCAGCTTCTAGCCCTTGAGCTTGACTATGTAAGATATGCGAGTTCCTTCCAAATGCAAACCTTGATATGTCGTAATCAGGCCCCAGGAGCAGAGAGAGGTTGCACAGGATGCCTGATCTACAGTCCCCGATAGTACAATTATTAGACATTAACCTTCCAGACAGTCAAACTCATTTGGCTGAGAGTGTTACAGCTCAAAAGCTCAAACTCTCTGCCTCTTAATGTGACATCAACTGACAATCTGAAGTGGTTTATAAAACAAACTCTTCATTTTGTGGCAGCGATTAAAACTGCAGTTGTTGATAGTCATGAACAGCTTGTTATTAGCTGTCATGAGTATATGAAGAGAGTTGGAGATCAGCTGTGAACTGAATTGTTATTTGATGTCCACTTTGCTTTGACACATTCTCATTAGATCTGACAATTGTGTGGCATATTTGGTCAAAAATATTATTTGTATGAAATATCTAATATACATAGAATGCAGCTTTTTGCACATATAAACAAAAACAAATCAAACTTTAATGTTGTGATATTTTTAAATATGTCTGTAGTTTTAAATAATATTCTTATATAACAAAAAATGCAGGTGCAGTTGCATTGCAGTGGATGCTTTTATTCCAGACAGATTATAAATTGTGATTCTTTATGAATCAACATTTAATTGACTCAAGCTAAACAACAATATTATTGTTTTCTGTAGAGCTGAATATAGCTGAATTGAACTTTTGTTATTGATTAACTTTACAGTTATTTAACAGAACCAAACTGACTGAAATGAATAATGACATTTTAGAGCTGCAGATCTTAAATGTTCTCACTAATGAAGCTGTTTTGAAACTATAAAGCACCAAAAAACTTGATTTGCAAATCTAGCTCACAACAGGTACAAAATATAAATATATGAATTATGCAGTTTTAAGAATTTTAGAGCCAACAAGATTACAGAGAAAACACAATTAATGTCTTTTCAAAGAACATGACCTGCACTTACTTTCCGAGCCCTTGTAGATGAAGTATTTCTTCAAAAGTTGAAAGAATGAGTCGAGACCTCTTTGAGTGGAAAAAAAGAATATATGTAGGGAAATGCCAGTGATACATGTAAGCCAAGACAAGCACGGCTCAGCAGGCCCACCGTAATAACTCACCTTTGACCGAGAGAAGGAGCGCGGCTTAACTATACATCCTTTTATCCATTCCTCTCCTTTAATTCCATCATTTCCTCTGTGCCCTGATAACCTGACAAGTCTTGTAAATCAAAAGTCAAAAGTTCAAATACTATGCCATAAATTTCCTGTCTGAAGAAACTATATACATCTATAAAGTATGGCTTGATATCTCTCATTCTCTCTCTCAGCATGAACATATGCTCATCCTTAAATATTTTCACTGAGTTCATTGCATTTGCACAGGTGGCTTCCAGGCCTGTACAGGTATACACTGTAAATGTATACCTGTTATCTGTTTAGAAGTTGTATTATTGTTAATATTCTAATATATTACAATAATTCTTTCATTATGGTGGACGGACGGACGGACGGATAGATAGATAGAGAGAATGTTTCTTTATTATTAATTGCATTTTTAACATCCTGGGTAAAAAAAGAAAGAAAAAAGGTTACATAATCCCATTGTATCTCTTTTTGACAACATCAGTTCATTCCTCAGTCAAGTTGACGTGAATTATGTTGTATATAACGTACGATAAAATTGGGTGGAGTGCACTAACCGATCACTCAGTCATATTATGAGATTGAAAATGGCTTTAGTGTTCCTCCACTCACTAGGGGCTCTGGGATTTTCAACAGTCCTTGTGTGGGTTTAAAAGCCCTTTTGAGCAAATAGACTGTAATGTTTTATCATTTTCAAATGCTGTGATTGGTGGACAGTAATGTTGACCTTAATGCTTCCTTTTAGATCATAACACTACAATGTTATTACAGTGTTTAACTCTACCACAGAAGAGGATGTTCGTAGTGTTTCCACATTCGATTAAATAAGTTTCTGCTTCAAAAACAGATTTCAGTCAGCATCAGTCATGTTTGGCTGGCACTTTCTGATGCAATCGGCTTATTTTTTTATTTTTGGTTATGCTTTCCTGCTCAACACACTCAATGACTCCTTTAAATAAAAGCACACATCCAGTGCTAGTTTAAAAATGCTGCAAACATAATTGTAGAACCTCTGAATACATAATTATGTTGATACAGCGTTTTCTGTTGAGTTACAGCGGATCCAGTATCCACAGGAGTCTGGGGTTTCTATACCCTGTAAGGTACAGATCTGACCTGCACAGCACCCTTTGTACCGCCCAAGGGGGCTATCAGAGTTCTTACTCTAGTTTCTTGGCTTTTTAAGACTACTTCCTCTGAAGTCCTTTCATTCTGCAGTGAAGGTCTGCATATGTAAGTGTTTTCCTTTTAATATTCTCTCTATGCAACTACGGAGACCTTATTGAGCACACAGTCCTAATGAACCTCATGTCTACAGACTTGTTTGTTCTGACATGGCCAACATATTCACATGCATGTTTAAACTAATGACTTGCACTGAATAATTGTAGATGGTGAAAGAGATTAAGTGAATAAACAAAGAAAAATTCACTTGTAGGAATTATTTGAGGAATAGAGCTTCCTATTAAAATACTAGAAATTGCAATAATCATTAATAAAACAAGAATTTCTATTGGATATGTAGATTTTCCTCATATTAATGACTAAATGTTAACAGAACATACTTTCTTAACATGGGTGTTGTCATTGCAACTCATTAGTTCAAAAGAAAGAGCTGCTATAGAAAGCTGCTTGAAGTGTAATAATACTAAGTAAATAAATGGGTTTTCCACCAGTTCCCAAGCAAAAAATTAAGCACAGAGTTCTAATTAAAGCAGTATTAGAAACAGATTGATAGAATTTATAGCTTCTCTGAGTCATTTGTAAAATTGGGAAGAGTATAATGTGCATGTTTTTGCATATTTTGCCAAATAATCCATAATCAGGTAATTTGTCAACTTTTAACTCAAAAAGTCCTCTATTTTATATATTATCATCACACAGCGATTCTCAACCAGGGAGTATGAGAAAATGCTTTAAAATAAGACAAAAAAAAGGGGTAATTAAATAAATGAAAACAGCTAAAAATCAAGATATTTCTTATTTTAATTTGCCACCTAAACAACTGTTATTAATTTTATTGAATTTTTTTTCTTTGAAAGTCCAGGGGTCCTAGATATGAGGTAGCTTAATTTTGGGATTTCTAGGATGTAATGTAAATTAATAATAATAATAATAATAATATATATAAATAAATATAACCTAAAAATAAATAAATATATAACCTAACCCTAACATTGAAGCTAAACCTCTCTCGTGCTATTTGTAACTCTAAGAATGAACTCTAATCTTTCTCATGTTATTTGTATGCTGAGTGTTTATTTTTCTACATTTTTGCTATGTCACACTACCTATATTATTTGTCAACTACAAAAAGAAATAATATATATATATATATATATATATATATATATATATATATATATATATATATATATATATATATATATATATATATTATTTCTTTTTTCCCCCTAATCCTTAAATCCAGTAAATACAACTGAACTTCATGGGTGGGCAATGGGTGGCAAAAAGACCAAGAATCACAGACTACCTCATATGGTCTAATAATATGTGAGAACCAGGGTTCTTCCATGTGGTACCTTTAGACGAGGAATTAATTAGTTAGACATTAGCACTCTCTCTCACCAAAAACATGCTCTTTGAAGTTTTGAGTCAGCAGTTGTGTCTACCTAATAAATAATTCATCACTTTTGCAGGAAAATATGGTCTTTTTTGATTACAAAACACTCTGCTTTGCCTCGTCAGTCTATCATCAATGAGCAGAGAGCACAAAGGCCATT
Source organism: Onychostoma macrolepis (assembly GCF_012432095.1). Classification (NCBI taxonomy): domain Eukaryota; kingdom Metazoa; phylum Chordata; class Actinopteri; order Cypriniformes; family Cyprinidae; genus Onychostoma; species Onychostoma macrolepis. The sequence continues at coordinate 9,919,502 of NC_081171.1, forward strand.
AATATTACAAACATGATTTACAAATAGCCTCAAATAGAAATCCATCAGTTTTGGGTTTTTATGTATGCAAACACACATGCACGCAAGCTTAAATAAACATCATACAGCCCTTCAAGGGTATCTGCCTTTACTAATCCATCTGATATAACAGATGCTGCAAAACTAGTGGGGAATATACCAATTCAATACTTTAAAATGTCTGATCATCCTCTAGGCGTACATGATCACAGATGGGCTGCTTTAGCGACCTAGAATGCTCTTTATCATTTTGTATAATATTTATTGCTATATAGACCTCCAAGATCCAGGTCGGTGATGAAAATTCTTCCCCCATGAGGACTAAAAAGGCATTTAGTTATTCACTTAATGCAGGACCGAGTCTGAAAACATTCATTTTGATTACTCTCTAGAGTTCTGTACAGATGCCAAAGCAAGATCTGTAACTAATTCGTCTCCCCTCAGCAGGGTCCAATGAGAGGAAGGTCATGACCTCCGTCTCATCTCAACAACTAATGCATGCAAAGAAGCTTTTTGTTAGTGTTTGTCTTGATGCGCTGTAAATGCATTATTCACCCCATCTCAGGTGTAACTGATTGAACAGATTTTAATGTTACCAAGGTTACACGACTCATTTGGAATTCATGCAGCACCTCTGCAGAATTCAAACTGTTAAATTGATTTTCCACTATATGATCAGGAACATTGATACAGTGATAAACCTGCTTTAATAATTTATCCTAATGCATTACGGTTATGTCATAGCCAGGAAGTGTGATAAAGGTGTACCGATGTGTAAATAACACAAAAAGAGCATATGTAAGTAGACATGACACAATATTTGAACACTTAAAGGAAAACAAGCTGTCATCATTTCCTCGCCTTCGTCATTTCAAACCTGTATGATCTCTTTCTTCTATACCTTTAAAGGAGTTCACCTAAAAATTCAGATTTGATGAAAGTTTACTCCCCCTCAAGCGATGTAATTTAGCATTACATCACTTGATTACCAATGGATCTTCTGGAGTGATTGGGTGCCGTCAAAATGAGTCCAAACAGCTGATAAAAACATCACAATATTCCACACTCAAGTCCATCATTTAATATCTTGTGAAGTGAAAATCTGTGTTTGAAGAAAAATAAATCCATCAAGATGTTTGTAACTGTTGTTTCCTTGCTAAAATATTGCTTTGTTTTCCTTTATCTACAATTTAGCTTTCTCCAGTACAAAATGTCGTCTCATCTGAATCAGGAGAGAAATATGTAGAGATCAAGCACTATTTACAAGCAAAAACAGTTCTAAAGAAACATGTTGGTGGATTTTGTTATGAGAGGACCACAGAGGATGGACTTTATTGATTATTGATATTGGACTTTTATTTTGTCCAGAAGCTATGGTTTAAATTTAAAATGCCTTGGTGTTTTTTTTTTTTTTTTTTTTACAAACACAGCTTTTTGCTTCACAAGACATTAATCGATGGACTTGATTCATGTGGATTGCTTGTGAATTATTGTGATGTTTTTATCAACTGTTTGAACTCTCATTCTGACAGAGCCCATACACTGCAGAGGACCCATTAGTGCACAAGTGATGCAATGCAAAATTTCTCCAAATCTGTTCCAATGAAGAAACATCTCATCTACATTTTGTCCTGAGGATGAGTACATTTCCAGCAATTTTTAGGTCAAATATTCCTTTAAGTCACACTTTTTTATTATGACTTTTAATTGAATGATGTAGCAAGGTTTTAGAGGATGTTTGATGTTTCAGAAAGCCTAATGCAACCTTCATACGTCCTTTTAATACAACCCAACTGTCTGTGTGGCATTACATCACCAAAGTGTAGACCAAAAGGGCTTAGGGCAGCTTTTGGGACAGGGCCAAACTTGAATGTTCATGCACAACCCTAGTGATATGATGAAAGACCCCATGCACCGCTATCAAATACTGCTGACGTGAATAATTCTTTCAGATAGCAATCGTCTTTGGTTATCTTCTGTACGCCAGTGTTACTCGTGGAGTATGTGTTGCTGCGCTAGTGAACTAGATTGGCTGTGATAGACTCACCTCTCTTTGATCCTCATCTTCAATCCACAGCATCCTCAGGGTGTTTAAAGACGAACAGATGTGCAATAAAATATCTCTTGCTTTTGGCAAGGGGTAAAACGCGAGTACATGTTAAGGAGATAAACAAACCAGTAGAGGAGAAAAACATTACAAGCAATGAGTGAGTTTTTGTTGTGGATGTCCAAACAGTTTGATGAATTCATCTCCTGCTATTGCACCAAATCCTTTTGGCCACACAATTGAAAGCTTTCTCAGTAGTGCAAGTAAGAGGGAGCTGAAAGCATTATTTAGTCATTTATCGTCATAATGTTAGAGTTTTTTTAAGGGATTGTTCAATCAAAATTGAAAATTGTCATTATTTACTCACCCTCATGTTGTTCCAAACCTATATGTTGTAATTTTGTTTTCAGTGAAACACAAAATAAAACATTTTTGAAGAATTATTGCACAAGTCATGCCATAAAAACAAATGTTCATAGTGACCAGTGGCTGTCAAGCTCCAAAAGGGGTGAGACTGTTGGTGAATAATGTCTTGAATTTCAGTCTGTTCTTCATACAAAACTTTTGTATAGTTTCAGAAAACTTGGGATATTGCACAGTCTATCATTTGGAATATTTTTATGGTGCTTTTTGGCAACCCCTGGTCACCATTGTTTAATGGCAACTGCATGCCTTTTTTTTTTTTTGTAAGAATAAGAAATTATTCCTTAAATACTGTAAAAAATGCAGTAATAAATAAATAATGATTCTACTCACACACTTCCAAGTAAAGATAGATTGATTGACAGATGAATGGACAGATGGGATGATAGGACATGAGGTAAATACAACTTCCTGTCATAGTTCGGATTCATTTAACCGAAAGCATTTCCACCTTATGATTATTAGCATCTTCTCTGTCTTTTCATTACATGCAGGGGCGGACTTAACCAATAGGCAAGGTAAGCGGCCACTTAGGGCCCCGGGGAATTAGGGGGCCCCATCTGATATTCGCGAAACATATTTGGCAAATGCACCAGCATGCATTTGTGTTCACTCACCACTCAAAACGGCGAGTTCTTGTCTGGTGCGGAGTTCTGCAAGCTTGTGAATCCTCTCATTATAACAACGCGTAAGCTAAATAAGAGATCCATTGTGCAGAGAGCTTATTAACGGAACGTCGTGAGATCGCTATGAACTGAAGTGAGTGACAGCTTTTAGTGATTATAGACGGAGCGCTCTTTGCGCGCATTCTAAGCTGTTTTGACTGTCTCAGAACAGATATATTCACCTCAGTAAATAAATTATTGTGTTTCAAGTCATAATTTTATTTGTCTTGATGTTTCAAAATGACTCTCTTGTGTGCTTTTCCTATAAATGCAAATGAACTATAAACTAAAAACACGTATAAATGCACGAATGCAATGACTGGAGATTTTCGCAGATTACATTTTGGATTTGTTTCTCGGCAAACCCTATGGTATGCCTTAAGAACACTTGGAATATGGAACGAGTCGCATGGGATCATTTTTTATAACATTTTAATCCTTTTTGTAAAAAGATTGAAGACGTTTACAATTCATTAAATGGACAAGTGCAAGCATTTTTTTTAATTTTTTAATTTTTTTGTGATCCGAAAAAAAAAATTACATTAGAATAGCATCAGGTTGACTAATTATGTAGGCTACTTAAGTTGTGAAGGGGTAATAGTTATAATAAATAATAGTTATAGCTATAATGAGAGAGAGCTAGCGAGAAAAATAAGGGCTAGGCGTAAAAGAACATATAGTTATTGTGTTGGAGCCCATACCTGAAATTTGCTTAGGGCCCCCAAATCACTAAGTCCGCCCCTGATTACATGTGCATTAAAGTGGCAAAACCACATCATGTCTGGACAGTAAGTTAAGTGATTAGAAAACAGTAGGTATGAAAATAGATTAGATTAGAGTAGAAAATAGTAGCCATATGTTTTTTTTATATTGTGATGTGCTTTTATATGGGATGTGATTTTTTTTTTTTTTTTTTAGGATACATGGCTATTTTTAAATGGAAGAAGAAAAATTTAGCAGCACTGGTTAACTAGTCAAACCTTGACCTCTTGACCTTTCCGTCTTATTGAGAGCCATGTGTCTGATATATTCATGTTTTGTTCTGGACTGTGATTTGCAGGCTTGATGCATTGTGCTTGGGTTTTATTGTTGACAGTTTCATATTCCTCCTGGGGTATAGCTGATGACTGACAGGACATATGTGTTGGTGGTCTTGAAATTGTTATTTTTTAACTAGTTATTCCAGACCTGTCTTAGTTGTCTCAGATATATTGTTTTGGATCCAGCAGGTCAATAGAAACAATAAACCTCAAATACGTCTTCAGTCATATTTCAGTTTAATAAGCCAAAACATCTGTGTTTTTTTTTTTTTTTTTTTACATTCCTTTCTTGGCGAATTATTGACTTTATTCAGTTTAGCCTCTATTTTCAAAACATTGCATTTCAGGCAGATATTGAGTGCTTATTCATACATTTTACTAACACACACACACACACACTGAGACAGACAAAGATCTGTCATACATTCAGATACATGTATAGATAGGCCTACTATAAATATATACAGATAATTTGGAAAGAAATGTTCTTACATTAATGCATGGTCTGTTGTACTTAAGAAGACTAGCTCAGGAGTATTCAAGTAGAATATGAATAAATGTTCCAGAAAGCTCTGCTTGCCAGCACTTGGGTCTTGCAATATTATGTGTTTATTTGTCGTAACTCATGAGGGTATTGCACTAACTCTCCATCCTGGTGCCATGGAGGCTCGTCTGTGAAACATAGCGCAACTGATGAAAGGCTCCTCCCTCAGATGTTAATAACATCTCAGAATGTGTGTGTCTTACTGACTGGAACAACAGGGGGTTTCAGCACATGTGGATATAAAGCTGGCCGGGATGTCTTCACCTTGGTCCCAATAGCCTTATTTAAGTACATGAGTAGGACAGAGAGATCAATGGCTGCATCTTCTGCGTCCTAGGAGATAACGCTGGCTTGCTAATATGCTTGACCAGGAGTGGGGTTTGAGAATTTGATGCATACACCATCCAGAAGTTATGCTGATCTTTTTATGTGTATCTGGGCATATGCCAAAACATCTGCCTTGCAGCTGTTAAGAAAAGCTGGCAGTACCCTCACAAGTTCCTCTGCAAAACACTCTCTAATCTGCATCCACAGTGAGGAGCCCTTCAAATTTTAAGGAGTGATATCGGCTACCAGTTTTGCACATGCATATTCCAGAACCTCCATCTGGGATGTCCGCAAGGCAATTTCTAGTATGGCTTTATTCTGATTGTGGGGTGGAAGACATGGTATTTTCATACCCTTTATCTGTTTAAAATATCAGTGTCATCCTTTTGCAATATTGAAGATAACCGTTATCAGAAGTGCCAGACTCACATTTGGTCTTGTAGTTTTAATAGATTTTCTCCAGCTACCAAAGGACATATGAGTAAAGGTTTCTAAAATTAAAATGTGCATAACCAAACACATTTCTGTGACCCGTTTGGTCTTTATTTGACTTTAAGAGGTTTGTTTTATTTATGAATCAGTTAGCTTAGCATCAATGCTACTTTCTTTTTTCATTTTTCCAATTAGCTTGAATAGGAATAAAAATAAGAATGAATATGAGATGATGTGGTGGATCATGTACACATTGGGAATTCTAATCTCATATTGTATGTATGTGTGTGTGTGTTTGTGTGTGTGTGTGTGTGTGTGTGTGTGTGTGTTATAAATGTTTAATAAGGATTGTTTTCACTTAATATTTCTTAAATTAGGTTAATTCTTCTTACGCATGGGCAATTTTTAAACTTCACTTTTAGATCTATGCTTAAAAAAAAAAAAGTGATTTGAAATGTAAAAAATTTATCATTTGCATTTTAAGTATGTTTCGTTCAGTGTCAAATTCATTGTCCTTAAAACCTGGCTGAGCACATATAGAGTTCAAATCCAAATCCACTCTTATGTCTTGAAATACAAACTTTCCAGTGACAGTTTTAATGTTATATTCTGCTCATCTTCATTTCCAGATCTGAAGACCTTCCAGATCTTACTTTGAAAGTTTGATTGAAAACTTTGTGGTTAAACTTTTTAAACTCCATGAAGCTATGTAACCGTGACCTAGATATTTTTTGTGATCTATCTTGTATAATCTTCTTCGTTTTAACATTTCCAGAATGACAGAGAGGAGATGACATTTTTGAGACAGAGCAGTAATGTCAGCGTAAGATCAAGATTGGGAAAGCAGTGCTGACTTCAATTGCTGTCTTCTACTTTTGCAGCTCTCTGAACCAATGAGCAATGCAAATCAAAAAGTCACACTCTCACATAAAATGATTTAAATCAAAGTGTATATCCTGCTCCAGAGGTTCTCAGCTGGTTTAACTTAAAGACACAGATTTTACTAACTGCACAGGCTCATATACAAAATTAGCTATTTATTATAGATTGGATAGGAATTCTTCATATTTTCTATGGAGGGTCAGAAAGCTCTCGGATTTGATCAAAAAATATCTTAATTTGTGTTCCGAAGATGAATGAATGTCTTACGCTATCGGTGCAAGGTCTTATGATATTGGCTATACCATGAAAAAAAAAAAAAAACGTTGATTGGATTCATATAATAATAAAAATATATGGAAGGTGTGCTTTCTCCATTTTACCACCAGTTGAGAACCACTAACTAACGCCTTTTGTTTAAATAGTTAAAAGTTACCTTTCTTTCTGTCTTTCTTTTTCTTTCTTTCTTTCTTTCTTTCTTTCTTTCTTTTCTTATTTTCTTCCTTCCTTCCTTCCTTCCATCCTTCCTTCCCATCATCCATCCATCAAACTATCAGGAAGAATTTGTCTGCTCCCTACCACTCTTTTAAACACAGGCCTGAAACTCAAATGCTTATATTTCTCGAATCCTTAGTATATATACTGGTCTCTTGAAAGTTAATTTTTATTTTCATTTGGATATTTTACTCAGAATTCATTCAATTCATAGATTGTAAATAAAAAATATTTTAAAAATTATTGCATTTATTTGCATATTCTTATGCATTTATTTGCATATTTTGTATAAAAAATATTTATTTATTCTTTAATTTATTCATAAGAAACTGTCTAAAGTCTAAAAACGCCATGAATAGTGCAAGCCCAAGTCGAATCATGACCTTTTTCAAATTTGAAGATTAAAAAAACTCTTTCTGATACAATATTTAAGCTTATGTCACTTTACAAGTTCAGGCTGAGGGTGAGAGAGTCATGTATGCCAACTGGTTGTCTTTTTCTTGGATCTTGGCTTGATGATGTAATACGTAAACACTGCAAATTGCATTAAACATATAGCGCAGCAAAGTATGGGTATAATTAAAAGCATTAGTCCTTTAATAAGATTTGTTATGTGAACATCATCTTACATGGCTTTCATTAAATTTAATTTCTTGAAGACAATACTGAAGCATTTCCCTTGACAGTTCACATTGAGATCTCTGCTGCCAATCAGATAAAGCCAATGCACTTTAAAAACTGAGCTGTAGGGAAATGTGCCAAATTCCTTAAATCCAGCATAACATACATGCCCTCATACTTGCACATTGAATACACACGTATCCCACCGTGAGAGGCCGACCGTGGTCAGAGCGAGCACATGACAAATATTTTCTCAGTCGCACGCTGTTCTCTGAACTACACTGTAGATCAGGACTTGTTTGTTTGTGTAAATGTTAATTTTTGCTTTCTTTACAGATGTAGCCTTCCTCTAATTTCCCTCCCTATGGTGCATGGCTTTGCTCACAGTGTTGACTTTGCAGGGAGAGCAGTCGTCTTTGAGCCATAATGCCACGTCTGTCAGACTGATAAACGTGCCGAGCTGCTTAAAGTCCGGCATTGCAAGGAAATGAGACCCTCAGCGAGTCTCTGATCTATATTTCTTCTTTAGAGGCCTTTAATGCCTGCAAAGCTCTTTTATCACTCCGTAAGGTTGACCAACTACAAATGACCGGCATTGATTGTCCCTGATTCACACTGGAAATTGTTAGATTGATGCTTTTAAGCTTGTAAGAATGGATCCCTTGAAGTGAGGTCAATAGAATGGACTGAGAATTCTAATGATGCACATTTCCTAGTTAAAGCCAGGCCGTTTGGAGGGTCAGTGATCATTAATGCTAATGAAATTCTATGTTTAGATCTCTCATTTTCTAGATGATTTAATTAAGATAGTACACCATAAATAATCACTTTTTAGCATCTAAAACATGTCTGTTGAGTTATCATTAGCATTATAATTTGCAAATGGTGACACTATTGTTACATGAACCCCCGAACCCCCGTTTTAGCCTGTGACTGACTGAGTTCTGCTGTAATTAATGCTAGTTGGCAGTCCCTGAGTCAACGGGGCTAGTGCCCATTTTCTGTCAATTGCTGCTATGTCTGCTATGTGGCCCCAGAGAAGTAACATCTACAGCTAGACAGATACAGCGTTGTAATTTCCTAATTTATTCAATAAACAGTCAGACGGAAACCACTGGAAACTTGTCATCGCTGTGTCTCCATTGGAACACCGTGAGTGAGTTTCAACACTTACTGAATTACAGTTACACAACACTCCAGAGACGTTTACTAGGACAGGATATATGCTTGTAGTTCACTCAAAAAAGGACATTTCTGTCATCATTTAAAGGCTACCTCTCCAAACCGGTCCGACTCTTTCTTCTGTGTAACACCTCTTAAGTCAAATAATAGCTTTGTGTGAGGAACAGTTCATCCTAGATTTGTGAACTGGATCAACTGATTTTTTTAAAAGACCTAGGATCCCTTCAGCAATTGTCAGTGGTGGAGGACTCTGAGGTAAAATACTAAGACATTTTTATTTTGGAAAAATCAACAACTCAGAGATTCAATTAAGTTTTTTGGCTCAAGTCTCGAGTTAACATTGGTCATGATTCATGACTCAAGCCAAGAATCACAAGAAGCAACAGAGCTCAAGTATGTGTGGGATTTGTCCTACACAGGTTTGTTTATTGTCAATTAAATTATATTTAGCTCACATGACTGTAAAGGGCGAACTGTTAATCTAAATTTATAAAATGCTTGAGGGTAGTTAAAAATGTAAATAACATTTAAAATGGCAAAACATTTATCCGCCGTAGCAGTTTGATACAAATGACACAAAACTAGTATGTTTGCATATGGTTTTATCACCACATTTTGCCCCATATGATGTCTTATTTGCAACTTATTTGCAGTTCATGAATATTTAATGTTTGCATCCACTAATCTTCCTTACTGACTAGTGCTGGGAAGTTCACTCTGCTGCAAATGCAAAGTATGAAACTGTGTTTTGGGTGATTGTTTCTCAGATTTATTCCGAGTAACAGTGGCTGATCGCATTATAGCCTGCTCCATAAATGTGAGGGCCCTCGTTCCCTACCTTCAACCCTTATTCCTCTCCTGAAGATGTGATGTGTGAGAATCCATTAAACAGCTACACTTGATTTTAAACACTTTAAACTTAATTCTGCAGGGAGGTGAGCTAGAGACGCAGTCGACCCAGAATCCATCTATATTTCAGATACGCTAAGATGGTGTCAGAATATTCACTGCAGACAGGAATATCTTGTATTAAAAATAAGCATGGCTTTGTTTGGGTCAATATTGTAAAGAAAAGCAACGAACAAGACAGCCTAATAAGTAGTAGGGTTACCAAGCCACGTCAGCAACCTTTTCTTAACCTCTCTGATGAACCTAAACTCTTTTTACTTTTAAAAAATGCAACTGTGATTTTCCTCAATGTATATCTAATTAGTATTCTGCATTATCTTATTTTAATATTGTATAATAAGTAGCTATTATCACATTCCCACAAGTTAATATGTTGTGGCCTCAACGTGATGTTCATGGCCTCAACAAAACTAAGTTGAATGAACATGTCCCTTTCCTGCTGTCTTTTGGGCAGAGCTGATAATTGTCCATGTGGTGCGATGCAAATAGCGCTGTTTCGCTCCGTCTTGACCCGTGTGCCATTTAATGTTTCTTATACTCAATAGAAATGGCAGAGCTTATCAGTTAGTCAAATTGGTATTGGCACCAGTGTGACCTCTAACAAAACTTAGTCACACCGGCAGGAATAAAGGTTGCAAATGCAACCATTTAGTCGCAGTCATAGCCCTGATAACTTTTTTTTACCCCAGTCTCAGCATATTTAGTTTTATCTTCACCGCAGCTTTACATACTGTATGTGTAGGGTGCAATTCAATCTGTTAGCCTTTCTAGACTGGGTGTGGGTGCAAAATGTCTGAAACAGTTCACAGCAGATCATGGTTTATCATGTTTCACCCGCCTCTGTTGTGTGGCAATGACAGGGCAAGGGTGTGGGCTGTGGCTGCTCTGATGGATGGATCTATCTCTGTCGTGTCTCTGGCGGAAGTGTGCACCCAACCACATGACGCTAGAACAAGTATGATCAGCAAGACGTCTTCTGTCTGCAGGGCGTAGTCTCCTTGCCCTGCAGGCTAGGTGGTTTCTGCTCAGCTGCAGTGCTCAGATTTGCTCTCAGTCTTGAGGAAGTCAAATAATTGGTCTGAAGGAATACTGTGCTGTTGGAAGTAGGAGGCAGAGATTGTGTGCCACAGAGCCAGCTGGCATTAAAGTTTCTCACAGCACAGAGTAACTTATGGGAACAGCAATGGTTCTGTGTGAGGGGAGAGTGGGGTAAGATGTGCCACTTTTTACTTAAGTTGTCCTCTAGTCAAAAAAGGAGATAATGGTAAAACTAATATAATGTCTGCCATCTACTGAAATTAGAAACATCAATAAATGCCATGAAAATGTAACTTAAATACAAATACAACTAAAATATAGCAAAAAAAATTGAATTGCTGCGGAATATGAGAAAAACATTACATTTATTTTAAATCAACATGAAAAATTAAGGAAATCAAACACTATTTTATACCTGGAATTAAATAGAAAGTTTTAAGATTTAACTGTTTGTTTGTTTGTTTGTTTTTTACACACACACACACACACACACACAATTTGAAATGAAATGTAAAATTAATTAAAAACTTAATAAACAAAAATGTAAGATTAATTAAAAATCTACATAAACAATACAATTTAAAAGGTTGAAAGGAATGAATACTTTTATTTATTTTATTTGTATTAAATGAATAAGACACAAATGTTAAAAAATAAATTCATAAAATATAAAAGTTTTACACACACACACACTGTGTGGAACATCATGATGATGTTTATGTTTACGTGTAGTAAAATTTGTTTAATGGAGATTTAACATGCTACATATTTTTACTATTTGCATGGTGTAAAAGCATGTCTGCATCTATTTGGCATTGCAGGAGTGGACAGCAATGAGTTCTGCTTCATCTCAAGTTCTCACACATGCTGAAGAACAGCGGGATCCATCCATAATAGAACTCTGACATGAAATTAACTGAAAATAATGCGCATGACATTTTTGCACAGCTGGAGGATTTGAATAATTGAGGCGGTAATAAGACTCCATCAGAGGGCAGGCAGGTGAGGTTCACTTTTTAAGCACTGCCACGGCCTTCAGCAGATGGAGGTTTATTCACTAGAGACGAGCTGGAGCTTTTCAAGAGTAACAGAAGAGCATGATGGGAAAAACTTCAAGGCACACACACTCACCGTCCATAAATTCAATCTGAGAGGTCACTGCATTTGCCTGAGCCCTACTAGTAGCCAGGTATAACTTGTCATTAAATGAACGGATTCATGGTTAGCATTTGGTTTCTCAAAGTGAAAGGTCCTCTAAAGATTTTTCTCATTCATGGCATATGAATCAGGCATAAAACAATCTCTATATGAATTTGTAAAGTTATTTAGTTCTGTAACAAAAGAAAATGGGGTCCAATATTGCACAAAAAGTTTGTGGTCAGTAAGATTTTTTTTTTTAAATGCTTTTGAAAGAAGTCTCTTGTGCTGCATTTATTTGAGCAGAAATACAGAAAAAAATGCAATATTGTTAAATAGTATTATAATTTAAAATAACAGTTCGCTATTTTATTATAATTTGAAAATGCAATTTATTCCTGTCGTGACAAAGCACAGTTTTCAGCATCATTACGGCCAGTCTTCAATGTCAAATGATCCTTCAGAAATCATTTTTAATATGCTGATTTGGTATGCAAGTAACAGTTCTTCTTCTTATCAGTGCAGAAACTGTGAGGCTTTTTTTGGATTCTTTTATAAATGAATAAAGTTCAAAGAACAGCATATACTGGAAATATAAATCTTTTTTTCTGATATTTTTGATAAGTTAGTAATGCATCCTTGCTGAATAAAAGTATTAATTTCTTTTAAAAAAATACAGAAACAAGAAAAGAAAAAAGAAAAGACCCAAAACTTTTACACAGTAGTTTATAGATACCTTTTTAATTCATTTTACATTATAATATTTATTTAAGAAATCCAAAAACTTTACTTTTGAGCTTTAAATCCATCCTTTTTTTAATGTGGCCCTTACACACACTTACATAATGCATGTATATTTCCTGGAAGTGGGCCAGTTTTATACAGACTGTTGTTCCAGGTTTCACATGGAAACAATCTATTACTGAACGTTGTAACATCTTGTCTCTATGGGGTCCAAAAATGGCAAAGACATACGTTCAGACTGGTGATATTTTGCACCAGCAGATGGTTGATGGTGGTTGCTGTGCTTGCTTTCTGTGCACCAAACAGCAGGTCACATCTGGCATAGGCTGTATTCCCAAACTCCAGCAGATGCACATTCACATATACCTGTCAATCACAACAAAGCTGTACAAGATAAAAGCAACATTTAGCCACATGGTTTAAAAGCACCTCTGGGCAAAAGAAGGACACTGCAATGTGATGTAAAACATATTGCGGTAGATAAAAAATTACTACAGCTAACAGTTCAACGCAGTAATTTGCAATGAAAAAAAACAAAACAAAAAAAAACGTAGCAGTGCTCTTGATGTCATCTCATAGTTTTTGAGAAATAGTGGGAAATTGGAGCCTTGCGTCTGCGCATTGGGTTTTTATACTTTTATACTTACTTATAGTTTACATTGCAAGTAGAAATGGTTACTTAAGAGAAGAGATCATCATTGCAAGTAGGATTTCAAGCAGGAAACTTTCCAAAAATACCTGGAAAATTCCCAAAAATCCTGGAAGGTTTCCGAAATTTACTAGAATTTTCCACCTTTTTGTAACCCTAATTGCAAGACTTGCAGTGTTTAAATATAGTGCAAAATAGTGCTTTTACGTGTTGTATTTGTAGTGTAATTGATCATCTTTTACACAGTTTTTTGGTTAGTGTGTTAAATGTTAAGGTGCATGTACGTCTGGATGGAACATGTTGTGATACGCTCACTTTACCCTGAAAGTGCGATGAAGTGGGCCCGCATTTGTTAAATAATATGGGACTGATCTATTTTAATCGCATTTTGCTGCCCGCTTCAAGTAGATTGGATGAGAAATGTCCAATAGTCTGAAGTTATGAGATGCTCACATATTATAGATCATCTCGCAAGCCCTTGGGCATGTCAGGACCACCTATATTGCCTGTCGGAGGAGCTAATACACAATATAAACTTCACAGACAATTCTGCTAGCATTTTTAGGTAAAATCTTTGTTTGATACAACAATTTACAGCTTTCATATAGCCCTATCGCAGTTGAGATACATAAAAATGTATCCAGGTCATTTTTATTTTTAAATTGTCACTGAGTTGAGTATAGATGCTAAGGGGCTAATTCTGATGTTGAAAAATTCTCTCACTTGTGTCATCCATGGTATTACAGCTGCTGCTAATCCTACTGAGAGGCGATACAGAGTATGCTGTCTAGCATCTTGTCAGAATGAGAAGTGAGCCACCAGGAGCATTACAGCAGTGTGTGTGTGTGTGTGTGTGTGTGTGTGGAAAGACATTTAGAGTGCCGCTCTCTGTCATACAAGTGATGAAGTGTGGAACTCACAGTCGCACACACTACAGTCGTTCTGAAGTATGTTGTTCAGTGGCTGTCTTTGAGGTAAAGAGGCCAGGACAATATTCATGTTTGTACTTTGTAACCAAATAGCATTTTACTTGAGGTGAAACTGCAGTGACAAATAACAGTTTGGATAACCATTAGCTTCAAGGTTGTTGTAATCTCATTCCCCTCGTAATTAACTCACGGCAAAGCTTTTGGCTATTAGCTCTAGACTCATTGATTGCAACATTCTGCTAAAAAGACAAAGAATGATTATTCTTTCATGACTGACAACGAAATCAGTTGAGTTGAGTCTTGATCAGATGAGCATATTTCATATACTGTAACTTACAAAAGGCTTCTTCATCACAACAGAGCTTAGCGACTCTACTTTATAAAATACATAAAACACATGTATTGTTTTCAGAAAAAGTTATGTTTTTCTAAATTCTACATGTGATTACGACATAATTTCATTCATTTTCAAGTGTAATTTGTTGTCAAGCCATGCATTTGTCATGGTTATATATGCATAATGTTGGATGAATAGCTTTCTCTTGCCTGAGGCCTTGTTTGTTGTATTCATTTGTGGATTGTAATACTCCAGTAATTATCTCCAACTGTGAGGTAAAATTAATTCATAAATGTTTCTTTGTATAAATGTATTCTTGGACCGTCTAATGCACTGATATTTTCTTCCACACACCAACTGAAAATATTGCATACAATCTTACATTTTGCATGATTATGAACAAAAACTATACAAAGTAGCTTTTTATGTGAAGTTGTGTATATACTGTACATTACCTCAATTATTTGACTATTTTGACTAGACTTTGGGTGGGTATTGTTGTAAATAAGAATGACATTTATTATTTTGTAATTATTATGTGTTTACTGTCACTTTTCATCAATTAAGTGATCAAAAGTGAAGGTCTGGAGACTTAGTGTTTGGTAATATTAAAATGAGTTAATCTCAATGTTGTTTACAATAGCATCTTTTATTGTGCCCATTTCATTTTAATTGAAACTTCAGTTTATCATTTGTGACACCATTATGGGCTGTACCTTATTATAGGAAGTGTGTGTGTGAACCATATCCTTAGTCAATTACACTCAGCGAGAGGTGTAAGTAGGCATGCTGTTGCTAGTAGTAACCATATAAATGACAATGACAATGACAATATACACTAATTAAGATTAATCTAAACAGATCTACTGAATCTGGCTCTTGTTCTGTTGGTAGGTACAGAGATGCTCAAGGCCAAATGTTATTAAAGTTGCTTAAATGAAAAGTAAGCCACTTACTTCACTTAAATAGACTGTTCTTCATCCCACCTCCACTACAGTTTTCCGTTAATCGCTCATTTGTGGGAACTTTGAAATTCACCTTAGGTTCAAGGCCCTTAATTATGGACAGTGAGTCAGATCTGTCAACTTTATCCATTTGCTTTATAAACATACAAATTCATAAGTCACCGCAAAATACACTAATGGCTTATGTGAGACAGTATTCACATCTTGAGGAAGAGAGTTTTGATAAATAATGTTTCAATGGCAAGCTGAAAATGTTTTACTTGAATGGATTTTATTATTGAGAAATGGGAAAGTATATTGTTAAAAGGGTCAGAAAAAATTTATAATACTATATAGCAAAGACTCTTTCAGCATCTGTGGGTTAAAATGAAGTTGAAGGCTATTTAAAGGTTAAGGTACTACAAAAATTAAACATTTGTCATAATTTTTTCACCCCAATATTGTTACAAACCCTTTAACTTTTTTCCCTATAGAATACACAAGGAGAAATGAATCCATCAAGAAATGAAGCCGAACTGAATCATTCAATTCTCAAGGTAAGATGTTCAGGTAATAACAATTTAAATTTAGCTTCTTCGTTTCAGATTCAGAACTGTTTCTCGCCTAAATAGTCAATTGGACTAATGAAGCTTTTGATTAAAATCAACAAATTTGACAGACGGGTGAGTTAATGTGTGATCCCTTTAAACCACAACATGAATTTAAGCCATATAATGATTTCAAAAGGTATTACTGCATTACTTTAAACCAAATTAATTTGTGCAGCTCTTGGTGTTCTTGAGAATTCAGGGATTGCTTTTCAGTTCAGTGATGTTGGACTGCGGTGGTGTAAATCCAGTACCCAGGGCTAATTGTGGTGCCAGTAGTCGAACTGGGACGAAGGGGTTTGCTTTTGTTTGCACGTAATGACCAATCTTCTCCACAAACAACTCTTGTTCTTTTTAATGACTTCCAAGTTTTCCAGTGATTGCGGGGTTTGTTCACGCCTCATTTTGTTTAACCATCAAATCTCTAAATGCCACCTTGTTTGGAGGAGTGACGGAGGACAGAGAGATTATGGCGGAGGGTTTTTGTAGGTTGAGCCGCAGCGTTCTGGCGTGGAGTAGGTGCAGAGCTGCTTGTGCCACTCCAATCATACAGAAGCACCTGGTGGTTATTTGGCTGTAACTCTTTGTCTGTCTGCCTCTTCTTTGTTGGCTTTCATGTGACAAAAATGTAGAAACAAACAAAGTTGTCAAGGAGTGCAGCAAGTGATATTGAGGGCTGACGTTCACAGAAACTTTGAAAGTGAATAATGGCAAGCGCATACATAACTAATACTCTACAGCTTGACAGATCACAGCAATAAGAATGATGTTCAGTTTTAACTCATACACCCTCTTTGTTAATGATAATAATCTGATGTGACAATTTCAGAGTCTGAGTTTGGAAAGCACCTTAAATACTGACACAAATCACAGCTGACAGTCAGAATGTTTCCAGGCAGACAAATAGAGCGTGATGATCATAGATCTACATCAAGAGCATGCTTTTGTATTCTCATGAATATCCGTTTTTATGTCTGAATGATTTAGCAAGTCCCGTTAAGTGAAAACTAGCAGATTTGAATAATGTCATTCTGATAACATGGCGATGTGTTTCTGAGTAGGGAGTCTTCCATGTATAATAGCGAATGTGGGGATGGCTGGCCATCGACAGTCTTCTAAATATCTGCTCTCTTTCCACAGCTTACACATCTAAATGGCACCCTGTGCGCCACCGGTCAATGTTGTTTTTTTGGATGGCTTCCAAAAACATTTTTTTGCCATATTGCAAGCAAGGAATATACTGTGATATTTCAACCTCGAGATGTCGCCAGGTTATAGCTTCTTTAAACACGTTTTCTGCAGTGGTACTTTACAGACAGCCCGAGGTGGATGCTGAGGATTTTGCCTGGAGTTGGATTGGTTGGTAGAATGTGGTTGTTTTGGTTAGTTGTTCAATACTAAATTGATACTAGGATGTTGTTGGGACACGATTTAATCTATTTAGCTTCTAATCTATCACGATTGTCAAATTTCATCCCCAATTGGCAGTTGCCCACTGCACAGCCATTTTGAAAAAGGAGCAGTTACTGTATACTCGACTTATTTACCATTGTAAAATGAATGAATAATAAATGTATGCATTAGAGCTGTGCAATTCATCGAAATACAGTTTCAATATAGATTTCCGCTTCCAACGATTATGAAAATACAGTAATAACAAATAAACCGGTTATTGCGCCCCATTCCGCCTCTTTCAAGCTGTGCACTTTCACTCCTCCATAAAAGCCCAAACTTCACGTGCTAATCAGTAAAATAATGTAACCTTACTTTCGCAAAATGGGACATGCTTGATTTACTAACATTTATTAATTACCTTGTGATTTTAAAAGCGCGAAAAAGAATTTCGCTGTTCCTCAGGAGGCTTTCTGTGTATGCCCACATGAAAAAATACTATAGTAAACTGTAGTATTTATTATAGTAAACTGTAGTAAATTATAGTATACTGTAGTATATTATAGTATTTTCTACACTTTGTTAACTTATACTACAGCACTGTAGTACTGACAATAGTAAGTTCATAAACTGTAGTAAATACTGTAGTAAACTATAGTAATTGTAGTACACTGTGTATTATGGTATTTACTACAGTTTGTTAATTTATACTACAGCATACTCTAGTATTAACTATAGTGAGTTCGTAACTGTAGTAAAATTAAGTTTTTACTATAATAAACTGTAGTAATACTGAAGTATACTGTAGTATTTATACACAATTTATATTATATCATAATGTAGTATTAACTACAGAGATAATCACTGAGCTAATATAGGACAATATTGTCAATTATAATTTTTTTCTCACTTTAATTATATGATGTAATATGATATTTAATTAAAAAATTCAATAGTATTGTGTAGGGATGGGACGATAACACCTACCTCCCGATTCGATACTATCACAATACTTGGGTGCCGATACGATATGTATTGCAATTTTTTTTTTTTTTTAAGAATTTCGATTCTACAAGTATTGCGATTCGATATTGTTTTTTGTTTTTAACTCTAGACCATGGGAAAAAGTTGAATGATACACTTAATATACAGACTGTCACAATAATAATAATTTTTAAAAAATCTTAGCAGTCACTATTGCCATTCGATATTACAATTTATTGTGATTTTTGTTTGCTTATTAAAATAGCTGATTATACCCTTAAAAGAGACTGTATATGATGAGTCAAATAAACTTTTATTTAAGGAGCATACACAGTGTATATTTAAAGTACCTTGAACCATGAAACTTTCAAGTAGCTACCAAAACCCTGAACTTGCACATGAATATAATAGTCAAATGTTCAACAAAATGAGCAGAAAAAAATACTTTCTGAAATAAAATAAAGTGATATGTTACTTTGCATACCGTTTTAGTCATGTTTTCAATGCAGTTGGGATTCAAAGCGTGAAGGTGCAGAAAGAATTCTGGAAGAGGTTTGATCCTCTGCCTCCGTCATGGCTCTGCCTCGCGCCTGCTTTAAACATATATGACGTCATCTAATGCAGCGGCACAGCGCACGCAGAACGATCATTGTATGACATCAAAGCACCGCTACAGAGAACAGACGCTCCGCGTGCTTTGAATCGCTCTCGCGGTACTTTGATGTCATACGCTTATCGTCTGCGTGGTGCTGCTCCAAGTCTAACACACCGATACATTTCGCCATCAGTTGGTATTACAAAGCGCTAACTTCTCTCCACCACCTCTTAGGAAAAATAAAATAATGAAATAAAAATCGATTCTGAGGTAAACCAATCGATTTTTAAATCGTTTTAAAAAGAATCACGATAGTTAAGTGAATCGATTTTTTTTTTCTCCCACCCCTAGTATTTTGTCAGCTTTTGCACTGAAGGCAGAAAAAATGCATAGCTTTTAAATGGGAATGTTTATCTTATTATTCTTTTTTTTTAAGGAAACACTCAAGCCCAATGATGAAAAAAGAAGCAGCAGCACTTCACTAGCATGGATATAGTTCAAGATTAAAGGTATGCTTTAAAAATTATGTATATAAAAATCTTTGCACCCCATAGCAACTTCCAACACACAAGGAGTTGCCTTCTCCAGACTGCATGTTTCTTGGTTTCTTGTGTACTTTTAGCTGCATATTTTGGGTTATTATCCTGTTGGAGGCTTATGGAATATGCATGAGGCATTTGTGTTTAATTTCATCACTCTTCAGGAGGAATTAAACATTTTTTAATTAACTGTAAGAGAACCAAAAAAAAAATTCACATCTGTTTGTATCTGTGTTAAGTCACCCAAGTTCAGACTGGACTGGACTTGTGTATTTGTCAGTAATCTTTGCCTTTCTTTGAGATAGAGCTGCCAGGTAATGTGCAGAGGCTGGAGAGTCTTCTGCAGTCAGGACTGCCTGTGCTAAGCCCTCTTCCAGCCAAGTCAACTCCTGATGCTTGTCTGCATCAATAGAGACATGGGCCTGAAAACATTCATCGACTAGGGTTCAGTCATCAAAAGGCACTCGAGTTAAGTCGTCCATCCCAAGAGAGACTTAGGAGATAACAAGTAAGAGTCAATAACAATTGTAATTAAGACACAAAAAGTGCATTTACCAGTAATAAATTAACTTGTGTGTGTGTGTGTGTGTGTGTGTGTGTGTGTGTGTGTGTGTGTGTTTATGTGTGTGTTTTTTCAGGGGGTGCCAAGGCCAGACTCCCATTTCTACTTGACAGCAATGTTGGGCAAAAGTTAAACATTGCAGCCAAGAACAAAAAAAAAAAACAACAAAAAAACAAATTACTACTTAAGGTGTTGTTTGGTTTTGTTCATTTTAAGGAATTTGTATGCGTTGTAATAGTATATGTTGTAGTATCCTATACTGGAGTGTTAGAAAATTTACTACAGTAAAGGCTAACGTAATTTGTCTATATTACTGTAGTAGAGTTACCACAGAAAATTACTATTCATAAGTTCATAAGTACAATTTACTGTAGTACCTTTATTATAGTATGGTTCAAAAACACTATAGAATTTTTTACTACATTTTCTATGGTAAATTTACTATAATATTTTTTCATGTGGGTGCACTCCGACACGTAACAGAACACAGACAAGTTATGAATGTAAACATTTGAGAATGAAAATACATAGGCCTATGTAACAGTATATTGGATCCGTGCAGCTCTTAAAGTGACAACAGGCTATGGAATGTCTAGGAATGTCTATGTAATGTTAGTAAAATAACAAAAGACAGAGGAAATCACTACTGCTCTTGAATGAAGGACTTGTAGCTTTAATAAGAAACAAAATAATTTAATTATTACAGAGAAGACTATGTTGTTTTATTTTACATTTGATTTAGGGGTGGGCGATATGGCAAAAATATCATATCAAGATTTTTTTTAGAAATATCACAATTTCACGATTTTATCACGATTCTTTGTACTAACAGTATTCCCCCACAATTTATTATTGTATCTTTACTATAGTATGGTTCAAAAACACTATAGTATTTACTATAGAATTTTTTACTACATTTTCTATGGTAAATTTACTATAATATTTTTTCATGTGGGTGCGCTCCGACACGTAACAGAACACAGACAAGTTACAAAATATTTTAATTCTTACAGTAAAGACTATGTTGTTTTATTTTACATTTGATTTAGGGGTTGGCGATATGGCAAAAATATCACATCAAGATTTTTTTTAGAAATATCACGATTTCATGATTTTATCACGATTCTTTGTCATGTTGATTTTACTATTTTGTCTGAGCAGTACAGCCAAACTAATTTCCCTATTATAAAGTCAAAGTAACAAAATAAAAAAAAAGAATGGTGGATATTTAGGCCAAAGTGGGCGAAGATAAAAATCTTTGTCATTTATTTTATATTTGTTATTAAAAAATAAGAACAAAGATACACATTACAAATACACATAATATACAAATAAAATAAACAGTGCTTTATTTTCAGGTACAGTAGGCATATTTAGCAGGAGCATTCAAAAAATTGAATGAAAAAAATATAACAATAACTATATAGATTGATTCCTATTAAAGTAACTGTAATATATATATATATATATATATATATATATATATATATATATATATATATATATATATATATATATATATATATTCAGTCAAGAGTAGCAAGTTTTTTTCTTCTTCTCTTTGTTTTGCTGTTTTAACATTAAAGAATAAAAATTCTGTCATCTGCCTGTCTATTCTGTCATAGTGTTTTATATTTATACCATCATTTACTCACTCAAAATTAGTTTTAAACCTGAATGAGTTTCTTTCTTCTGCTGAACATACATTCTATTTTGAAGAACGTTTAAAACCAAACAGTTGCTGGTCCACAGTGACTTCCATAGTATTTGTTTCCCCCTACTATCAAAGTCAATGTGGACCAGCAACTGTTTGGTCACCCACGTTCTTCAAAATATCTTCTTTTGTGTTCAGCACTAGAAAGAAATGAATACAGGTTTGGGACAACATGTGAGTGAGTAAATAATGACAGGAATTTAATTTTTGGGTGAACTATCCCTTTAATGACAGTCGGCTGCATGTTTAGTACTGTCCCTTTAAGTTTAAGACCTGCACGCATCTAATATACAGGCACATATCCGTTTCTCTCTCAATTGTTTACTTTCATTTTAAACATAACCAACTGAATCTGTATGTAAACCTTGTGTGTTTTGACAGTATTAGCTCAAAATATAACTTAGTTGAGTAATAAGGCGCTGTTAGACAGGTGTTTTAGTGCGCACGCTTCAGGTGTAACGTTAGGGGCTCAAAAAAAGGGCATGTCAGACCAGCTCGCGAATGAAAAGCTAAACAGCAAGGCATTAAAACACATGCAAATTATGTACTTTTGTGATTACGAATAAGTGCAGTGTTCCGTGAGAGTAACTCTACCACTGATGTGAATGTATGACGTGCTGTACAGTATATTGATAAGGCGGCGCCAGAACTGCAGCTGATAGAATGTGCGCTGTAGCACGATACTACAATATTTCGTCAAAAGCAGATCGAGACATTTTTATCATCCACGATCAAAAATCGTCATATCGCACACCCCTTGTTTGATTATTACATTTCTGTAGTAGGCTGTTAGCTGAATACTTTACTTATTATTTGTCCTTTACTTTTATATTACTGACTTTTTTTCATATGGCCCACTCATATTCATGTTAAATAACCGTGATTACAATATTGACCAAAATAATCCTGATTATTATTTTTGCCATAATCGAGCAGCCGTGGTATGAATATATTAACACACACTGCGAATGTTTGAAAGAAATCATAGTAGGTTTTCAAGTGCTAACAATTTTAATAAATATCCATATTTAATAAATATTAATAATTATGTAGTAATTATACAATAATTATTTCAGACATAATTCATGGCAGCACATTTTGCATAAATAGTGTTTAAATATTAACATTTTAGTACAAAAAATATTGGATATACAGTAATATAGAATATCTAGTCTGGTGGTCGCATACGGTCTAGCCACAAAAGTTTTAATATTTCAGAGCTCAAATCAGATCAGAAAATTTCACATTTGCACAAAAAGCTATAGCTTTTTACGTACATAAAGTATAAAATAGCATAGCAAGCACTACTAATTATAGATTTATCTGTCAGAAGGCTTGAGGAACTATGCTTCAAAATCCATTTCACAGTTGACTGCAATTTTATTGATTATTGGTCATAAACCTTCATTTTAGTTACATACATGTAGCTAACATAAAGAAAGATATTATGCTGTGGACACTGTAAACACACACAAGTCCTGTTTGCTGAAGAGGGAAACTGGTTTTTTAATGATCCATTTTATTGAACTATCCACACACTGGCAAGTTCTCCCATTCACCTTTTGTTCTCTTTCCACCCTGTGAATTTATGGACACTGGCCTCTTTTTGGTAAATGACCTGATGTCGTGGAGTAATTTTGCTCAGCCCCGAGCACCATAGTTTGGACTTTAATTTATCTGAGCAGGCTACACTGAGAGCAAGTCTATGCAGTTCCAGTGGTTGATCATGCAACCAGCAGCAAAAAGCCATGACCATATGTCTTCCCCCCGCGTGTGGGAGTGAAGACCAGAGCAGGTGCTCAGCTGCCTTTCCCGGCTGTTGCAGGCCTGAGTGCAAGTCGACGGGAGGGAAAACATGATTACTCAAATAAAGATCCGCTGATAGGGAGGAAAACAAGTCTACTCAAACATCTGCAGCCAGTGCTTAAACCCACAGATCGTCTCTGTCCAAATATGGAAAGGGGAAAAATCTAAGCCCTCTTTCTGGGCTGTTATGAGGAAGATTTCATTATATGGTTTTCAGACCAGTGCTGTGGTCAATTTTGAGGAGAAAAACTGATATCAGGAGATGGATTTTACTCATTACAGGCAAACAATAAATCAGTGTGCATGATGAATTTTACATTAAGAATTGAATTTAAGTTACATTTGTGCGTAATAATTATTAAATATCAGCTGCCAACTTTATTGCAGTCATGCTGAAAGAAAAAAAAAACAGTTCTGAAGAACCCAAAAATTAACATTACATCATTTATTAATCTTCATGTCATTCCAAATCTGTATGACTCTATTGACTTTCAATGCATTTTGTGTTTTTGATCTTACTTTGTGTTCCACAGATCATACAAGTCATACAAGTTTGGAACAACCTGAGGGTGGATAATGATTTTGACAAAATTTAAATTTTTAGGTGATAAAGCTCTTCTGCATGCAGTAACCTGCATGAGAGAGTACACTGTATCCAAAAGCATAAAAGCAACTAAACTTGTGGTTTGATGACACCTAAAATGTACCACACCTGACTTGAGTTGCCAGTTCTTGCTGCATGTGCTCTGTACTGAAGTGACATTCTCCTGCAAGCATTAAATCGGGCTAATAGGCTCTCTTTTCCATTTATCTGATCTTTTAGAGATATGACTCAGAGGTCTGACACACCAAGATTTCATTTCCTTGCAACACTTAATGCTAAACTACAAATGAAACCCATTTACAATGGATTCCAAAAGAATTGCTGTTATATAATGAAAATTCATAAACACATTTCTGAAGATTTTTACCCATTTCTGCTTAACATTTTTGGATAGACAAGAGCACCATAATACCTCTTATGTGAGGGTGAATGAATGAGTTTTTCACATTTTCTAAATGAAATTTCCTGCCTGTTGTCTCATTTTGTTAAATGTGTGTTTTCATAGCTTTGTTTTGATGCTGTAGTGATTTATATGTTGTATAAAATTTGTGTATATACGTACGTAGGCTGTTGACGCATAACATGTTCATGGACTTCTCTCTTTTATCAACATCAAGATTTTTAGATTGAAATGTATGGGTTGTTGACAAATTACATGTCCCTAGACTTTTTTTTTTTTTTTTTTTTTTTTTTATCAACGTCAAGTTTTTTTAGATTCAAATTAATGCTTCTAAATCAAAATTATATAAGCTGGTTTCTCTCATACAAAGAATATTATTCTAATGTATACTGTATTGAGTGTGCATTGCTGCTATAATTGAATCGTGTTCACTTTTGTTGGCAGCCATCAAAGATGTGCTGTTTACTGCAGCCTGTCACTCCGTCTGTAGTCTAAAGAAGTATGAATCGACATTGAGAGGTGAGGACAGAGACAGACACTGGTTAAGGCTCAGTCAGACATAAGAGATCTGTATTTGTTTCCTCTGGTAAGAGCGAGAGAGGAACTTGAGCCTTCTGTGTTTTCTTGTAACACAGCTCTTTGTCTTTTTCCCCACTGGAAGAGAGCTCATCTTCTTTTCTCAACTTTGCAAGTCGTAAGGTCCCCCTCCCTTCATGAGCCTCAGATGTGTGAAAGCTTTTCTCCATTCTGAGCTCAAAAGGGCACCATTAGCTTCTCTTGAAGGTGGTGTGATGAGAGTCCAGTAAAATGTCATTGTCTAATCAGAAAAAGATGCAATAAGCAGCTTGCTGGTGGCTCATATTCCCAAATTACACCATTTTTGTGTTTGTGTTTATAGCTTTGTGGTCTATTATCAGCTTGAAATTGGCATGTGGGCACTAAAGAGTGTGTACGTACTATTTGAGAGTCTCGTTAACATTAAGTGTGTGTGTGTGTGTGTATATACAGTGTGTGTGTATATATATATACTGTATGTGTGTATATATATATATATATATATATATATATATATATATATATGTGTGTGTTACGTATGTATGTGCTTGTGTGTGTGTGTGTGTGTGTGTGTGTGTGTGTGTGTGTGTGTGTGTGTGTCTCATTGTTAAGCCAAATAATTGTCCTTATATCACATTAATTAGAATTAGCAATAAAAATAATCACGTTTAGTTAATGCTTGATGAACTTTCTATTTCTAAAAAAAAAAAAAATCATGAAAACACTAATAATAAGAAATGTTTCTTGAATACAAAATCAGCATATTCAGCATATATTAGCCATTATAGGAATAAATACAATTTTAAAACATATCAAAATATAAAACAGGTATTTTAAAATGTAACAATATATATATATATATATATATATATATATATATATATATATATATATATGTGTGTGTTACGTATGTATGTGCTTGTGTGTGTGTGTGTGTGTGTGTGTGTGTGTGTGTGTGTGTGTGTGTCTCATTGTTAAGCCAAATAATTGTCCTTATATCACATTAATTAGAATTAGCAATAAAAATAATCACGTTTAGTTAATGCTTGATGAACTTTCTATTTCTAAAAAAAAAAAAATCATGAAAACACTAATAATAAGAAATGTTTCTTGAATACAAAATCAGCATATTCAGCATATATTAGCCATTATAGGAATAAATACAATTTTAAAACATATCAAAATATAAAACAGGTATTTTAAAATGTAACAATATATATATATATATATATATATATATATATATTGCATATGCAATGTGTAATATATAGTTACATTTTTCTTTACAATAAATTATTAACATGAAAACAATCAGCTTAATCAGCTATTTTTTGTTTTTGGCAAATAGTCAAATGATGAGTTTATGTACACAGCTGACCATTTTTGTAAAGAAAAAAAAAAGTACGTTTATCATAAAATTATGTTCATCTGCGCTTCACATTAAACTAAATCGAACCTATTTAAAACCTTCCAAAAAAAAAAAAAATTGCAAGTAACATTAATAAGAAGTATTTTATTGTTTTGTACTAGATGTTTTAGTCTTTTTGGGGGCTCTTAAAAATCAGATCACAACTCAAGGTAGTCGTCAAAATTGTTGACATTCTTTTGATGCCAGCTGCAATCGAGATAAATGGGAATTCTAATGGATAGTTTTCTCCAGGTATTACAGACCTCCTTAGTTGTGATGTTCGAACAATGTTTTGATATGCCACAGAATCACACTTTCACCAGGATAATCATAGGAATAGGATAAGTTGTCTTTGCATATCCAACCTGGAGAACACTTACCACTTTTATTACTTTTAAATTAAACTCACAGTTTAGCTACTCTCTGCTGAAAACTCACAAAAGGATACTTTTTCCTTCCTTTCATTTTTTTGAAACCATGGATGGAAGTAATTAACAATGGCCAAGCTGCTACCAGAGGTGCAGAGCTCCATTACATTAATCAGCATTTTTCAGTATGTCAGAAAGGACGCATATGAAAGAGAGCCATCTGGTGGGGGGCTAAAGATGGACGGTGATTTAAGGCATCACATCTACTTGTCATTAAACACCCTCACGGCAAATGTCAAGAGGCATTAGTGTGGGAGCTGGTCATGCTGTATAATGATGAGGCCTTTGTGAAATGTATGGCAAGCAGGCTCCGACAGTACAGTGTGGGCTACCTTAATTTTCTCCAGGAAGGGGATGGAAAGGTAGGTGGAGAGATAGTCGTTGTGTAATAATGACTCCTCATCCATCTTCGGGCAGATCTGAAAATGAGATCATTCGCACTCTAAGTGGGAGTCTATCGCCGCTGCTCTGCTAGCGTGCGGGGCGGAGATCATGGGGATAATCGTTGTTTTAGGGCGTGCTGCAGAGAACGAGGGGCTTCTGATGTATTGATATCGCTCCATCACAACAAAGTAGGAAACGCGTATCACCCCGTGTTTGAGGACTTTGGATGCTTTGATTGCATCCAGATCAGTGATGCTGTAAATTGCATTCTAATCTCTGATCTGTGTGGCTTGGGCATTCGCTTGATTTTCATTCCCGGAATGAACGGCCGAGTGCTACTTTGAATCATAATATAAATGTTATTGTATAAATCGGCATGCTTTGGGATAATTGGGGAAACTTGATTAATTCCTTTGACATTGATGAGCCAGACTTTTAAATGCTGGTGAGCTCAGTTGCTAATATATGGGTCCACTGAGCCACAAAATAGGAGACAAATGAATGATAATTATCTTCCGGAGCGTTGAAAACAATAAATCTCACAATGCTTTGTTTTTATATTTGGGCATTGCATGGTGGCTTTGTTTCCTCTTTCTCTCTCTCACTCTCTCTCTTCTTTCTTTCTTTCTTTCTTTCTTTTTTTTTTTTTTTTTTTGTTGAAATTACAAAAGTAGCAAAAGCTATTCAGTAGAGAAGTAAGCATATTACTATAAGACATTAAGGTCAGTCAGTTTTTATTTTATTTATTTATTTATTTATTTTATTGATTATCAGTTTTAAGTGAAGGGACACTATTTCTTTAAAATTAAAGATGTTCTTTCCAAGAATTATGTACTATATATTCAAATGTTTGGGGTCAGATAGATCGATAGATAGATAAACTGCATTCCACACGCATTCATTCAAGGATTCAAACGTAACAATAAAGACATTTATAATGTGTTATTTTTATTCCAAATCCATTAAAAAAACTTTTCTTTACAAAATCCTGAAAGCATTCATAATAAGAACTGTTTCTTACTGATCCCAAACTTTTAAATAGTGGTGTATATATATATAGCTTGCAATAATATATCAGTTTTAAATATAATTAATATGTAGCATGTATGCTAATATTTATATTTGGAATATTATATGAAATATTAGAAATGTCAAATTTGTCATGATTGGCCAGACTGTGCTGTCAGACATTTAAATGAGAGAGACTTGTGGAAATAGCCTACAGTTTTCTTGCTGCATATCATTTCATAGGTCTAGTTCTTGCATTTGTGTACATTTAATGGTGTTCATCTCTATTCTCTCTATTTCTAAAAGAACAGAAGCCGGTGGCACTTAATGATGCTTGTGATGACACAGTGCTGCTGACCTTTAGGACGGGGGAGCAGATGCTTCCTCCCTTTTGTGAAAAAGGTCACAAACGCTTTGATGTGAACGCCACTGCCAAGGTGATTAAAAATGAAATAGGACTTGCTTCACACATACATGTATAAAATAGCAGTATCTACAGATAGGTATCGTTCACTCATTCTATCTAGCAAGCTATAATTTGCGTCTAATCCTGGCAATACAAGATTTGTCCACCTTTTAGCTGACGAAGACACCCATCAGCAGAGCATGAGTTTTGCTTCTGTCATCTCCCAAGGCCTAAACATTACAAAGTCTCATTCAAAAACCTGCCTTAGCCTCAAACACAAAAGATTGCAGTTGTATTAATGCTTCTTTTAGCCTCAGGCCGGAATTGATTTATGTAGGATGCTGTGTGCCGTCAATTGGTTAACAGATCTCCATGACAGCGTCGGCTCATCAGAAAATTTTACCGACTGGCTGTGCACAGACGTAATGGGAGAGGGAGAGATTGAGTGCTCTGTTGATCAGGGATCGGCCTTGTTTCACACACTTCCTATTTTATTGATTGCAATGATTTGTGTGGTTCAAACTGGACATTAAAATCTTTCATTGTGTCTTTATTCAGTTACTGAATTGTTACTCAAGACATTCTTACATAAGTACGCTCTCCGAAGTTTCACACTACATAAGCAGCATGTATCCAGTGTGTATTTATTTCTGGGCCTATATGTGACCCTGGGTGACAAAACCAGTCTTAAGTTGGTCGAAATTGAGATTTATACATCATCTGAAAGCTGAATAAATAAGCTTTCCATTGATGTATGGTTTGTTACAATTTGAAAATCTGGAATCTGAGGGTGCAAAAAAATCGAAATATTGAGAAAATCGCCTTTAAAGTTGTCCAAATTAAGTTCTTAGCAATGCATATTACTAATCAAAAATTAAGTTTTGATACATTTACATTAAGAAATTGACAAAATATCTTAATGGAACATGATCTTTACGTAATATCCTAATGATTATTGGCATAAAAGAAAAATCTATAATTTTGACCCATACAATGTATTTTTGGCTATTGCTACAAATATACCTCAGCGACTTAAGACTGGTTTTGTGGTCCAGGGTCACATATTATCAAGTTCCAGTATTCATAGTTCCCACATAAGCAGCATGTATAAAAGCACAATTGAAAATTTGGAGTTTCTTTTTGTTGCGAATAGCATGCTAATATGTTGGTAAATCTCTCTAAAACTAATTATCATTACATACAGTAAGTTTTTATGAAGCAATATAAAATAATGGTGCAAAATACTTGTGTGTTTAAAATATGCTTACTGGCTTGATGTAAATTATTTATGCAGTGACACACACACGCACACACACACACACACACACAGACAGAGCACATTTTTATTCAGCAAATTTGACTAATTCCTTGTAAGATCTTTGAGACAATTTGGGATTTGGGTTCCGTTCCATGTAAATTTAATTATCATTTTGGATGTAAATGTGGTCCACCTCCTCATGTAAATTAGATTTCGCAACAATTAAGTTCTCAGTGGCCAACTCCTGATAACATTTTATAAATTATGGATGTTATTAAAAGAAATAGTCAATGTAGTAACCCAGAAATCACTTTAGCTTGTATTAAAAAGTCACAGTTATGCTGCTGCTTGACTTATGTGCTGCTCATGTTCTCAGTGTGAAACAGACTTTGTAGCGAATGACTTGGAAATAGCCTGAAGGATATAATTTTAATATCCTCCTGTTTTAATATATTCCTGTAGTTATGCAAGGCTTTGTTTATAATACATGTAACATTTAAAGGGATATACCAGGTTCAATAAACTCAATCGAAAGCATTTGTGGTGTAATATTGATAACGACAGAAAGTAATATTGACACTGTTAGTTTAAAAAACAAGAAAATTGTGATACAGTAGAAGTAACCAGGCCAGACCAGACAGTGGACATACATTAAAATACATGTCATTATGCCAGTAAATCGGGTTGATACCAGATGGATTACAAAATGATACCTAGTTCACCTCACAAACTTAACATCTCAAATAATGTACTTTTTAAATAATTAATCTTAATTGCTTTAACAGAAATATGAGTTTAACGTTTCTGCCTTGAAACCCTTCGGACTTCAGCCATTTACTATTAAAAATGCTTTACTGTATCTACAATAATTTATTTTATTTTCTTTTACATTTATTTTTAAGTTGTTGGCTTGTTGCTTAGGGTTAGTCAACTAAAATAAATATAACAATAATATATATATATATAAAAAAACAATACTTGTAATAAAATAACTGTTAACTGAAATAAAACCTTAAACAAATGTTTTTTTTTTTACTTCAGCTAGTTGCTGAGGGATCATTTCTCATTTTCATTTTCAGTTTAACTTGATGTACTAAAAAACTAAAACTGAACACTGAAATAAAAACTTTTAATAAAAAGCTAATGAAAATGACAAAAGCACACAACAAAATTACTCAAACTTTTAACTAAAACTAAAATGAAAAAAAAAGATAAAAATAAAAACTAATTAAAAATATTTATAAAATGGATATTAGAATCTCAATTATGCTAAAATAGCACTGACTTGTATTGAGCCACAACATTCTCTCTAAAAATTCCAGCAGAACCCCACAATGAAAGAGGTAAAGGCAGTGTCTTCACTGCAATAGTGGGAGCCCTTACCACTTTGATTTTATCTAAATGAGACGAGATGTCCTTTCATGTTGGGAGTACATCATCTCTGGTGGTCAAAACAACCCAATTAAGCCTTTGATTAAAACTAGTATGGACACTAAAGAGAAATTGTTTTTTACGAAAGAAAAACCTTCAGCGTATCTCTGCATTTTTCTCTCATGGAAACCCTAATGAGCAGAGCCTGCCTTGCATACCCATGAGCACTAATTGGCTGAAGAACTGAAAGAAACACCTGTTGGTCATGGAGGTCATGGCCATCAGAGGCCAAACTCACCACACTCTCAGTCAAACAGACAAAAACTCCACAGGAAGTCTCGTGTGCTTCTGCACTTTTGGCCTTTTCAGGGTGGGTTCTGAAGTGAAGTTAATCACAAAATAAAGGTGTTACCTGACTTCATAACTTATATATATACATATATATATATATATAATATATAATATAATATTATATATATACATATATAGCATTGTTGTCAGAAGGCCTCGTATGCTTTGATCTAATCCAAACGTACTTCATAATTCCCTCTTTCTAAAGAACTTGACAAACAATGTGCGAGTGTGCTGGCAGATCTATTTGAATTTCAAGCGCAGAACTGTATTCAGATTCAATCTCAGACATCTTTGAGATCACGTTTCAGAAAACTTTAAAGTCTTGCCAATGAAGCATCCTTATTGGATGTCTTTACTGAGGAGCCAGCATTACTGCGGTCTGTGTTACGCTTTGATGTTTTTGCCGCATGGGGTATGTAGAACAGGGTGGAAATGAAAGCCCTGCGCATTGCTGAATTCGCCCCTCAGTCTTTGGTTTTAATCCCAGTTGCTTCCAAACAATATAGTATCTGCTGGAGTTAAAAGAGAAAAGGAATTTTCCCAGCATGGAAAGCCACTGCAAAAAAGTGCAATTTTGCAGCTTATGTTTTTCCACCCCTTTAGTTTTAAATAATTTTAATTTATTAATTTGTTTGTGTTAATTATAAGTCAAGCATTTTTTTAGTGGGGCTGCATGCATCCAATATTTAAAAATTTAGAGTGATTATTATTATTATTTTATTTAATTTTTTTAAAAAGCCATTAACACATTTGACTATCCCACATGTCTTTGAATTTTCTTTGACCATGGGGATTTTCTTAGAAGTAATTAATATATGCAGTTAGGGCATAAAACTAACATTTTGCCATGCCTGCCCATGGTCAGTGATTTAATAAATTTACCAGCCTTAAATATATTTTACTGGCCTTGAAACTGTATGTGCATTATTTCATTAAAAGTCAGGCAGAATTAATTAATCAATTAAAAAACATTGAACAAATCAATGTTTATCAAGAAATATCAAACGTATAATGCTACTGGACTGTAAAGCATTTAATAATAATTTTAATTTAGATATTATTAATAATATTGATCATTATTATTATTATTATTATTTTATATAGCAACAGTACAGTTGTGATACTAATATTTTTTATTAGTTTTCCAGCATTAAACTTTAAGGGCCAGATTTACTAACACCTTGCGCCATCGCAAACATCTTTTGGCATTAAAATAGTACTGTCAGGATTTACTAAAGACACACAGTGAATTAGTGCTGAAAAGTGATGGACAGTTATTTTTGTGACTAACCTTATAAAATGAATCACGCAAAGCGATTTTCTACTGTTTGCCATTATTTAACGCCCCAAAAAAGCATGTCTTAAAGCAGGTGGTAATTTATACTGCTAGATTGCGCTGATCAGTATGGAAATTACCTGGCTGAGTCTGTGTTCTTTAATGTGTGCATTGTTTGTAAATCACCCGCAAACTTTTCCCCTCCCATCAGTGCTTTTATGGAATTGCGCTATAACGCTAATTGGCCCTGTTTAGTAAATCTGGCCCTAAAGCTTTTATTTTTACAGAAAACAGGGAAACTTCTCTTTTGAAATGTTTTTGTTTTTGTTGTTGTTGTTGTTGTTGTTGTTGTTATTGACAGCAAAACCATTCTCATTACAAACTGGAAGATGTTTGGTGCATGTTGCATTTTCAAATTCATGTTCTCAACTCACAGCACTTGCAAAGATAGAGTTTGTATAGAGCATTTAAACTCTTATCATGAGCCGCACACATGAAAAGTTTACAGCACTTCAAATGCATTAGATTACATTTATATAATTACAAGGCAGTATTTGCGATTCGATAATCAAGCTTAACCATATCGCATTTTTAGGCATTGTTAGAATTGTTTTAAAAAAAGTTTCCATCTGGCGAGATTCATATACTCACCAACCTTAATTTTTACTGGTATTTGGTGCTTAGTGAGCGTTAATTTTAGGCCCTGTATGCGGTTAATTGTGATTTAATATTATAAAATGTTTAATTGTTTGAGAATTGGCAGAGGTAGTTCATTTCAGATGCTGGTTCATCTGAAGATGTTATGTGGTTACCTGCCAGGTGTTTGCGGCGTCTGCACACTTTTAATTGGGTGTCTGAGGGCATCGTTTCTCATTGTGTTGCATTTCTAATGTTATTGGACTGACATGTTTCCATGATCTGGTCAAGATCCAACAGACTTCTGCAAGAAATCCAGAAAAACAGGCTTTCATAATTTTCCCCTGCTAATGGCTAATTCCGGAAAGAAGAATTTGCATCTTTCTGCTTTGTGTTTCCCTCAGCAGAGAGTGAGTGGGGTGTGTTGGCGAAGAACAGACGGATCCAACCCTAGAGAACCTTTTCCACTGCGGTGAGTTTAGAATGCTTTGAATTATCGGGTATAATAAAAAAAAATGTGGCAAATTCATTATCACTTCTTAGATTGCATGAAAAAAACTGTTAGATGTAAATCTTATCTAACTTCTTGACCTTTAAAATGTAAATGAAAGAATCTAGAAAACAAGCACACATTTTTCCTGTTACTTACAAAATAATATTTACCTTATCAGATCCATACTCAAGATTTTCCATGCACTGACACCACCAGATATTGAACATTTTTAACTTTAGAGCTTTAAAGTTGCTTTCAGAATTCAGATTATAGCTATTTGAATATCAGTTGTTGTTGTTTTCTTTTTCATGCATCCTGCCAGTCTCTACCTTTCCCAGAATGCCTTGTTATTCCCAAAAGGTCTGAATATGGAAACTTGTGATTTGTTTCTGGTATGTTTGCCCGCTGAGGGCAAACAAAGGATATCTGAATAAGGAGCAATGCAAGGCTTGCCCCAACCAACCAGTTTAATTGGAACTAAGTAACAAAGCTACCTTTGCCGAAGGTGAATGCTGAATCTTAATTAAATCTCCTGGCTGCAGCTGGGCTTTAATTTATCATAATATAAGGAGATCACATCCACTGGACAAGGCCATTGCTTGAAATCATAATGTAATGCATAACAGTGTGTGAATTTTACGTATGAAATTATTTATATATTTGTTTTCATCACTGAATGTAATTTAAAGTATTCAATACAGCAGGTTTATTGTTAGCACAATGTGTGCAGGGAAGAGAAAGGTGAGCGATTTGCTCCATAGAGGTCAAAACCAAATATGTTTTTGCAAGCTCTAATTTAAGTGCTCAGCTGCATATCTTAAACTCATTACACAGCTCTCTTGAACACCTAATTCTGATTGGTCAATTGCTTCATATTGTTTTGTATAATGGCTGCAAAATGTATGTTTCCAAAAGAGTGAGTGTGTGTGTGTGTGTGAGAGAGAGAAATATATCTGCAATATAAAAATATTATGTGATTATATGTGTGTAATATATATATATATATATTATATTAGTGAAAAATCTACACATAAATAAATATAAATACATACATATGTTGTATTTAAATACATAAATACTTATATGTATATATATAAATATGTAAATCTCTCTCTCTCTCCCTCTCCCTCTCTGTCTCTCTCTCTATATATGTATATATACACACACACACAAAGTACACATATACATATGTGTTTATGTATGTTTCAACTTATTTTTTTACTTGTACACTTCCAAATACTTTTTCTTACTTTATATAATATTATTAGGGATGTCAATTTAACTATTAAATTCAATAACATCATTGAGATTAACCATAAAAAGCTTCAAATTGATACATGGATGCATTTAATCATGCAAAACATACTTGTATTGTAATAAGGAATTGTCCTACTATCGAACATAAAATAACAAGCTTGCTCTATGTTATTCCTTTGCATATCCTTTAGAATTAGCAGGCTTTGAAAAATAAAAGCCAGTAGATACTGTAATCTTGCTGATCGCATATTGTTTCCTATGAAGCATATCTTGAGGGACAGATAAAATAACTATTTGAGTCATTAATTATCAGCATTGTTTAGTGATTTGAATCATTTCATTAGTCTTAACAACACACTCAAGACAGCACAAGATACCTCTCAACCCTATTCCAAAGGCATCATGGTTTCTAAGCTAAATTATGTGGGCCCTCAGCACACGCATCTGTATTCTGTCTGCCGCGCTGCCCTTGTGATTGTATTTCACTTGCTGCAGGTAGAACTGCATCTCCAAGTCCCTTGACAAGAGCACAGACAAGCATCAATGATTCGTACCGAGCCCCCGTGGAATACAAGGAGACTATTTCTCTAAATCTCTTTTTGGTTCATTTGGAGAGTTTGCTGCACTCGTCTGTAGAGGTCTTCATGCAACTCTGTAGTGCGATGATCCCCATTAAGAGAAACAGCCCAGGAGGCACTCAAGGATAAGAGGGTGCTTCAGAATTTGATGCCACTTCTCTTAGGTAAGTGACCACACTGTCGAGACTAGGCATTTAAATGAGACTGAAGTCTTGGGAGCACAGCTCAATTTTACCTCAGCCAGACACAACATATCTGAATGCAGACAGTCAAGTTGTTTGATAAGGTTTACTGTGTGTTTAGTGCAAATTTACATGTATGTCAAGGCTTTAATGTATCACACTGTCTAAAGACAAGTTCCATCCCCTCTTTTAGGACAATGATCATTAACTGGCGTCCTCGGTGCATTAGACCAGGTAGGTACCATCACATCAATTGAGCTGCATGGTTCCATGATAACTATGTTTATACAGATTAATTAGTTTTGGCAGACACATCTACATACACTGCATGGCCAAAACGTATGTGGACACTCCCTTTTATGTAATATGTTTGGGTTTGGTTATTTAAGCCATACACAGACATGTTTGGGATAAACTGGAGTGCCTCACTGATGGTGTAAATAGTAGCAAATCTCCACAGCCAAGAGCCCACATTTAGTGGAAAACCTTCCAGGGAGAATAAAAACTGTTGTAGCAGCAAAAATAGGGCAAGTTCTCTGTTAACAACCATGATTTTGATTATCAAGTGTCCACATAATTTTGGCCATGCAGGGCCAGATTTACTAAACAGGGCAAATTAGCGTTATAGTGCAATTCCATAAAAACACAGATGGAAGGGGAAAATTCTGCAGGTGATTTACTAACAATGTGCACATTAAAGAACACAGACGCAGCCAGATCATTTCCAAAACAGCCAGCGCGATAAACCAAGACCAGTGCAAATCACTGCCTGCTTTAAGACATATTCAATAAGGTCAGGCTCAAAAATAACTATGTCCAAGCCTTTTCAGTGATAATTCATTGCGCATCTTTAGTAAATCCTGACAGTACTATTTTAACACCAGAAGATGGCTTGCACTGGCTCAAGCTGTTAGTAAATCTGGCCTGTAGTGTGTGTGGAAAATAGTTATTTTAGATTGAAAAATTTATATATTTTTTAAGTGTATTTTTGTTAATGCAGAATAAGAGAATTCTTTCAAAAACATTAAAGGAGTCATATTATGTGATTTCAAGTTTTCCTTTCTCTTTGGAGTGTTACAAGCTGTTTGTGCATAGATAAGATCCCTGAAGTTGCAAAGACTAAAGTCTTAAAACCAAAGAGATATTCTTTATTAAAAGTTAAGACTCGACCACGCCCCTAAAATGGCTCATTCAAACACGCCCCCACATGTCTATGTCACGGTGTGAGGAGATTTGCAAAACACTGCCCAAACGTATACGCAAAGAAAGAGGGCGGGACTGTTATTCTCGCTGTAGTATTGTTGCTGCCGCCGGCGCCATGTCCTGGAGACGCTATGTTTCGTTGTGAAAGCGAAAGTACTTTGTTTGGGCTTCCAAAAGAGGACACAACTAGAAATCAGTGATTAAGTTGTATTTACAACACTGTTCCAGAACAGTTCAACCCAAATATTCGAGTGTGTGCAGCACATTTTACAGAGGACTATTTCCTGAACCTGGGAGTAGCCTGCCAGCTATGCTCAAAGACTGTTTCTATAAAGTGGGGCAATTCCAACTTTGCAAGGCCTGTAAGTATGTTTTCATATGTAAAGAATTTGCCACTGACTATTCAAACGTGAGTTTTGAGCTGTGTAGAGTAGTGCTTGTTGTTTGTCGTTTCTCCGATCACAAATGCAGACAAGGTAATGTTTACACGGCGCGATGTAACGCAACGCGTAAAAAGACAGGATAAGTCATTATAATCAGTAATTATGTCCCCACTCCCCACTGGATGCAACAAATGCCTCATTTGTAATGGGTTTTATTGTTTTTGTGTCGTCACGCTGGGACACGGCATCACAATACGGTAAGGGGTAACATTTCCGTCTCACGCTTGAGGTATTCGACCAATCACAACGCACTGGATAGCTGGCCAATCAGAGCACACCTTGCTTCTCAGAACGATGAGCTTTGTAAAAATCAACGTGTTTCAGAAAGGCGGGGCATAGAGGAGCAACAATAATGTACAGTACAGGTGCATCTCAATGAATTAGAATGTTGTGGAAAAGTTCATTTATTTCAGTAATTCAACTCAAATTGTGAAACTCGTGTATTAAATAAATTCAATGCACACAGACTGAAGTAGTTTAAGTCTTTGGTTCTTTTAATTGTGATGATTTTGGCTCACATTTAACAAAAACCCACCAATTCACTATCTCAACAAATTAGAATATGGTGACATGCCAATCAGCTAATCAACTCAAAACACCTGCAAAGGTTTCCTGAGCCTTCAAAATGGTCTCTCAGTTTTGTTCACTAAGCTACACAATCATGGGGAAGACTGCTGATCTGACAGTTGTCCAGAATACAATCATTGACACCCTTCACAAGGAGGGTAAGCCACAAACATTCATTTCCAAAGAAGCTGGCTGTTCACAGAGTGCTGTATCCAAGCATGTTAACAGAAAGTTGAGTGGAAGGAAAAAGTGTGGAAGAAAAAGATGCACAACCAACCAAGAGAACCGCAGCCTTATGAGGATTGTCAAGCAAAATCGATTCAAGAATTTGGGTGAACTTCACAAGGAATGGACTGAGGCTGGGGTCAAGGCATCAAGAACCACCACACACAGACGTGTCAAGGCATTTGGCTAGAGTTGTCGTATTCCTCTTGTTAAGCCACTCCTGAACCACAGACCTGGGCTAAGGAGAAGAATAACTGGACTGTCGCCCAGTGGTCCAAAGTCCTCTTTTCAGATGAGAGCAAGTTTTATATTTCATTTGGAAACCAAGGTCCTAGAGTCTGGAGGAAAGGTGGAGAGGCTCATAGCCCAAGTTGCTTGAAGTCCAGTGTTAAGTTTCCACAGTCTGTGATGATTTGGGGTGCAATGTCATCTGCTGGTGTTGGTCCATTGTGTTTTTTGAAAACCAAAGTCACTGCACCCGTTTACCAGGACATTTTGGAGCACTTCATGCTTCCTTCTGCTGACCAGCTTTTTAAAGATGCTGATTTCATTTTCCAGCAGGATTTGGCACCTGCCCACACTGCCAAAAGCACCAAAAGTTGGTTAAATGACCATGGTGTTGGTGTGCTTGACTGGCCAGCAAACTCACCAGACCTGAACCCCATAGAGAATCTATGGAGTATTGTCAAGAGGAAAATGAGAAACAAGAGACCAAAAAATGCAGATGAGCTGAAGGCCACTGTCAAAGAAACCTGGGCTTCCATACCATCTCAGCAGTGCCACAAACTGATCACCTCCATGCCACGCCAAATTGAGGCAGTAATTAAAGCAAAAGGAGCCCCTACCAAGTATTGAGTACATATACAGTAAATTAACATACTTTCCAGAAGGCCAACAATTCACTAAAAATGTTTTTTTTTTTATTGGTCTTATGAAGTATTCTAATTTGTTGAGATAGTGAATTGGTGGGTCTTTGTTAAATGTGAGCCAAAATCATCACAATTAAAAGAACCAAAGACTTAAACTACTTCAGTCTGTGTGCATTGAATTTATTTAACACACAAGTTTCACAATTTGAGTTGAATTACTGAAATAAATGAACTTTTCCACGACATTCTAATTTATTGAGATGCACCTGTATGTGGAAAATGTGTTTTTTTAACCTTAAACCGCATAAACACATTGCATTACACCAAATACACAAATAATGTACTTTTTAGCAACATCATATGCCCCCTTTAAAGGGGTCATCAGATGCTACATGCACTTTTATAAGTTGTTTGAACTGAAATATGTCTTGGCAGTGTGTGTTAGAGCTCTGCGTGGGACTGTTTTCTTAAACCCGCACCCGCCCGCTCCCGCAACTTGCGTGTTCCACTCCCGCTCGCGCCTGCAATGTTTGTGTCCACTCCCGCCCGCTCCCATGGACTTTCTCTCAGAGCTTGTAAAAAATGTTGGCTACACAAATATTCGTTCAACTTAACATCCAGAATAGTGGGCTTTAAACATGATTGCGTTTTAAGATGAAGTAATGCTAAACCAAAGCACCACACCTGACAAAAACATTGGTTTTTTTTTTGCATTATAAAACATTAACCGTTAAAACAAAAGCACAAATAGCAGCACCTCGGTTTATAAAAGTAGCCTACTACTTGATACAGAAGCACCAAACGATTTACTAAACAAACAGTTTAAAGGTCATTTCACACTGAGTCGTTAAAAAATAAATACAACCTCACGTTATGTCACACACTGCCTCCGAAACTTTCGTCCATCATAAAAAAAATCGGATCAGGTTCGAGTTTCCGCATCCATTGCATGCATTTTGATAGGAAAGGATGAGGAATACAAAAAATCGGAAAAAAACGCACGCAAAAATTTTGGCTGATTTTTTTAGGATGAAATGCGGCTAAAGTAAACAGTCCCTCAGAGAGCGGCTCTGAAGAGAGGGACAGAAGTCAGCAGAGCTCATTTGCATTTAAAGGAAAATGCTACAAAATGGCTTGCTCTGAAAAGAGCTGTTTTTGACAGGGTAAAAAAGGTGTTTTTTACACTACCATTGAGACATTTTAACCAAACTCTATTACAGACTTTTCATTAAGACCCTAAAGAATCATATCAACTTGTGGAAAATGTGCATCTGATGACCCCTTTAAAAAACGTAATTTTATATATATGTTTCGTCTTATTTTATGCATTTTTCAATCTTCTTTTTGCAAGTTCTGAAGGTACAATCATACTTTAAGTCTACTTCTGGTTTCTCAGGCTCCTTTGCATTATGTATAAAATGGTCTGAGTGCAAGGCCCTTATAATGTCTGTATTCTCCATTGGCATGACAAACTTGTGGAGCAGCTGACTTTAATGGACTGTGAATACGAGGACAGTCTCACAATGGAAGAGGGATATGGGTTAATCTAAGCTCTGAGCTGGCAGTCACCTGCCATTTACTCTGGCGCGACACTTCTATCCATTTCTCGCCATTTGCAACAAATCAATTTCAGTCGTCAGAGCAGAACCTTCTCCAGCAGTGGTCTGTACCCCATTACTCCACTGCGCTTAGGCCACAGAAAGACATAGTACAATCTTCTACTTGAAATGGAGCTATTGTTCAGATGGAAAATAGGGTACGGGATGTCTTAAACCATGACAGATGTGTTCAGCCGTTAGTGCGGTGTTGCATAATTTACATTGCGCATTTTTAAGGATGGCGTGGTTTAAACTCATATCATGCCAGGTTAGTATTTATACTGGATGATTGTTTGGTAAATCATCCACAGGATTTCCTCCTCCTGCTGACCATTTGAATGGGCTTTGAGAAACATCGCCATTCCAGTATCAAGGCTACATGTCTAAAAATGAATGAGCAACTCATCCTGCCTCCACAAGGTGTGTTATGATATATCAGCGTTTCGGAGTTATCAACTTAGGGCTGGCCCCTACGTCTTGTTTATCGATTCTCCGGCTACTGAATTAAGTGCTCCATAAATCTAAGAGCCTCTCCCCTGCAGATTCATCTGAGAGGGATCTAGAGAAAAAGCCAGGGTATATGCTGTTATAACTCACCCTAGAAATCCTTCTTTGGTGGATATATTATATATTTATTTTCTAATTATAAAAGTAGAAGAACCAGGAGACAAATTAAATGTCTTTAATGATAACAGCTTTAGGTAAAATGCAGGTGTTGGTGATTGTCTCCTAGCTTCAGGACCAATTAGCTTTTGACCAACATCACTGTTCTCAAGTTTGAGATTTGCGGCTTGTCACAAGTGATTTTTTGTCCAAAATATCCTCTATTGGGTGGTGTCATTAAGATTATTTAACTGCTTCCGATTGAAACAGAGCATCCACAAACTCAAATCGTAAATATAAAATATCTTTGATATTTATGACTCTTGATCTGGCTGCCTCTGACGTGATACCCTCGATAGCCAATGTGAGCGAGCAAGCTTCACTTACTTGATGTTGCATGCTTCTATAGCTGAAACTTGGTATCCACAAAAATGACTTGAAAGCAGAATCACCCATATTCTTTTTATACTTTGTTTTTCACTGTGAAACAGAACGCGTGCCAGGAGAGCCAGCTGACATTGTCAATTGTCTTCCATTTGTTTTTCCTCTGTAGTCACGTTTGATCTCGCGAATCTCTGTGAGATCTTGTGTCACTGTGAAATCGTCCCTACATTCAACAAATGTGTGGTCTCGTGGTCTGGTCGAATCATCTAGTGTGCGCATTCAAAGGATTATAAGGCTAAAAATCGGCTGAAACTGTCTTTATGTCTGTGGTCTCCCATGGTTTTAAAATCGGTTAAGATTTGAAAATCGTCTAGTGTGCAGCCAGTTTAAGCTCAAATGAATGAGGCCTATAACCAATCTGTTCCAAAAAGAAATACAAAGCCTGTACTAATTGAAAGAAAACAAAAAAGACTGAATCCAATAATTTAATCTTGAATCCAATTTGTGATAATATACAGGTAGCATAATGAGAGATTTACAAGCAATTTTCAAAAGGCTGGTCATTTTTGACCGGGAACAACAAATTAAAGATTTTCAGCACAGCACAAGGCATGAGTTAAAAAATAAATAATCTGAGCCAGGTTTAATTATTTATAGGAAGTGACATGATCGTCTGTCCAGACATCAGTGTTGTGGGGTCATTTCAGAATCTCCAGCAGCTATTAAAAATTTGTAAACATAAATCAAACTAAAGTCGTTGGGATACCTGGTTATAGACAGTAAGAGGATGAGTGTCTTGCTCTAGGGCTTGACAGTGTTAACCCTGCGGGCATCTGAATGGACAATGCCCTACCTGGTTACTAGCCCATGGCGTCCATTCTTTAGCAGCATGGCACTTCCAACGCTGTTTAAAATTGTATGCCTGATTAAGGGCTAGAATATGTCATTTTATTTCAGGATTAGATGTGATTTCTCGCAAAGTCCTTGCTCTGGCAGCTGCCAGATAAAAAGAGCGAGTAATTTGCCAAATAACACATTTGAAATGTGAATTGTATGGAAACCTATATCAATACAACAGTATATGAGGGTGCGCTCAATGTGAATAAAGCAATGCAAACAGCAAACTTAACCAAATGAAGGCTGCATGCAAAGATAACAGTGGACAGCAGCTCTGTTTATTTTCAGCTGTCCAGTCAGGATGAGGGCAGTTAATCTGTTCCGCCAAAAATCAATAAGCTAAGAGTTCAGCTCAAATGAGCCTTCCCCTGAATGTGGCTCTGAAAAACAGCCACTATGATGCCAGAGTACAGCAAATGTAAGTTGGGAGTTACATTTATATATGTCATTTCAGTTAGTTAACTTTTTCTTGGTCGATTTTTCCAGGTATTACACTGTTTAAAAAAAAAAAAGTTGAGCCAACTCAAAAGTTTAAGGCAACCAGCTTCAGCAGATTTTTGAGTTTTCTCAACTTAATTTTTTTTAGGAAATGTCTTTTTTTGTTGTATAAACTCAAAAATCTGCTGAAGCTGGTTGCCTTAAACTTTTAAGTTTGCCCAACTTTTTTTTTTTACAGTGAGTTTGCCATGTATTATAGTGTGTGAATACTCATATAAATATATATGTACACAAAGTATATATATTTATTTAAGTATATTTAAGTATATATATTTATTTAGGTTAGCCCTGGACCCTGACCAGCTTCCCATATGCAATTATGAGGCACTCATCATAGTACTGAGGACTAGCTAAATGGAAAATGTAAGTTTAATTATCTTGTGGACTGGAAACATTCTGTAAAAGCTTAAATTCTTAATAATTGTTTATTTTATTTTATTTTTTTCTAAACTGTCTATTCAGTTCTTTCATGTCAGCATGACTTTTGAAGAAAAAAAAAAAAAAAAAAACATAGATTTTTTTTTTTCTTTTTCCAATGAATA
This sequence comes from Onychostoma macrolepis, assembly GCF_012432095.1. NCBI lineage: Eukaryota > Metazoa > Chordata > Actinopteri > Cypriniformes > Cyprinidae > Onychostoma > Onychostoma macrolepis. The sequence continues at coordinate 9,963,489 of NC_081171.1, forward strand.
TAGTTTACAATTTAAGCATTGCTCTCAGAAAAAAACTGCAAACTAAGTCAAGCGTTTTATGAGAGAGTGTCATGTCATTAACATATATTTTTCAAATGGAGCAAATCAAATCCAGCACATTTAGTTCAATTTTAGAGCAGATATAGGCTGTTACAAATCTGTATTTGCCTAGTATATGTGTTCAGAAAATATTCAGTAGGTGGGATCTTTCTGTACTGACTCACCTACTCACTGCAGAGTAACATTATGTTCCATAAATTATTGCTCTTCAGGGCTTTCAATGTTCGACAATGTTCCTTTTCCCCAGTTTCTGCAGTTTAATTAATCTTCTCACAAAGACGGATTTGAAGTTGAGTCTGTTCCATCCCTGGTTCTTTAAATCGTTAAATTCATAATATCTATTCATACAAAGATTATTCAAATTCAGAAATTGTCAGACATTCACTCTGCATTGTATTGCCAGCCAAGGAACATATGTTTGCAGCAGGCTGGCAGAAAGCAAAAGAAGAGGTTTCAGAAATTGTCTCCTTTACAGATTAAATTATGCAAATGAATAGGCTTTTCATGTTCAATTTGGTAATGTAATATAAAACTTCAAAGGATCTGATTACACTTTTCACAGCAAAACACCTGTGACTGCTGCTAATTCCAAAATGGATGTTCATTCACATCAAAGGCATCTCATTATCCATGCACATCAATGCCTTCAAAAGCTCAATTTATTGTACTTAGTCAATTAAATTGAGTTGTGCATTCATGGCTTTGGCAAAAAGAAAACGTATCAGCTATGATAAAATTCTCAGAGGAGGCTTTCGATTTAAAAAGGTCTTTAAACAGTGTAGAGATGACCGAGTCCTTTTAAATTGATGAGCAAATTTATGATGTGATCCCAAGCATGTAATGCTTTTTAGTGGTTGTTAAATGCCGATTGGCACGTGTTCTTCCGTTCTGTTTGATTCCCAGCCCTCGCGTACTGTTATTTAATTTGTTCTATAATATATGTTGTATACTCCTGCAAATAAAAGTAATCTTGTATACAATCGTGGTTGTGACCTCAACTGTTTCAGACTCATTTAAATTCTTCACGTCATCCTAATGCAGGATCTGTGTTGTGGCATTTTAATAAAAGACATGCTTGTACAGCATGACATTAAAACCGCACTGACATTTTGGATATTAATGCTGTGCATGCTGTTTCGCATCACAACATACAACTCAAATGTTTCGCTTTGATTCCATAACAAAATTTAACAGCTGTTCCGCAGGGAGTCACTGTATTTACAACCTAGTGGTTTGGACTTAGTCTTCATTGTACAAATAATGCTGAACATAATATTTGTGCTTTTTTTTTTTTTTTTTGTACTGTCTGATTAATCAGCCTCATATGGCCGTCAATTTATTCCTCAGTGCCTTGCTGGTGTGCAGTGTATGAAATGAGCATGTAATACAGAAAAATCACCTATTTTTGTTGCATTCAATTTGGCCTGTTGTTCATATTTGTGCATTTGTTGGCCTCTGGAGCTGGGCTGTATTTTCACCATATTGAAACAATGGAGCTTTTCTAATCTAAAAATGAGTCAATCTCATGGTGAAACTGGTCCAGTTTTCTATTATGATCCATGCGAACCGGTGAACCTTCATAACTGAAATTGAGCAAAACCTGTTCTGAGGCCTTCATGCCAAATTCATTAGCTGCCAGGAGGCTGAGTGGATTGACTGAACATAAGCAGAACCTTGCGGGACTATTAGGCCATGGATTGGAATGATCAGTATGTGATGAGCAATTGGAAGGGGGTTAGGATTGGGCTGCTGGGAGCCGCTGGGTTCATTACACCAGTTCATCTTCTGTTGTGCGCTCATGTCAGCTCTTCCCCCAGAAGTCCACTCTGCTGTCCGCCCCGTTCCAGTTCCAGCCTCTGTAATCATTTTGTGGGCCGGAACAGGCCTTTCCACTACCTCTCATTGGGCACCGTATCTGACAGCTCTGACTAGGTGCGGTTCAGGCCAGGCGCTCTGAGAGTAGCTGACCATCCCGGCCGACATCAGTCTGAATCATTGGTAAAAAGGCCTGGTTACTGGTTAGGGAATGAGCAGTTTGGAGAGAGATTGGTTCTCAAATGTGATCTTATGAACGATTTTCAGCTATGATCTTTTGGCCTTTGTGGATTAGGTTCAACTCAGGGCAGCACATAATCAATCACCTGTGAATCTGTGCCCTTTGAGAAGAAGCAAGAGTTGCTTAGTCAGTTGTCAGGGATTACACACTCAATGAACACAAATAGTTACAATCTAGTCCTGTTTTCCTGGGTGTCAGTGTCAGTTTGCTGTGCCTGACTGGAGAAACTGACTATTCTTAAAGCTGAGGTGTGTCATTTCTATGGATGGATGGACAGACGGACAGACGGATAGATAGATAGATAGATAGATAGATAGATAGATAGATAGATAGATAGATTGATTGATTGTAAGGTGAGGCTTAGTGCGTAATCGATTTCCATAGAAATAAGACTCTGCTTCTTCATTGGCCTGTTCTTTGTTTTTCATGTTATGAGTTCTGGGTCTCTGCACACTATGATTTATTCTCTTCTGTCCCCAGAGGAAATGTGAAAAGGGCATTGAATGTCACCAGAGAGTTCCGGATCTCTTGTGATTGACAGATACCCTTGCTCAGACGGCCATCGTATGAAATATGAATGCAATTGTGTACATTATGCTTGAAACAAACGTGTAGATTTTTTTCACTCTTCATTTATTCTTCATATTTCATTACTTCATATTCAGTGCTACTAAAAGTAGGGTGCTTCTACCTTGACTACATTTTTTAGTAGTGTGACAGTAGTTCAGCTGTTTTTAATATAGTGTAGCTTTTCCAGTAACTTTTTGGGTGTGTTGTGGTGTACCATGATGAATCGCTATCTTTTTTGTTTAATGCCACGTTGCTTAAAATAACTAAGGCGATTATCAAAACTCACTCTCCAAGTGTCTTCTCTTCCTTTCATGTGTCACATTTGTAAGTTTAGGTCCTTTAAATAAATTGGTTTGTTGTAAATGAACCAGTTCAAAAACAACAATATGGTTTCATTTATTAACATCTGCTCATGTATTAGGTATCACAACCTGACAATGAACAACAGCATTTTGCTTTAAGGCGAACTGAACCTTATTGTAAAGTGTTACAAATTATTTACAGATTCTATTGAAGGAATATCACTTTTTATTGCAAAATATTTAGTAGAATAAGTAGTCATCATCATTTTCTTGATTCAGTCGCAGTCAACCTAAATTTTGTACCAGATGAACAATGCACTGATTAAAGAATTAAATATCATTTGATAGTTATGTATTCAAAAACATATTGCTTACTGAAACTCTTTATGTTAGTAGTTTATTTTATGGCTAACTTCTTTTTTTGTACTTCAACTACTTTGTTACAAGCAACTTGTAACTACAGTTTTCAAGTAGCTTGCCCATGACTGTTCATACACTGTAAAAAAAAAAAAAAAAGTCAGTAAAAATACAGTACAATATACCGTAATAATTTGAAGGAATTTTCCTTATTTGGTTTTTACAGGTGTTTTTCTGTATTTTTTTAATTACGCTTTGCATTGCAGGAACAAGGAGCTCAGTCGATTATAGGCAGTGTTGCCATTTTGGGGATTTTGTCACCAAATTTAGCTACTTTTTCATTGTTGCTGCGACTTGTATTGATTTTTTGCGACAAGGAGCTATTTTAGCTATATTTAAATAAAAATATTTCCTCTCACCTTTGCTCTCAATCATGCCAATAGGTGCGTTCGACTTTAAGCGGCGCTGCACAGAATGGTCAGTGTATGACATCAAAGTACCGCGAGAGCCATTGGAAAGCATAGGATCCGTCTGCTCTCTTATCGCTCTTATTCTGACAATGATTGTATGCCATTGGATCAGAGCGCTGTCAATTGCTGCCTCTGATTGTTGCATCATGCAAAGTTTGCGTTTGGATTAGCCCTAACCCTAACCCACTAATAGGGATTTCGCCTAGGGCGTCAAAATGGCTACAAACAGCCCTGCATCAGGGCACCAACTACTCAGTGCATGAACATCTTGTTTTAACCACAGACACAAAAGTTATACCACAATTCATGCACAATCATGTCAACCAGATACTGAGAGACACAGTGCATCATCGTGTCATGTGTGCTGGGATGCAGTATTTTGCAGAAAGAAAGAAAAGAAAGTGACCCATACTTGGAATTTGTGCTCTGCATTTAACCCATCCAAAGTGCACACACACAGCAGTGAACACACACACACCGTGAACACACACTCGGAGCAGTGTTTTATGCTGCCATTTATGCTGTCATTTAACCCGCAGCCTTCAAATGTGTCCAGTAGAGTTACAAGTAGACCTAAGCATTTCACTTCAGATTTTTTTGTTATAGGCCTACTTCATCTTTTGTTATATTTTTTATACTGCCATCATTTGTAAAGTAGATATATATTTACTTTCGTTTACCTTTACCAGATTTGCCTGTATTTACTTTCTTTTCATATTTGGCGACTTTTTTTGAAAAATGGAGACTTTTGAGGGTGGTTCTAGAGATTTTCTGAGGGAGGGATTTGGCAATTTATAGGTGCAAAAACAGTGCTAGAGCAGAGGCCATTATTCACGGAGATAGTCTCGGTCAAAATGTAATTTTAAAGTCGGATTTCGGGTTTGGGGAACCCTTCTTACACTTCTGTGGTGAATTATTTTTTTTGTCAAATGTAACTAACTGTAACATTAACATAGTTGCTGTGTGTCTTGTTTGGAAAATGAATGTCGGAGCGGTCGACATTTTCAGCACACTGTCACATCTAAGTTTCATGTTACAGTGTGCTCACTTTCAGTTTTATAAATAAAAGTTTATTAACTTTTAATTGTTGTTGATGCGGTGTATTTGTTACTGAGCGTGTCGTAAAGCATTTGGCATATTAACGTTACTGAGGTGAAGTTAAGCAGCTGTAAGAACGTTAAATCTGAGAAACAACTGTGTTTAGAGCGCTTTATGCCTTCAACAGGAGCTGGCAGAGCAATTGTCAAGAAAAGAAGATACCATTACGACTTTTTTTTTTTATTTAAAAGAGATTATACGACTAGGTGAAGATCTGACATCTCAGGATAACGCACCTTTTATGCCAAACGAGGTAGGTTTAGACATTTTATTGTCTTGTTTATGATACACACACACTCACTAGAAGTTAATTCGGTAACGTTACTGTCATGCACGCGCAGAGAATGCCGCTTCAGACAGCGCGCCAGTAGCGCATCGAGTTTTCTCTCGCACTTACACGGACAAAAGCACACAAAATAATGTCAAAATGACCATTTTTGGAGAGTGACGGTCTTAAATAAGTTAAAATGTCTTGACTGATGTAAAGAGTTGGGATGTGTCAGATGTGAGTCGTGTTTTAAAGGGACCGCAGTTCATGACATTCATGGTGTTTCTTTTGTTTTCTTTTCTAATGATAGGTCGTTATTGCTGCTGTACTGTGCATCCCAATCACCCCCTGCATTCTTATCACGGGTTTATATTCTGTTTTATTTATTAACAGTTATTTATGGAAGCATATGGGTTGCAAAATTCAAATTGAAATGCAAAATGGCAACGCAATATGTAAAATGGCAATGCATTTCTGTATTTAAATGGACATTTTCCTATGCATATGTGCAATATTTAGTGCAAAATGAAAATTCAATTATATAATTTACATTTGCCATTTCCTACACTAGATTTAATATGCAAAATAAAAACATTTTAATGCTTTATAAGTTGCAAAATTCAAATTAAAATGTATTACACAAATTGATTAGATGTGTTTAATATGTCCAAGCCAAGACTGTAGTAAAATTATCATTTAATTGCTGTTTTTCCTAAATGCATTTAGACTTGGGAGTTAGGACACTTTGGTGTTGTATTTTCATCATAATATCGCATGATAATTGTAGTAAAATGCAGTGAGAATTTGAGGATGCATTCTGAGCCAAATGTGTAGCAAAATGGTGATTTAAATTATTTTTATTTTTCTTAAAAACATTGACACTTACATATAAGACGTTTCAATTGCATTTTCATTTAATACCTCGCTATGGATATAAAGTCAATGTGGATTTGAAATGCATTTGAAAATGCAACACGCACCTGACCTGTCAATCGTTAGGCTCAGCAACAGGACGCACAATAGGTCAATATTCACCGTTAACCAAACACTTCCCACATTTACTAAAACTATATTAATTGCGGGGTATTAAATGAAAATGCTATTGAAACGTCTTATATGTAAGTGTCAATGCATTTAAGAAAAATAAAAGACATTTAAATCACCATTTTGCTACCCTTCCATTTCTATTTACCCTTAGGGATGTTCAATACTGACAAAAAATTTGTCATAGAGTCGTTTATTCGGTTCACTCTGTTATTGAAGTCGTTTGTGTAGGAAAGATTGAATCAATGTTTGGAGTGGCTTAATGAACTTACAATGTGTTGTTTATAATTTCTTATTTGTTTATTGTTATTGGTGATTCCAGATTGCGGTCATTCAAGAAGTTATCATTTCCTCCCCCATTGTGGCTGAGCTACACATTCTCTTTGTTTTATTTTAAACATAAAACATCCAGAGGAGAATGGCACCTATGCTGGAATTCATACAAATGTATGGAACATAATAATGAAACTGTGTATAAAGCATATTGTGTTGTTGTTTAGTTGAAAATAATGAAAGGGTTAGTTCACTCAAAAATGAAAATTATGTCATTAATTACTAACCCTCATGTCGTTCCAAACCCGTAAGACCTTTGTTCATCTTTGCAACACAAATTAAGATATTTTGATGAAATCTGAGAGCTTTCTGACCCTCCATAGACAGCAAGGGTCCTTATACGATCAAGGCACAGAAACGTAGTATAAGGACATCGTTTAAACAGTCCATCTGCCATCAGTGGTTCAATCTGAACTTTATGAAGCGACGAGAATACTTTTTGTACGCAAAGAAAATAAAAATAACGACTTTATTCAGCAAGTTGTTATTTAACAAAAACAGCGTATCCGTGTGGTGTGGCTGACACAGAACAGTGTACGCAGTTTGCGTTCAGCGGATACTCTCCAAAATGCCGCTACTGTGACACAGATGCAACCAATTGTTGAATAAAGTCGTTATTTTTATTTTCTTTGTATACAAAAAGTTTTCTTGTCACTTCATAAAGTTCAGATTGAACCACTGATGGCAGAAGGACTATTTTGACGATGCTTTTCATACTTTTCTGGGCACAAAATGATTAATGACACAATTTTCATTTTGGGCTGGAGTAACCCTTTAAGTATCATAAAACATTGTTGACAAGATCACATGACAGATGCAATTGGAGACCACTGGAAATGCAAGTTTAGCATTTTATAAACAATGTTTGAACTGGAACTTGATAATTCAATCTCAACCTGTTCTGCACGTTACTCTGTACTTCACTTTCATTCATTTCATTTCATATCATTTCCAGTCTTCCTGTGAAGAAATCCTGAACGAGGGTCAAAGGTTCAGGGAACCTGGAGGGAACCTACGCTTCCAAGACTCATGTATGAACAACTTCGAGAATCCATGTACAATTTGAGGTTTTTTCAAATCTCAACATGGAACTTGGACTGAACGTGCAGCAAAAGAAAAAAAGAAGTAGTTTCCTCAAGCTGGCACATGGCAAGAGATACTAAAAACGCACAAACACTTGGAGCCCTGCTCTTAATTTAGATTGTATAGTTCTCTTAGTTTCACATTGAAATGTGAGGCATGAGTGCATGAATCTTTCTTTATTTTCAAATGCTGTACAAGAAAGTTTTTTTTTGCAATACCATGTCAGTTGTAGATGACAGAATTCACATTTTTGGGTGAACTCTCCTTTTAAATAACATTTCACCTGACTATTGACTATAAGTCTATAGCAATTGTTATTAATGACAGCCCTGTCTTTGTATAAAATTTTTCCCATGTATCTGAAAATGTTTTGAATCTTGACTGTTTCACAGTGAAGTTTATCTTTGTGACCACTATTTGGTGCAACACCAATACTGTACAAGTACCTGCTCATGTTTTCTTTTTTCTGCCTGTTGCTGTTTAAAACTAAAATGTTTTCCACAATACAAGCATTTTCAATGGTGCTTTATACATTGTTAAATTAATTGATGCCATAATATTTTTGTCTTCACCTGTTAAAGGCAAATAAAAGCTACTGAACACACTTTTAAGAGGTAAAAATAAACCATGTTCAATTTGTATATATTGTGCCGGATTTATTTGCTTCAAAAGATAGGCCTATATACTATAATTTTGTAGAAATTTTTGCGCAACGGATTGTCTGTTTATGGTAAAGAAGAAAATGTAAATCTACAGAATTTTCTGTTTTAATGTTGAAGGAAATGTCCTGGTAATTTTCTGCCAGCAAATTCTCTGTTTTTGTACGGAATTGTTTTTTTTACAGTGTAGTACATAGTACATTTTGTCATTTTCTCTTTGCTCACTCTCCTTCTCCCAACTTATTTATTTCTCAGCTCTTTCTCTCTTTGTCTCTCTGTTGTTCTCTCTCTTCATGGATACAGTTCCTGTTTTTTCAGGTGAGCTGGTAAACTCTGAAGCACTTGTTCTGGTTTGCAACCCCAATGTGAAAAATGTTTCCTGGCTTGCCTTCTCCATGTTGAAGGCCACAGGTAATTGAAAGAATAATTTATTAATATATTTTGATACAAATCAAAACTAACGACCTACCCTCTCAGGAAATTACAGCAGTGGGATGTGGGTGTACATTAAAGGTCTGGGGCGCACTGCTGAGTGGCATTACTCAAATAGCAGCAGGTCTGGTGCAGGCTAGGAAGGGCTGTTAATAAAGGCTTGCTGACATGCTTTCCATCACTCCTAATAGAGATATTGTCATAGGCTGCCATTTCCCAGCCCAGCAGCCCCCTGAGTGAATGGATGAGGCTTGGCCAATGCCACTATCTATCCTCATCCCGGGTCATGACGCTAACGCTGCGCTGAATATCCACTACAATGCTTCAGCTCCAACCCCTCGTGTATCACAGCACAGATCAGACACTAGAAACTGAACTGAGATGATCTGATGCACTATTGCACTTTGCAAGGGAGCTACGTTAGTGTCTCTGACAGATATTAAGCTGGTATTTTTATTCAGATTTCTGGTCATTAACGGTTTCATTATTTTACTTTCTACCACAGAAATCCGTCCCGATATGACTCCACAGCAAGACCTTGGTGCCGTGTCCTGTGAATCCTGCCCGGAATTGCTGTTTTATTGAGGCAATATTCTCTCTAAATAATAATCAGAGTTTTATTGCGTCGTTCATGCTCGGAGCTGGGGGAGTTTCTTGCTCCATTGCTTTATTGTGCCCCAGTTGCTCTTTTCAACTCTGTTCTCTAGTCTGAGGAAAATCCGGAAGAAAAAAGCATATGTAAGAGCATATATTTATCATTATTTACCATTTGATCAGGTGAAGCAACATGCCATTTTCCCCACACCTCTCTCCTTTGTGTTTCATCATAATAATTTAGGGATTTTAAAAATTCTCTGTCAAAATTTGTTGTTCCCTAAAGACACAATCCCAAATGGCATATAGAGGTGAAATTGGCCATTTCAAAAGTTTTTGGATGTAGACATGCAAAACAATTAGAATTTGTAATAAGGAATCAGTGCCAGGTGCATAAATTCTGGTTACTTTCATATTCTAATTATTATAAAATTGAAATTGCGAAATGTAACCCATAGGATTATGTAAAGATATGCTTGGTGTAAGATTTTTATTTGTTTACCCATTTGTTCCAAACGCAGTTTCCAATCCAGTTGCGAAATATAAGCTGGGGGAGTTTCTTGCACCATTGCTTTACTGTGCCCCAGTTGCTCTTTTCAACTCCGTTCTATAGTCTGAAGAACAATGAAAGAACATAGCATTTATTTGAGTCTGTATTTATCATTATTTACCATTTGATCATTTGAAGCAACATGCCGATATACCCACACTTCCATCCTATGTGTTTCATGATAAGATTTTAAAGCTCCACATTCATCAAATTTACAAAAATTCACCATCAAGAGCTGTTTTTTCTGAAGTCGCCATCCCAGAAGGGCCTACAGGAGTAAAATTGACCTCTTCAAAAGTTGTTAGATGTCGACATGCAAAACAATTAGCATTTTTCTGAAAATGAATCAGTGCCAGCATAAATTGCATAAATTGTACTTGCTTTCATATTCTAATTATTATTGTAAAACTGAAATGAATTACATACAGATAGTTTTGGTGTAAGATTTTTATTTCTTTGCCTGTTTGTTCCAATCCAATTGCGAAATCCCGTATAAACTGGGGGAGTTTCTTGCACTATTGCTTTACTGTTCCCCAGTTGCTCTTTTCAACTCCGTTCTCTAGTCTGAAGAAAATTCAAAAGAACAAAACATTTATTTGAGCCCATATTTATCATTATTTACCATTTGATCATTTGAAGCAACATGATACTCTCTCCGCACTCCCCTTCTTTGTGTTTCAACAGCCTAGCAGTAAAATCACTAATAATGAGGTGCACACTAAAAAGTTACGACGCGGTGAACACACTAACCGAACACTGTTGTGAAAGTCAATGCTTTGAAATACGGCTTCTATTCTGGGATCCCGCTAAACAATGTGAAAACTCCATCTCCGTTTGGAAGCAGTTTACTGACACTCTTGCCTGGCTCGATGTGACATCTGACGGAATAATGAGTTGCCGTATTTCTTGGAAGGTCCAGCTGGGTTCAAGGGCATGCACGATGGTCAGCCATGGCTGAGACTGCGTCTCTGACAGAGCCTGTTCCGTCTCATTATCTGAAATGACAAGAACCAGCTGTAAGAAATGCGAGCAGATGACTAGCGATTAATGATGATCTTTCTCTTCATTTTGTGGACATCTATGGAAAGGTCAAGGTTGCTATTTCCTGTCCTTTGCTTATGAAGGCGTGGGCTATGAATACAGAGTGACAAAATATCCTTGTGGAAGAGGACAGGGAAATGCTCCTGCCTTGCTTGAATACATACACATACTTAGAGCAGCTACAAGGAAACAAGTTTTGTGACAAGTTCCGCAATTGATTTATACATCTTCATTTCGCAAAGCCCCTGTTTTCGGTTATCTAGGAAGCAGTGCCATTTATATTCACTTTCTCTGTCACAAGGTGCTTTATTACCGTTCTTATTTGCATAAATTTATAGTATATTTACTCAAACATTTCCAAAATGGCTAACAAATGGTGGCGGGCTTGCAAGGTTGCCGTTCCTCTGCTTTTTGCCCTCTATAGCCATTTAGCAATTCCTCTGCTGTTTGCTGAACTGTCACGGTAAACTTTCTACTGTCCCCTGCTTTTTGTCTTTCTCTCCGATGTCCTCTGTGCTCAGGACATGCATATTCAAATAAAACCAAGACTGATTTGTTAATTAAGATTCAGTCAGAATGAATTTGTGCTGCTGGGACAAGAGAGACGGTCGTGCTTACCAATGTGAGCTTGATTGTCTAACAAGAATTTGGAGCTCCACGTTCATCACATGTACAAACAATTTGCTATCAAAAGCTGTCGTTTCCTGAAGACACAATCCTTAAAGGCCCTAAAGAGGCAAAATTGGCTGCTTCAAAATTGTTCACTTTCTGATAATGTATCAGTGCCAGTTGCATAAATTATGCTTATTTTCATATTCTAATTGTGATTGTAAAATTTAAATTGCAAAATGTATTTAAGTAACTCATAAAGATACGATTAATGTATGGGTTTCTTTCTTTGTCTTTTTGGTCATAATTGTATGGAAGCCTTCCACACATGACAGTTTCCTGTAATTTTTAAGTAATATATTTTTATGCTATATATAATGCTGTATATGTTTTATATATATATAAATAATAATATATATATTTTTTTTTTAAATGCAAGATATAATGTTATAATTATCTACTCAATTATTAGTTGTTGTTTTTTTTTTTGTTTTAAGTATGTCATTATTTACTCAACCTTAAATTGTTCCAAACCTGTTTGAGTTTCTTTTCTTTTTCTTGCAGACATAGATATTTTGAAGAATGTGGGTTACCAAACATTTTCTGGTGCCCACATTCTTCAAGATATCTTCTTTTATGTTCAAAGAAGAAGGAAATTCATGCAGGTTTGGAACAAATAAAGGCTGAATAAATTATGACAACATTTTCATTTGGGGTTGAATTAACCCCTTTAAGTTGTTCAATAAAATTTGGGTATTAATATCATTGTGCAGATATTTATATTTTTTTCCCACACTCTGAATCTCTTATTTTTGTATTTGCCAACATGTCTTTATATGGCCAACTGGACAGCATCATTACAAAGCACATTAATACAACTCAGTTTATTTTAGAAAGTACAAAACAATGAATCAAAAGAATGAGAGCTCATTATTTTTGAAATACAGGTCTGGCGTTGCATCAGACACACCCCTGGTGTCTTACTAATTTCACTGTTGACTGACCTGGCTAACCAGATTTTCCGTTACTCCCCACTGCAACATTCAACCGAAACAAATATCACAAACAATTGAATGATCAGATCACTTTCTCATCCACATCTCATCCACATCACAGACTAAGTGCATTTGTTTGTCAATATCTACACAAAGACTTGCACATCATTGGCCCAACGTTCTCTGATCTTTGTGAACGTCTCTGTTTTTCTGAATTCTGCAGATGTATGCATCTTAAGCATGCCTCATTGCTTTCTGGTAGGCAAACAGAGCTGGGCTGGCCGTGGCTGACTGCTATTACATTATCTCAGTAGGTGCGGGTAGGCTGGGCATGTAGGCAGCGAAGGGCAGGGCACAGCGCTTTGCCAGGCGGATGATAAGGGTGATTGAAGCAACTGGCACAGTGTGGAATCATCAGTTGCCAAAGCTGGTGTTTCCAGGCAGCGCATCCCAACAGGATGCCATGGAGCAGAGCTGAAACAATCTATTAATATTCAAGCAGGGCGAAATGTCAGGGAAATGTACTCCCCCTCCTTACATTCAAACACACATGTACCACATATAGGGACGAACCACTAACTCACTAATAATCCACAATTCTGTGTGGTAAATATTTGATTAAGTTGTTGCTTTGCACTAAATTTTTTAGTGATTGTAAAATTAACCAAATCATATATATATATATATATATATATATATATATATATATATATATATATATATATATTAGTGGTGGGCATAGATTAATTTTTTAATCTAGATTAATCTCACTGTAATCTTGGAATTAATCTAGATTAATCTAGGTTAAAATGGCTCATTTGAATTCTGCCAAGTAGATAAGTAAACAACTAGCAGTCATCAAGAATTTAATATTGATAATAACATTGAAGACATTGTATGATTATTCCTTAAAGATAAGGTTTTAATAGTTTTAGTAGTAGTAGCCTATTACGTTCTGCCCAATGTCTTCAAGTGAAACCGAACTTTTATTTTGACGGGTTGCCGTGAGGATAGTTTTTCTCAAATGAAACGCTCGAATGCTCATGAAGTGACTCTCAGAGCAGTTCTGGAGATGTTGTTCATGTATTTATGTCCTCATTTAGTGAGACGACAGGCGTTAATATCGCCGCAAGCGTCACGCGGTCTTCTGTATGAGTAGTGAACAAACCCGTGCGTCTGCGCCATACATTCACACAGAGACACACAGAAGTCATATTTAGATAGACGTTTTGCGGCTTAATATTTACAAATAGGAGTGGGAGTGTGCTCACTTGTGTGTTCGCTTACGTTTGTTTGTTTCTTTGTTTGTGTGTGTGTGTGTGTGTGTGTGTGTGCGAACCGGGCGGAACTCCGCTGTGCGCGATACAGAGAGCGCGACCATGTAACGAGAGACAGAAATGACTTGCCGATTTCCATTGGGAAGCTTCATAAAATAAATTTTCCTGAAGCAAACCCAGCGGCTTCATAGCTGCATCCATGTTAGCACGCATACACACAGGTTCAAGACTCGTTCTCGCCCCTACAGTGCAATTCGGCTAGGTATACATCCGCTAAAATATCAAGGTGAAAGTCATCATAGCTTGCGTACTATAGACCCAGCTCCCAACCCAACTTTGAGAATAGATTAACGGCGATATTTTTTTTTATCGCCCGATAAGAGTCTCACGTTAACGCAGCACGTTAACGCCGATAACGGCCCACCACTAATATATATATGTGTGTGTGTGTGTGTGTGTGTGTGTGCTGGTTTTTGTGGTTTACGGGGACAAAATTTGTATAATGACATGGGTATGACAGAGGTATTACAATTTGAAGGTGGTTTATGAGGACACTGCCTATCCCCGTAAATTAAAAGGCTTAAAAAACATACTAAATGGTGTTTTTTTTTTTTTTTTTTTAAATCTAAAAATGCAGACAGTCTCCTGTAAGGGGTAGGTTTAGGTGTACGGTTGGTGTAGGGCGATATCACATACAGTTTGTACAGTATAAAAACCATTACGCCTATGGAGAGTCCCCATAAACCACTAAAACAAACGTGTGTGTGTGTGTGTGTGTGTGTGTGTGGTTTGGAAGGACTTGACGGTGAGTAATTTTCATTTTTTTGGGAACTACCCCTTTAATATTGTATATTGTATTGATAGCCCTATAAATGTTGAAAAACATATAATAATCAGTTTTATATATGATTGTGTTTTTGATATGGTGTTTTGCATTTTCACAGGTTAATACAATTCACTAATATGATCTCTATTTTTTGTCCTCTGCAGCCGACAAGATAAAAAAAAAAAAAAAAAAACCGCTAGATTTCTCACAAAATATGTAAATTGTTTCATATTGAAATGCTTCGCCCAGATTTTTGGGCTGACCTGGAGTCCTGGACACTGTGAATCTCCTTAGAAATAGGATCACGTTTGCTGCTTTGCACTGCCTGATCACTCCATGTATACAAAAAAAAGAAGACAAAAGCACTGCAATAAATTACACAGTGACAAGGAATCAGCAAATAAATCACCTTGGGGTGGCCTGAGCACAGAGAGTGTGATTCATTTTACTCTCTAGAGGCGAGAACATTTAAGCAGAAACCTTCAGCACAGTAGGATGAATTGTGTCTGTTAAAACATTGTGTGCTGGATTAAAATTTAATGTCTGCATTATCAATAAAGCTCAATCTTTTTGTTGCACGGAGGAGAGTTTGTGTTATATGTTACTGATGGCCTGAGCATGACAACATTTATAAACTAAAAATGCTCATAAGCACTTTAAAAAAAAGTCATAATGCTAATACATGTACAGTCCCCTTTGCATCTAAGATCCAGAGAGAATTTCACTCTTGAGTCTAAGCACATGAGCTAATGCATTGTTTTGTTGTAATGTGAAAGTGATTAACAGTATGTTTTATATATACTTCTTATGGTATTTACACACTGTATTTGACTACTATTTATAAAAAATAATTCATTAATATCATGCAAAATATGATACATATACAATGTGCAAATAATGCATACTACAAATAATACATACAGTAATAAAACAATACATATTACTACTGACAGTAACTACAGAAACTTTAGTATGACACATTTAGTTATGTTGTCTCAACAGTATATAAATATATTTACAAAGTAATAAAAATATTTTTTAAATATAATGTAAAATAAACATAAATTGATTTAAATAATGTTTATATAATATTTATAATATATAATATTTATCTAATATATTTTGTTAATTTGTATTTATTATATAATATTTTTGTAAATTATTTACATTCACATTATTACACTACATTGTATTATATATTTATATTATTTATTGCATGTATATGTGTGTATATTGAGACATTGTTTTAAAATTATAATTTTTATTGGTTTGTGTGTGTATATATATAACTATATTATATAATATTTTATATATATATATATATATATATATATATATATATATATTATATATAAGTTTTTTATATATGCGTGTATTATATATATTAAATTATTTAATATGTATTAATATATTATTATTCTTTATATGTATGTATATGATACAGTGCTTGACAGTGATAAGCAGACTTATTGATTTGAAATAGAATGTGTCCAGTTGCAGTGCTATGGTTATTTTGCATTATAAACTGTTTTTTTTTTTTTTTTTTTTTTTAATTCAGTTGTCATACTGGAAATACCAGTGGAATGTTTAGCATTATGGAATTCAGTATTCTACGCAGGTACATTTCTACAGAAAGTTTTTTTTTTTCTTTTTCAAAAACATTGTAATGGGTCATACTAAATAGCCCGAGTCTCATATTGTTGCGCCAGTATTTTGAATGATGCACACGTATGTTCTTGCTTACATTCTAAAGTTCATGCCATGGCTCTGTGGTACATTCACTCTCTCATATTAGACCCTTTCCTCACTGGCACGCTGTCAGGAAGTGCATTAGATACGCTTTTCCACCTGAGTCTCTTTGTGATGTGCAGCGAACTAATAGCATCTGAATGCAGTTTCGCTGTGCTCACTTGGCTGAGGAAGAAGCTTTTGGACATCCAGTCTAAGACTGAGAGCTCCATGGGCGAGAGAGGTGGATAGGCCCAGAAACATGGCAGCCTGTGATCTCTCAGATGTCTCAAACACTTCAAAATTGCTTTGCCCACTTCAGGCAGCCTCTGCTTTCATATATCCCCCAAGAGTGTAGCACGTTGCGGATCCTTCACACTGATATGTTGCTGATTGGTTTATTTCACTCCCAGAGACCGTGTTCAGATGAATACGTCTGATTCGCTGAAAGAAATGCATCAGCCCTCCAGTAGTTGGTTATGTCGCGATGATGTTTGTTGTTTATGGTCTAGCTGGATTTAATCAGGCTTAATTAATTGGTTTGCCCAGTTGAATAAAGAGGAATAATTATGAGCTGCATGGCAAAGAGCAATGAGACCAGACACAAAACAAATTGCTCTGTTATTAACTTTACCCTTATGCGTTTGTTATGCTCCACGTCCACTCGTGTCTCTGAAGGTATTCTTGCATCTCTTTTTTAATTTCAAATAAAACACTTGACTGTAACGCTATATGACTTCCTAATAGGCTATTGTTTATGATGTTTCCAAGGAACTGATTGGGTTACTTGGGTAATTCCTAACCACTCCTCTGCTTCAGTGTTTTTGTAATACTGCAACCAATATGGCTTCATGAATATTAAAGCATGTTAAATTTGCTCGAAGCTGTGAGAAATATAAACTGTTAAATCTTCAGAATATACTGTCATTTAGAAATGACAAGTGCATGATTCACATATAAGTTACTCCGCTAATGAATAGTTCACCTGTAAATTAAAAATTGCCATGATTTACTTGTAATTCATTTGTTTTACTTTTTTAATGCTGAATTTTTTATTTTTATTTTTTTTTATTAATTTTTTTTATTTTTTTTATTTTCAACTTCCAAGCTCTAAAAGGGGCTTCTTTTAATTGGTGAGGACATTTAGTGAATAAATGGCTTAAACTGACAGCTTAACAGTATGAATCACCATCCACATTGGTCATATGGAAATAGCAGCTTGGTCACGCAACTAAACATCTCATTTTGTGTTTTACGGTATAAAGAAAAATAATACGTGTCAGAAAGACTTATTTAACAGCAGATTTATTCAGCTTCCATTGCTTCTTGATACCTTTCATGGCCTTACCTGCCCAATGCCAACAACAGCCCTAATACATACACACCCTCACAAAGGCAGAGAGAACACCGAATAAATAACTATGAAAAATAAACTGCCTATCTCTCCTGGCTCAGCTGTGTGCTGCCTGGGGGCAGATGATAAATGGAAGCACAAGGCTAGAGCATCATTTGGAAGCAGAAGTATCAGTGATAAACCAGTCGGACTGGACCCCCAACAAGATACCTGGAACACCTACCTTGCATGACACCAGTACAACATCTGGGAGGCAGGACGCTTGTGTGCATGAGGGCGATAGAGAAGGAAACTGGTCTTTACGAAAACGTTAAATTTACAGAGATCATTTTCAGATTTACAGAGATCCTTCTTTTTGTCTTGAATTTGGGATTTCCTTTAAGTGCTGTGTTCTTACCGCATGTTTATTCTTCTTCGCTTTCTCAAATCTGAATATTTAAAGGGTGCATTATTATATGAATAATGCATGCATAATTTACTGAGCTAAGTATACAGAGTCATCTGCTGCAAGGAGGATGAGCTGGCCAAATCTTGAGCTTAGATACCATGAATCTCAGAAGCATATCTGGCAAGACAAAAATGATACCTAAACAATCCTTTCCTGCGCAATCATAAATAAACCCACTCTGCATTTGCATACTCCCACCCGTACAGGCTTTTATTGCCAGTGAAGTGGTTTTTTATTGATTGATTCAGTAAGCCTTGGTGCTGTACAAAAAGCCACAATGAACAAACAAGATGGTATTATTAATTTAGTCTTGTTTACGGTAAAGAAAATATTAACAGGTTTTTACTAAATAGATGGTATGAAATATAGTGCTTGGTATATATTATAGCTAAACATATTAATGATATCTAGGTTTGCATTTCCTGAAAGAAATACCCTGCTGGAGAGAAAAAAAAGGCTGTTTAAAACAACCTATGGTCTTCTGGTCTTCGATGATATAAGATGGTTTGCTATAGCCTTGTCAAGCTGGTTTAATCTTACCCAGGGTTATTTTAGTATAATTGAGATACTATTATAGTTTTTAAAACATGATTTTTGAAAATTTTAAAATCTGTTTTTGCAAATAAACTTCATATATATACACAGTGAGGAAAATAAGTATTTGAACACCCTGCTATTTTGCAAGTTCTCCCACTTAGAAATCATGGAGGGGTCTGAAATTGTCATCGAGGTGCATGTCCACTGTGAGAGACATAATCTAAAAAAAAATCCAGAAATCACAATGTATGATTTTTAACTATTTATTTGTATGATACAGCTGCAAATAAGTATTTGAACACCTGAGAAAATCAATGTTAATATTTGGTACGGTAGCCTTTGTTTGCAATTACAGAGGTCAAACGTTTCCTGTAGTTTTTCACCAGGTTTGCACACACTGCAGGAGGGTTTTTTTCCAACTCCTCCACACAGATATTCTCTAGATCAGTCAGGTTTCTGGCCTGTCGCTGAGAAACACGGAGTTTGAGCTCCTCCAAAGATTCTCTATTGGGTTTAGGTCTGAGACTGGCTAGGCCACGCCAGAACCTTGATATGCTTCTTACAGAGCCACTCCTTGGTTATCCTGGCTGTGTGCTTCGGGTCATTGTCATGTTGGAAGACCCAGCCTCGACCCATCTTCAATGCTCTAACTGAGGGAAGGAGGTTGTTCCCCAAAATCTCGCAATACATGGCCCCGGTCATCCTCTCCTTAATACAGTGCAGTCGCCTGTCCCATGTGCAGAAAAACACCCCAAAGATGATGCTACCACCCCATGCTTCACAGTAGGGATGGTGTTCTTGGATGGTACTCATCATTCTTCTTCCTCCAAACACGTTTAGTGGAATTATGACCAAAAGTTCTATTTTGGTCTCATCTGACCACATGACTTTCTCCCATGACTCCTCTGGATCATCCAAATGGTCATTGGCAAACTTAAGTCGGGCCTGGACATGTGCTGGTTTAAGCAGGGGAACCTTCCGTGCCATGCATGATTTCAAACCATGACGCCTTAGTGTATTACCAACAGTAACCTTGGAAACGGTGGTCCCAGCTCTTTTCAGGTCATTGACCAGCTCCTCCCGTGTAGTTCTGGGCTGATTTCTCACCTTTCTTAGGATCATTGAGACCCCACGAGGTGAGATCTTGCATGGAGCCCCAGTCCGAGGGAGATTGACAGTCATGTTTAGCTTCTTCCATTTTCTAATGATTGCTCCAACAGTGGACCTTTTTCACCAAGCTGCTTGGCAATTTCCCGTAGCCCTTTCCAGCCTTGTGGAGGTGTACAATTTTGTCTCTAGTGTCTTTGGACAGCTCTTTGGTCTTAGCCATGTTAGTAGTTGGATTCTTACTGATTGTATGGGGTGGACAGGTGTCTTTATGCAGCTAACGACCTCAAACAGGTGCATCTAATTTAGGATAATAAATGGAGTGGAGGTGGACATTTTAAAGGCAGACTAACAGGTCTTTGAGGGTCAGAATTCTAGCTGATAGACAGGTGTTCAAATACTTATTTGCAGCTGTATCATACAAATAAATAGTTTAAAAAATCATACATTGTGATTTCTGGATTTTTTTTTTAGATTATGTCTCTCACAGTGGACATGCACCTACGATGACAATTTCAGACCCCTCCATGATTTCTAAGTGGGAGAACTTGCAAAATAGCAGGGTGTTCAAATACTTATTTTCCTCACTGTATATATATATATATATATATATATATATATGTATATTGTTTTTTGTTTTATGGTTTTAGTTTTGTTAGTCTTAACCCTGGTCTGACCAGCTGAAAAATGCCCAAAATCCCTATAAAACTATTTATCACAGATGAGTCCGACCAGGCTTGGAGACCATTAAACTGACTCAGGCTAGTTTTTTTTCAGAAAGGAACAATAACTAGATTTGCATTTCCCGAGAAAACATCACAAGCTTAAGGCTAGTTCGCAAGAAATACCAACAAAACACAAATGGTTGTTGAATCAGTGTGAAAATGGCATTTGTGTTTCCCAAATTTTCCCCAGTTACACACTAAAGTAGAACAGCTTACTCTATTTGCACAAAATGGTAGATGTAAACTTTGTAAAACACAAGACACCGCTTTTGCATATTCACCAAAACCAGGTGGACCAGGTGATGTATCTAATTAGAAAAGTGGGTTGCATAAAGTCGATTCCCAAAATCTCTTTGCTGAAGATGTCCAAATCTCCAAGATTGCCATTTGATGACACTTCCATTTTTCAATATGTCAGCCACATATTCCATCCCGTTATCAAATGTTGATCTAGTATCTCTGTAGAAATATGCATGTGTGCCCAATGGATATACAATTAGTGTCAAGCAGTTTGATTTATTCTGTTTATCTAGGTCAAGATGTTATTCTGAGTGTCTGTTGTTGTTTATCACTCTTGTTTCTGTGCACATCATATCAAATTTTGCCCTTTAACGGATTCATGCGTCATATGGGCTGTCAATAGTCCTTCACAAAGGCTTGCAATCCATCATCAAAAGAGGTTAAATAATGCACATTTGAATGAGATCAGGTGGATGTTCACCATGTGCCACAAACATTTTAATTCTTGTGTGCAAAAAAAGTAAGCGTAAAGTTTTCAAAAAGTTAAGTGTACATTAGATGCCAAATGTTATGAAATTAATTTAACCTTCATGATCTGTTCGGGGTCTGAGATGCTTGGCTTTGCCTAATCTTATGAGAAACAACTTTAAATTACATTTTCAACATTTCTGAGAAGTGCTGAAGACCTATTTTGTGGGTTAAAGCTTCAATAACGTCTGTCTGTTGGGTTTTGATTAGGTCAGAGGAACTTATTAAATTAATTTGAAGGGAAAATATGAGCTACAATTATTATTTTGATACATTTAACAGCATTGGGGTCTCTAGGACTCCAAACATTTAAGTAGTCAAGTTAAGCTCAACAGAGCACGAGGGTTAAATTATTTTTAAAAAATTGCTGCTTTCGAGGGCATCCATAAATCCTGCTTTTCTGATAATGCGTATCCTGATGTACAGTAAAACATATTTATATCCAGACATGAAATGAACGTTATATATGGTTGAAATCCTCAGCGATGGATTAGATCAAGAAAATGAAGTCACAGTAATGACTTTACTCAGAGTGATGGATGTTGTACCCTTCGATAAGTGACCTTTTCAGAAGAGAATTAGGTTACTCCTCTGCAGTAATGGGAAAAAAAGGAAATGTGACTTTGCCAAAAGATGGACTGACACTATCAAAAAAGGCCTGAAAGCTGTGTCTATCTCTTTTTTCTCTTTTGTCAGATCCCCAGTGTGAGCGATCGAGGAGGAAGAGAGGGAACCAAAGAGAATGAAAATGTGTGATTCTTGGCGCTGTCAGTCTTGCGAGATTATCAGGTCTGCGGTTGAGGTCTGCGTTTGCTTGCTGCGGAGTACTTTGTCATGGATTTTCTGTCTTTATCTAAGGGGTGACTGATAAACTGAGTCCTTTTCTCACACCCCATGATGCATTGCCCCATCACCAATCAGAGCTCTCGGAGAGCACTGAAAATACTGACAGATAAAGTCACAATGAAAGACGATAGTACTCAATCTGACATGCTACGTTTTTTTGCCGTTACACTGGATAAAGGTACATGAATGTGTGCAACGAGTGTGCTGAATATGATCCCATAAAGAGGTAAGGGTTTTTTTAGAGAGAGAGAACAAGCACAGCTTAAAAGCTATTCAACCGACATTTCTCTATTTGTTGTGTATATCTAATTTAGTCGTTATAGAATTTATTATATTTCGTTTTTATTGTTTTCTAACATAATTCACCCAAAAATTATGTCTTTATTTATTGATTGATTTATAAAAAAAAAAAAAAAAAAAAATATATATATATATATATATATATATATATATATATATATATATATATATATATATATATATATATAATCATTTTGAAAAAAAAAAACTTTATACATCTCTTTTCCATAAAACAGCAGTTAGGTGATATTTATATTCAATGAAGACCAATATATTTCGAAAGTTTTGTTAGAGGAGAGGATTTGTAGCAATATAAATGATGCATGATACAGTCTGTTTCTCACACAAGGTTTTTCGGTGACCTAAAAAGATAGTGCATAATTTAATAGAGTTGTATGAAACATTTTATGTCACACTTATGTTTTTTTTTTTTTTTTTTTTCCTTTAAGAGCTTGAAATACATAATCCATGAACTGACAATGTTTGGCCCTGCATGAATATTCTTTAGATCTTGCCTTTCAAGTAAAAAAAAAAAAAAAAAGTTTAAATGTGAAATATATATTGAAAATAACATATTATGTAAAAGAATTAATACTTTTATTCAGCACAGACACAGTAACAGTAAAGACTTTTACATTGTCAAAAAACATCTTTTCAAATACATGCTTTCTATTCATCAAAGAGTCCTGAAATAACTACATTTTCATTTTTAGATGAATTAATCCATTAAATGGAGGGGGGAGGGGGGGTCATTTTGTTTTTTGGTTTAACGAGTAACTATTCTCCAGATGAATATTTCACGATGACTAATACCCGCCTTCAACTGTTAAAGTAAATATGTGAATTTAATTGCACTCATATGTGCTAATTGCTGATCAAGGCACAGTTAATGAAGAGCTTAATGTTCCTTCGATATGCTAATTATAGCACTCATGTATCAAAGGACTGTCAGGCTGACAAGTGACCTTCATTCACGCAGATCAGGAGATTGGACCTTTCCAGAAGAAAGCACGGCTTTGCATTCATTGTGAGCAAACAAAAAGCAGACCTCCAAAACCACTAGCTGGAAAAGCTAATATAAGGCTTGTTATTTCAGCCATGTGCAGTGACTTTTATTTTTAATGTATAAGGTACAAGACTCGTTTTAGCACGCTTTGCCTCTGGAGTCCATGGTGGTAAACAAGACTCAAATATTGCTTCCATAAAATTCTCGCTATCTTTATTTTTGACAATATTTCAGCTTGCCGGACCTATTGGGCTTTCTTTTCTTGTACACTCTTTTTGAACATGAACTGCTGTACGCAATACTTTATTAAACCCTGAGCTATTACAGTAAAACGATTTAGGGTCAGGAGTAGGTTCAGCCGTGTGAAACCTGAACCCCAGCCAGTATCGCTGAGGTATAAATGACCTGCACGATACGATATCAAACACGAAACGGCCCGGTCAGGAGCAATAACAGCTGCTATGTGAATGTCAGTAGTTTAATTCAGAAGCCCCCCACGGTAAAGCGATGGCAGGTTGTCCAAGCAAGGAAGTCAGGATCCCAGCCAAAACCTCTAATTGCTCAGCTCTCCTGGCTTTGCGGGCTATTGTTGTTGATGTACTAAAAATGTATTGACCCCCTTGACTGTGGCCTTTACTCTGAGACAGGAAGGACACGTGGTATTAAAAAAAAAATGAACCAGTAAAAGAAGGGATCAAATTAACAAAAAAAAAAAAAAGGCAGTTTTTTCAGATGTTCTTTTAGCATCAGTGTGTCTCAGCCAGTAATGAATGTGCGGTAATTGCGCGATTACTTCCTTGGCATTTTAAATCTACGCTTAATTGTTCCCTTAGTTGTACATGTATTGTGCCATTAGCATTTGCAGGCTGTGCCCTTGTGCATTCATTCTCACTTCACTTCACATTTATAGAGATTTGCTTTCTCCTTGTCTCTGTTTAATTTAATAACACAACTTTCCGGTTAAAAGAAGTTGTTAAGTAGTCAAAAGTCAAAAGTCAAATCTAATATATATATATATATATATACAGTGTGTGTGTGTGTGTGTGTGTGTGTGTGTGTGTGTGTGTGTGTGCACGCGTTTTTGTGACAATGAGGACATAAATTTGTATAATGACAAGGGTATGACATGGGTATTACAAGGAGAAGGTGACTTTTCAGGACATTACCCCATGTCCCCACTTTTCAAAACACTTATAAATCACACAGAATGGGGTGTATTGAAAATCTGATATAGCACAAAGTTTCCTGTAAGGAGTAGGGTTAGGTGTAGGGCAATAGCATATACAGTTTGTACAGTATAAAAACAAACATGAGTGTGTGTGTGTGTATCACAGTTTCCACAAAATTATTATGCAGCACAACCATCGTTTACCCTGATAATATTCATAATAATAACACTGATAATAATAACATTGATAATATTAACATTGATAATAAGAAATATTTCTTAAGCGCCAAATCATCATATTAGAATGATTTCTGCAGGTCAAAAGAAAGTCATTATAAAGTCCAAACCACACATACATTGTTACAAGTAACATACAAATGGCAAGTGTAAGTTACTTGGGCACTGGTGGTGTGGCCTGTCCTGTCTTACGTTATTGATTCCCTCTAAGTAAAATGAAGGAGTATGTTTTGGAGGTCTTCCAGACATCCATTCACAAGCCGTTCTCAGTGGGAGCCAAGCAACATGCATCATCTCCTCTGCTGCACACTTTCAGTCCGTCAGCACTAGCTGGCCAGTACAATTGGCCTGATTGACACGCACTGCATGGCGCTTTAATCTTGAAGGCCGACAGGGTCAGGGCCAGTGGCATCTCTGTCTCTGTGATCCGGTCCACTCAAATGCTTAAACCTGCCTGATGGACAGCAAGGGGCAAAGAGAGAATGCTCACTCTGTTTTCAGCTCTGGGTTTACCTGGAGTTTATTAGTCTGTGTCTGCAGGATGTTCTGAGATTGCTTTGTGCCATGCAGTGACCTGAGCTATTTTATGGATAAAATCATTCAAAATGTTGATGCGAGGAGACTGTAGACTCTGAAAGGAGTTATAAATGTTGAAAACAGTTGAGGTGCTTAATATTTGGAAACTCAAGATTCAAGATTATTTGATTAAAAGAAAGTTCAATAAAACAGCATTTATTTGAAATCCAAAATAGTATTATTGATATATGTTATTGATTTTTTTTAAAAGTCTTTTCAATGCACAATCAGAAAATGTAAAAAATCTAGCTGTCTATGGCTTGTTCAAGTTGTCTTGTGTGGGTGGGCCGAACTTCAAATCTTTCATGTTGGCTAGTCTATTCTCGAATGCAGTGTCAGAACAATATTGAGAGATTTCAGTACAAGACGCTCTGTGGGATGAAATGTTGGATCTCTCCAGGGATTTAACCTTGCAATGTTCTTGTTCTTACAGGAATCCTCCAACACCCCACAGCTTTCTAAAATTAGACAGATCATTAATTCGCACTGAGATCACTTCCTCTCAGCCACGTCGGACCAAAAGGCACACTGTTTGGTAAATATTTCAATAACACTTCCACTCAAATCCAATAAACCTTATCTCAAATGAATATCCGCCATGTAAAAATATGACTGTCTCCTCACAGACCTAAAAGCACCACAGGCATTTTGCTTGTCTTTGCAAGAATAAGAAAAGGGGAAAGGGGGTTATCACACTCAAACCTGCACCGAGACACCTTCATTGATTCCTGTTTAAACACCTCTCTAAAGAATCATTACAATTCTGCCCAACTGAGTCTTTTTCAGAGAACTCAATCCAAAGTGAATTATGTGCCGTCGCAAGTACCTGGACCACATTCAAATCAACTGCTATTCTGCGAATGCTCCTAGAATCCCAAGAAGCCTCCGTCAAATCCGCCCTCCAGATATGAAATTAGTAACAGAGGCCTACGGCTTGTGATTGATCGCTCTTATCTACTGTGTTAGAGTGAGTATAAATTGATCCTGTCGTTTTGTGGTAAATATCACGAAGAAAGAGATTCTTAGTGGCTGTGTACGGTCATTGATCTGACCCCTCAAATCAGTTCATCTATCTCATGTTTAAATTATGCCACAGCCGAGAGGAAATGGACAATCTTTGCTGAGTAGACCTCTGTCTGATTTTCTCAATCTAATTACCAGCATGCACCTGAAAAAAAAAACCTCCTGCCACATCAGATTTTAATAACCAAGAGCTACACAGGCATTAAACTGCCTTGATTAAAATCTCTCCGTTTTAAGAATTGTTGGGAGTAAAAATCAGCCTGTCAAGATTTATAATGAGTTTAGCCTCTTGCTTTTCTCGCGATCGACTTATTTACTGACTTTGAGAAAAGGAAACTATGTGACAAAGGTTAGTAATTCGGTTGCATATGCTTCTGGCTTTTGAAATGAGCTGGTATATAGACTTGTCAGGGCAGCTGTAGATCAAATTGAAGTAAGTTATGGTTTGATGCTTTTAGGAATTAAAAGTATGCATTTGGCACCGCACACATGGCGTGGTGTGAATGTGTATGTGTGACGATTCTCAGCTTTTCAGAGTGAAATAAATTCAAGCTGTGGAAAGAGTCTCATTTCCGTAAAGGCGACATGGACGTCTCCGAAAGTGTCAATCCTGAGGGCATTGCCCGGCCCCTGGGCTCTGTCTCAAATCTCTGCACCCCCAGCCAATTCATCAGCACTCCTTTCCCTTCCACTCTAAGATGTCAGGAAGATTTCAGGCCAATACGGACCTCGAATACAGACCCCCAGATTCATTTGCAAGAGAGCAGGACCATGCAAAGATCTGCTCTCCAGAAATAACACACATCTCATAGGGCTCTATTAGTTTATTGAGAAGACAAGATGGCTTCCAAACGGAGGAACTCGGAGCCCGATGTGTCCATTCCATGGGGGATTGCTGGAACAATCTGGGTGAATCATTTCATTTAGAGATGTTGAGGCCATGTCCCAAATGACTGTGATAGATAGATAGATAGATAGATAGATAGATAGATAGATAGATAGATAGATAGATAGATAGATAGATAGATAGATAGATAGATAGATTGTTGTCTTGGAAACTAGCTTCATTCATTCATTCATTCTTTTTTATGGTTTTAGTTAAAGTTAACTATAATAACCTGGTATGCACATGTAATGTACAGTGTGTTCTACAGTGTAGAAATATCTAGTGTTCAAACTGTTTTAAAAATTGACTTTTGCTGTCTATGTTAATTTTCATTCTGATTCAGCTGCCCTGTCCTTTGACATTATAATATGCTTTAACTCTGCAGCACTAATTATAAAGAATAATTACAAGACAATCACCCCATTTAATCACACTGGACAATTTTAATTTGTTATGCTGCCGAATGACAGTGTGAAGTGAGCAATTTAATTAACTCATTGTTTTGTTCAAGATGGAACATGCAAATTCTTTCATTTGGTACACAGCATCAGGCTTTGCACGCATCTTGAAGCACTGATTGACAAATCGAAGCTTTGCACTATAAATATTCACCTGAATTACTATCATTACATTTAAAAGTGTTTAAAATCATACACTCTCTGGAGAGCTTAACACGACGACACAGATCATCCCTGCATGTATGTACTTGTCTCTAGGTGTGAGAGTAATTTCAGAAGTGCTAAATATAGCTGAATGCATTAGGGAAACAATTGGTGGCTTTTGATTAACTGCTTAGGATGTTTGATGAGAGGGATATTTGTGAAATAACTGCGGGTCTGGGGTGTTATTCTATTAATAGCACAAACTCTGTTATTCGTTCCCTCAACAAAGTCTGGCTAGAGTCCGATCAACCTGGGCCTAGAAAGCAGAGGAATCTAATTGTCCCAAATAACAGTAAATCCTCTAAGTGGCACGGTTAACTCCTATCAAATGATTAATGGCACTGTGTATTGTTCTTTCCTCAAATGTGCATGTTTGTGAGGTTATCTTTGGAGTAAATTGGGGTTTTAAAAGGGTACAACTGATTATGACATAAAAATGCAATACTGCCCCAAATACCCAAAAAATAGGTGAAAATATTTGGATCTGAATGTAACAGACTTGTATGGAGTTTAGGCTGGTAAAACTCAATCTGGATCACATCCCATAAGTCAAGCAGGTACTGTCAGTTCTTGGGCAAAATGTTCTATTATTTTCTCTTTCTTAAAATTTTTGTTTACCCTGATCCTCACATTTCAGTTTATATCTCACTGAATGCTATCATGATTCATACTTTTGTGTGTGGGGGTTTGGCTAGAAATCTTCAGTGAAAGCAGGCATTGAATTTTCTGTTTTTGTTCAGCTGAAGAAACATAGTCATGATGATGACATGATGATGAATACATAATGACAAACTGTTTTTTAAACAAAAAAATTCTGAGTAGAATTCTGAATTTGCACAACGTCACACAGAAAAATTTAGGCTTAAATGTAAGATATATTTGTCATAATCCAATTAGATTCAATCTCTTACATTTAACTATTTGAATATTATATTATATTATATATTAACAATATTCTACCACTATTTAATTGTTTTCACAATGAACATATTTATTCTGATTCCATGCAACTTGAATAAATGCATTTAAAAATATCACTATTATAAAAAGTATTTAAAAATCACATATATGCAAAAGGTTAATAAACTATGTCATGTAGTTTATGACAAAGTACACTACATAATGTTTCATTTATGTATGACTGACGAATATACATCTAATTGTTTATTAGTTTATGGGGTTTTTTTTTACATTGCCAGATGGAAGGGAATATACTCATCAATATTAGGTATAGTTCATCTTGTATTATGTGTGCACCCCACAGACCTATGCAGAATGGCACACACAAAGTAATATTACATAAGACTATTAAACATTCACTTTAGGTGTTCTATTTTTCCTCCACGTTTCTTCCAAAGAGAGCAAATTGAGGCTTGAGGCAATTCTGGAGGAAAATGAAAAATGAAAAGGTAATTAAGTCCGGGATGGAAGTAGCGAGACTGTCACAAGAAAGAAATTGAGGAAGTGAAGGAATCGGGTTTCCAAGCTTTTTAAACGAATTCTCCAGCTTGCACACAAGAGCTTTCTGGGCACAGGGAGCCATTGTCTGGCCCATGACAGGTCTCAATAAAGCCCCACTAATTTATTTCAAGAGAGCCATTATTCCCCTGCCCTCGCAGGTGTTGCTCTATTAAAATGTAACGCATTGCTCCGTGCAGGAAATTTCCCGCGTTTCTCATCGCCTGGCTAAATTGAAGACACCCGTTTGAATGACACCGCTGTGAGGAATTAGACTGTTAAAAAAAAAAAAAAAAAAGGAATAAGAAGACACAGCTGGCGCCTCAACTAAATGATAACGCATGAGACCCTTTATTTACCTTTTTGGTGTTTGCAGAAGTGTTCTCTCTCAGGATATATATTCTCACCGGACGTAGATTGGTAATGCATTTAAACATCTTCCTTTTTGTTCTGGAGGACCATTTTTAATCCTTTCTTGCTCAGACACTTACATTTCCTATTCTGGCCCTTATGTGAACCCACTCAAGCAAGGCGGGAACTGTGGAACAACATGTCCCTTTGGGATAGTAGTTAACAGAACATTTAAATCGGCCTGCTTTTATTCCCCTGTAACTCACGCCATGTGTATAGTCGCCAAATAACCTTGCCACTTTTCAGAAGTGGTTTTATTCATAGAGTTTGTGTTCGGCGCAGCAGAGAAAGACATAAAGGTCAACGAAAGGTTTCATTTCGGATAGAAAGGGAGATATAGACACCACGTCAACTCTCATAACACACTGTTGTGCTGATGGTGCAATTTTTTGTTCATTTTAAGTTTTATACCTAAAGAAATGCATACTAGTTTTGACAAATCTGTTTGTAATGATATGAACTCGCTTGCCATGAAAACTCCAGTCATATCAGTGGCCTAGAAAAGACTATTTTATTCTATTATTTTATTCTACTTAAGACAGGCTGTCTGCACGGTCGCTGATTTGTTGAAATCATATGTCGAGCTGTGTCAACTAACTCAACCGAGTTAATAAAAACAACCTTCAGACAAACTTAACTCCAGCTCTGACAAGTCAACTTGTTTTATTGTACGCTGCTCAACCTAAAAAAAAAAAGACCAGAGACCACCCAAACTCAGGGTCTATTTATCTATCAATGCAAGTAATGATGTTAAAATACTTAATAAATAAATAAATACATGTTTTAATAATAAATAAATAAATGATAGTAAAATAATAAAAAAAAAAATGCTAAAAATTTGCTGGTAAACTTAACAAATAATTACAAAGAAATTATAAAACACTGAATTAAATTGATCTATCACATCTATCTATTTGTAAATCTATCTATCTATCTATTCAACCTTCAATTTAAGCTATTTATAAATATTTCTAAACACTGAAATGCTATACTGACGAATTTGATTTTCCTTCTTTCTTTCTTTTTTTCCAATTCAAATTTAAATTGCAGTTCTGAATGATGCACAATCCTGCAAGAGCTGCTGGGGTAGCAGAAAATGTGGTTATTTAGAAATACCAAGAAAATTTATACTTCTTGTGGAAAGTGAACTGTTAGCTATTGGGAGAAAAGGTCTGTTTTTATGTTTTTAGAGCCCTCTAAAAAACTGGGGCACTGGTAAAACATCTACTATTATGAAATATTTGCAATATATGTGTTGCTTGCGACATCCTGTCATACATTCTTGAGAAATGATTATTAGACTTAAATCATAGTAAAGTTTGCCAGTAATGCCAGCAAACCACCCATAACATCAGAAAATCAGTACCTACATCAAAAATAAGGATTCGATTCTGGTAATAAATCATGACTCTGGCTATTGGCTATGTCAGAAATTATATTTCAGTTTGATGAACTCATACGTACACTGAGTGAGTGCAACACATAAAGACAAGCATCCCCACGCCATAAATGTTAGATTCAGACCCTGCACCAGATCAGCTGATAGGCATTCGGCTGCAGGGCTGGTCGCAATGGCTCAAATATGGAGATGAATAGGAAGGACTGACTCCGTGGCGTGCAGCGGTGGCTTATTTGTGAGTGCTCAGTAACCCAGCGTGGAGCGCAGACCCGGCTCGGCTGTGTGATTTCTGAGCTCTGACAGAGCTCTGGAGGAAATTGCACGGGTGGATGGTCCTGTGATTGCACAGGCCCTTCTGCACGTCTTACTCTGTCACAACAGCGTGACAGTCTTACTAGCGATTTTTCCAACGACTCTGGCATGGCTTTCTGCGCTCGGCTCCTCCTGCACTCACGCTGTAATAATGGAAGAATGAAATTAGATCATTTGGGAAAAGTCGTTTGTTTCCACTGTCAGTATGCTTTGTGTATTTGTTCATGGATTGAATTATGGCTCGGAGATGTGCAATAATGAATATATGAACAGTGCTCCTTGTGATCCATCATAAAAATGTCAGTCACAGAAAAAGTGTTATGGATATGAAACAGAAACTTTTTTCTTTGAAAAAGAGGGGTAATTGAATATAATTGTACTGTTAATATGCAGTTTTCACAGTAAGGTTTCCCATCTTTTGTTATTTGGCCTGTAATTGTTACACTTCTAACACTTATCAAATCCCTTAGAGAACATAATGTGGTGAACAAAATATTGGAGAATTTATTCATTCAGTGGGAAAAACGCTGACCAAAATCACGTGCTTTATATATTGTATAGATTGTATATAGCGGAAAGACTGTGCTGGCTTTATCTCAGTAACTAGTCAAAAGTCCAATTACACAAATGTGTTTTCTCTACAAGTTAGAATCATTTTTATGACTTTTATCTCTCCAAACTAAAAGACCAATTTCATCATATTTTTGTGGCTTTATCTCAGTAACTAAAGCTGTTGTGTGAATACAAATAAAACACATTGGAATGCATAATAGTTATATATAAAAGTGCATTTTAACCAAAATGTTGAACTGTCCTTTTAGGACAAGAGTATTTTTTCATAAGGATTTGGTTGGTGCAAGCTATAACATGTAACATAAATGACACCTTTCATGTTTCGTAGTTGTTTCAATTTAAATGAAAAGCCCATCCAACTTATTAAGTTATTTTATGTGAATGTGCGAGACTTCAGATTCATTAGCCGCTATATAGGTATAACTACAAGAATAACAAAAGTGCAGTAAATGGTAAAACTATGTGCACTACAAACCTGTGTGTTTACAATTATTCTAATTCTTCATATAACAAAATGCCAGTTTCCAATATAAAGAAGCATAATGGACTGCCTCACACATTCAAGTTACAAATGGCCACGTCTGCTCTTATGTTAAAACTAAGGTGGATAAGAGGTTTTTTAATGCAACATGGTCTCACTCCCAACTCGTCATATATTGACGCTTGGTCAAGACCCCTTGGCGTCGCTTTTTGACGCATTTTTCAACGCACAGCGTCCTCCATTGTTTTCAGTTGTTTGTCTTAATTTAGTGGTTTTCATGCATTTGTATTAAATGAAGTTCCTAAACGTAAGTTAGGGAGGAGCAAGCCCATCTAATCTTTCAATCAACAGCCGGAGTATATAAGCAGCTGCTTACCTCTCTCCAGTCTCAGCTGCTCTAGCATCCCTCCACCTCCCCAATCTCCACCTTCTTCTTAGGTACCTTGCCCTTTGTAATCACCTTATACCATGTCCCTGGGGGGTTTATCAGAGCTCGAGTTGAAACTGCTTCATCGAGCCACCCATCAGTGGACAGCAAGCCAAATAAGTTTACTCTAATTCCCAATGATTATATGGGCAAACGAACTCGTTAAATATAAATAATTTTATATAAATTTATACTTTCATTGGAGCACGTATCCCACCCCTACCCTAAACCTACCCACTTCTAAACAATATAAAACACGTAACAGGCAAATAAAAGTACAGTCACAGGTATTTATTGCAAAAAAACAACCATAAACAAGCAGTATAAAAGCATTACAAACATGTCGTGCTGCATTCCAAGTCTTCTGAAGCCATAAGGTTGAAAAACATAAGGTTTTAATCGCTGAAAATGATCCCGCTCCGTTACCGCACTCACATCTCATTCAAAAAGATACTCCCGTAGTATGACGCAATCGGTCACGAGACACACAAGAGCCAATTGCTAACGTAAGGCTTCTTCTGGCGACATTTTTTTAATTCGCACACAGAGACAGCACACAGGAAGAGCTTTATTTTTTAAAATAAATTATGACTGTAGTTGTATCTGCCTGTTATATCTTGTGTTTTATTGACAAATGGTAGGTTTAGGGGCAGGGGTTGGGTTACGTGCTCATAAATGTGTAAATAGTGTAATATAAATAAAACTGTTGTGACACACCGCAATATTATTGCCCAATATATCATTTAATCATGACGATAAGCCTTTTGCGTCGGCATATTGACTCTTAAGGGTTTCTTATTTAAAGCAATGGAGGACCCTGCATGTCGAAAAATGACACCAAAGGGTCCTGACCAAGCGTCAATATGTGACGAGTTGGGAGTGAGACCATGTTGTTTAATAGCAGGCTCCATTGTGACAACTTACCCCATATAGTGTAGTGCTAATGGGGCATGTTGTCACTAAATGTCAACACGCATTCAATGAACTGTATCTTTTTTTCTTGGGTGATAACAGTTGAAATTAAGGTATGAGCATATGCAAATTTCACTTAATGGAAGCTCCTTTGAGAAATACACACTGCAATAAAATGTGTGACAACTAGCCCCAGTCCCCCTTATATTATTTGTTTTTCTGTTTATTTGACAATTTGATATAAGACCATCATGCCTAATTCAATAGCTGTTTAAAGCTTGTTTGTCTTTCACCTAAACATTCCTGCTTCCACATCCATTTTTAATAAAAGGATGGTATTACTCTCACCATTTTAAGTTCTCACGGTCAGTCAGTAAAGATAAGCCATTCCTTATAGTCCAACGGCGGACCTGACTGCACTGAAGATTGCTTCCCTTTGTAGCGGACCCCCTCTGCTGTCAGTCTGTCTCAGAAGTGACGATGAGCCGGAAGGAACTGAAAAAAAAAATATTGACTGTGAAGTCAAAATATTGAAGTGTGAAGAAAAAAGACACACCGGCTGGTTATGAGATGTGGCAAGCGTTAAAAAGGAGAAGCACATATCCGTTTTCAGTTTTGATGAAGGCACCCGCCGCTTAAATTCCCTTTTCTCATTGTCACTGGATCCTTTCAGTTGGTGGCACATCAAATCTGCATTTGGAAAGACGCAGCTAATCAATGTGCATTCAACATCTGAGCTTCTGACAAAACAAAAATTTCAGCTCAGCAAATTTTTAGAAGAGTCGCTGCTGACATTTTCGCTTTTCCGTGAATTAGACGAATCTCTGAACGCCGTAGACAGCACGTCTGTTCATACACTTCGAGTTTCTCAGACTTTAAATAAAATGACTATGCGGATAATAATAACATCCATCAATGTGCCTCAGAAGCACAAAAGGATGAAGAGCATTATATAGACAGATCTTCTCATGAGTAAGCTTGCTTGATTAGGACGCCCGAATCAGTTTTCAACACATCTTTCATGCAAATCATTTAAATGGATCCAGGAGACATAATGTACTCCTTGAGGCTTCTCATCAGGAGATTGCTAGACAGAGAGATGAAATAAAATGACTGTTTATTAAATCATGCTGCTCCCTGACAGACATTGTAATAGAAAGAAACAGTCTAACATCAGGAGAGCAGGAAATGTAATTCATTGTGGATTGACCTCTGCAAAAAGCTCTCTGCTTGCCCAGACTAAATCTGCCTCATATAAACCATCTCTATTATTTCATAGACTGTAATCATATTGGGGGGGGGGGGTCTTAATATGTTTTATTTTCAAATAATTTTGTTTTCTGATGGCTTTTTTTTTTAGCTGCATACTGGAAATGAATACTGTTTTTCAGCAAAGATGCATTAAATTGAGCAAAAGTTACAAATGATTTATATTTCAATGTATTCATAATATATTTTACATTTTAAGCAGTGCAACTGTTTTCAACATTGATTATGATGAGAATTGTTTCTTGAGCACCATATCGGCATATTAGAATGATTTATTATTTTACTGTATTTTTTATTAAATAATTGTAGCCTTGGTGACCTTAAGAGGCTTCTTCTTCTAAAAAAAACAACCCTACCAAACTTTTGAACAGTAGTGTATGCATACAGTGTATATAAACAGTGTTAAGGGTACTCCTTATAATGCTATTTCATACCTTTAATGGACAGGAAAGTGAAGCAAAACAAGAAAATAGTGGGAGAGAGAGGGGTAATGGGATCTGCATTCCCTGGAGCACTACAGCTTCAGCATGTTTTTAGCTTGCTACTCTTTGGTTTCCAATCCATCACAGCTCTCCCTCAGAGATGTAGTCCTCTTACTTGGATCATGTCACTACATATGTTTTTATGATCTTATATACAGGGATACGTGTTTGAACATCATAGCATCATACATGACAGGGACTGCCAGAGGGCAACAGTAGAAACAGTCCGATCTAGTTAATGACAGAAACTCAGATAACTGCACAATTTCAATCAAGCGATGAATCCTTTTCCCTTCTCGTATCAAACAAAATGAAATCGCAAAGCTGCCCCCCTAAGGACCCTGTTAACTTGGCTTTGAAGTCAGACTGATTTGTTGTAATTTAACACTTTATTCACAGTGACTACAAAGATATCAGTTCAACAGAGCTTTTTTTAGACTGTCAGACGGGATACTGTTGTTGTACTCATGAATGCTAATGCTGAATCAAAACAATTAGCATCTGTTCATTGTACAGTGTTCAACCTCTTTGTTAACTAAGCTGCCTTGTGGGTAATTAGAACAAACATAACTTCTCTTTATGTTGAGCTGCTCACTGTTTACATCACTGATGTCTGTAGAGTTTACATTATCAGCTCATTAGCCTTGATCACATGTAAGCCGATATTAAATGCAAAGCAAGATCAATTAAGAAAACAGGGATAATGCTGAACTAACATTTACAGTAGTGGAAACTTGAAAAAGGAAGGAAATACTGGCTCACGAAATGTTTATTTATTTATTTATTTACGGACACAGTTCTTATTTTGCATGTAGCATTAAAACGAAACCGTCATCACCTTTTGAAATTTTAAATAGATTATGAACAAAATCACTATTTTTCTGCAATGTTTTATAGATGTGTTTTTAATTATATTTAAATGTTATTTTACGAAATCATTTCATAAGATAACATTATAAATGTGTTTACTTTCACTTTTGATCGATTTAATGCATCCATCATGTCGTCATTTCAAGAAAAAAATTACAAATAAAATCTGACCCCCAGCTTTTGAAGAGTATGTATAATTCAATCATAATTGGCAGTTAGGCGGGTCAGACGTGCTGACCTGCACTCCTTCAAAGTTTCAAGGAGTTTGTAATTCTACCATATGGCAACAATACGCGCTGTACTGTGACCTTCATTTTCTCATATCCACAATACCCTCACCTAGCAGAAGCAGATTTGCTAATGACCACAGCCAGCACGTTTGTAGCAGGTAACAGTTGCCTCCCTCCGTCTCATTTCCTTGTGAAAGCGCAATGTTCACTTGTAAGCTAGCTCAGCATTTGCTACAGATGCACATGCCCATCATCATTAACTTTGGCCAACAAGCAGCTGCTTCATGACATTAGAAACCCCATCTGTTACCCTCCCAACGCATCAGCACAGCAACTCTCCTCGCCAGCAGCAGAAACAGTGACAAACGCCCGGGCGGTCGGCAGCCGCAGGAAATCGAAACTCCTCGACCATCCCCCAATAGCTCCTTATTTGTGCTGATGGGAGCGCAAACACAAGCATTTGACTCAATTGCAGGAAATTGATATAGCTGTCCTACGGGCAAGGCGCGCTATTGCTCTGTCGACCATATCTCCTCAGCTCTGTAGGTAAGGGCATCATGCATCACATCAAGACATCAGATGAGCACATTAGACTATAAAAGGTGCGACAATGGATCTCCCAGCAGCCCTGCGTTACCTTAAATCAATTACTTTTCCATTCAGAGTGAACTTAAATATGGCCACTTGTTAAGATTTAGGGCTGCCCTCTTGTCCTATACGATGATGGTAATTTCATCGTGTCCATCTTCAGACAAAGCAGCATGATTCATGTGGCCACACACATCTCCCAAAAGCCATCTGAAGAGTACATAGGTTAAATTGCATTTGCCAGAATGCCTCTGTTCTCTTTATTTCTCTGTTTTGAGGTAAATTAAGTACTATACCAAAATCATCAATTAACAAGTGCAATTTTTAGAAAACCACAACAGCTAAACTGTCATTTCGATGACATAATTTTCGATGCCAACCCGCATGTTTCCATCATTCTGCTTCCATTGACTAAACCTCAGATTTTTCAACTGCCTTTTGGATTTTTACAGAACATAAACTCTGTGGCCAACAAAAGTTTTTAAACATTTTGTTCATAACGATAATCTTCACAAATTAACACAACTTACTGAAGCCTAAATACAATCAGCAGAAGTAAAAAACTAAATTTATAAAATGGATAGTTCTGGTCCTTGATTCTGATTGGTTGAGCCACGTTCGAAGCTGTTGTAAATTACACCACAACCTACACCTTTGTTTACTTTGTGTGTTGCTTGGCAACCACTTTGTTTCAACCACAACTGTTTCTGAGCAACTACATTGTTTGGTGGAAGAATACTGTTTTTATTAATATCATTACACTTATTTGCTCTTTTGTGAAACCTTACTAAGTATATGGAATAACCATTTTATAAAGGCAATAAGCCCCGTGAAGCCATGGTTTACAGTGAATTTATAACAGCTAAGGGGGTAACTGCTTTCCTCCGCTTCGCGTCGTGCCTAACAACGGCCCTTAGCTGTTATAAATTCACTGTAAACCACGGCTTCACGGGGCTTATTGCTTTAATAGACTATAAACAAACTATAAAATGGTTGCATGACTTAAAAGTCACCATCACTAAGCTTTCGGCAACTCTTTCAGTCTTCATTTAAAGAAAAATTTAGTTCCCTGAAAGTTTGAGTTAAACATAGTTTTCAAGAGCATGCTTATAAAATCAGTGAGTTTAAACATTATAAACACAAATGCTAATTCTTTTCCACGTTTTGGCTCACAAAAATGCATCATCCCTGCAACACTCTATAAATGACTCCTAGTTTCTCAGGTGCACACACACAGTAGGACAATGACAGTGGTATTTTGGGTAACACTGTACAGTGCTGTAGGTGGAGATAATGTACAATGCTGATGTGGTATGTAGTGGTATTTTAATCACTTTGTAGGTAACATATTGACTGATGGACATGCCACTTCTGAACATGTGTGATTGTTAGTGTTGAGGGTAACACATTACAAGTAACGTAAGTTAGGTAATCAGATTACTTTTTCAAGTAACTAGTAAAGAATCCGTTAAGTTTACATATACAATGAAATATCTGAATTACTTTTTCAAATAAGCAATGCGTTTTACTTTGTTTTCCCATTTATTGACCGACAGCTCTCCTGTCCCCATGTTGAGAGAAATTGGGAGTGAGGTGCAGGTGCAAAGGCAAAGGCACTTCCTGAGGCTTATTTATTTCACTTTTGGTGTGAGAAGGCCTTTGCGGTTGCCAAAAATATGACTGGGTTTTTTTATTTTATTTATTAAAAACAAATAATCAAGCCCAGCCCGGATGACAAAAAGTAGCACAAAAGTAACTTTTCATAAAAAGTAATTAAGCCACACAATTAGTTACTTTTTCATGTAATAATGCAATATGGTAATGCACTAGGCTACATTTAAAAGTAACTTTCCCCAATACTGGTGATTGTATACATTTACAGCTTTAGCTACACCTGTGCAAGAAAGTAATGTGGTTGGATTTTTGTATAGATGCTAGCTTATTGTGATTATGACTTCAATTTAAATAATAGCCAGTAATTTAGAAAAACATATAGCATATAAAGCATGTCTAACTTCATAAATGACTGAACTGATTCAAGTTAACAATGACAGAGAGACAGAAATAGCCACATCTACACTTAATGGTTGGCTATTATTAAGCAAGTGGCCTTATGGTTGAGTTTGAATTCAAGCAAATGATTGAATGCTTCCACTGGTTCTTTTTGACCCAGGTTAAGTGCATTCCCTACCTCGAAATGCAGAAATCAGGGTCGATTCACCTTGTTTTTTCCATGACATGACAAATTTGGTCTTAAAGTGCTTGTCTGTTTCAGTGGATATTATTTCACAGTTGGGCTGATACAATGTCTCTAATGCAATGCTGATAAAGGCCCTAATGACCAGAATTGTGGAAATAATAGTGGACCACTTAAAGCTAAGCTGAAATAGAAGCATGTGCAATTATAATATCCCAGCAGTTTAAAAGAATCTCTGCTTACAATTTTCCAGTGACCTTAAAGCACCTCTAAAATGCACAGGTTATGCAGGTGATGAGTAGTAGCATTCTACACATCTAATACCATAATAAAGCCATTACTGATATTTACAGGAAATGTTTTGTAATGCATATGTGAATTAGATTTATGTTTTTTTATTGTAATATCTATTGTAAATGTGAGAAAATATTTTAAAGTATAGTTGTCTAACTGCATGGAAAGCTGATTTCATAAGAAGACCTCACTACAATGAAAAGGGATATTTTATTCATCATGCACCCCCATCTGTTCTGATTGTGAGAAAATTAGAAGCGCTCTTAGTGGATGAAGTCAATTATGAACTCCATCCATCAAACTGCCATTTTCTCCTGAGCACCAGAAATCCAGAGGTGAACAGTTGCTTGAAGCATCCCCATAAACATCCTCAGTTAATAATATTATCTTTCTAATGCATAAATCAAAATAAATTCTGCCACATGATCTTCTTGTATTATGTTTTAGTTCAAATCTGCTGATGGACAGCATCTGAACAAGCCTATGGCACACAAAAGTAACTGGAACAAAATCATTTTGTTCTGTGCAGTCTTTTAGAACTACGGTAATGGGAGGATGTTAGAAAATAAATTATATTTATTTTACTGTGAAACTGTGCAATGAAAGATGCATTGTGCTTAATCACACATGAAAAGGTGAACACTCTTTTGCTTACAGCGCATCTGATCAAACTATGCCAGAGCTCAGGTCTGCTGTGCTATCGCTGCAGTGAGCAGCAGTCATTAGCTTATCAGGAATGGAGGCAGGTGTGATACCACAGAAAACAAGCAAGCCCACAATCTCCAGGGCTGTGGGCAGAGACTTTGTGTAAACAAGAATGAAAAGTAGACCTGAGCACACTTCTAATACCAAAGCCTGAGGGGGATTTGGAAGAGTCAACAGATAGGATGTTGAAATCTACTGGTGCTGATAATAACCTGTGCTCTCCAAAAGGACACGTAAAATATTCTACTATTAGTACGGCAGGACTTATTAAGCAAATACTGAAAGGATCATGTCAAACATTTTATATAAACTGTATTTTAACATGTTCCACCCTCTCTGACCATTATAACATGAAATAAATTGTGCCTAATATAGTTTTTTTTTTTACTTCCTCACCTTTCGCATAAAGTGTCCTTGTGTCTGTAATTGTAAAGGTTTACAAAACAGTCCACAGTGTGGAAATTTTGAGTTCTGAAAGTTTCAGTGCTCAGAATTTAATTTTTATATATATATATATATATATATATAAAGATTAAGGTACATTTAATTCCTTATAACATGACCACTTTAAGGGAATTAAATGTTTCCACTCTAGAATAAATTTTTTTTTTAAAAACAATAGGTTAGTAAAACCATTAGACATCTCTGATTGCCTCCATTGTCAAAATTTGGGCACTGATTGTAATTACCTGTTTTTAGTCATACTGAGGATGTTACATGCATCGTATTCACCACACTGAGAAACTGTCATTCCAAATATACACTGTCTGTGTGTGTGTGTGTGTGTGTGTGTGTGTTCAAGAAAGTGTCATAAGCATCTGTGGATAGGATGGAGGTAATGTTCATCTCTTTTCTTTTTTAAATGCTTCTGCCCTCCTCTTCTGACTGAGATTGTCTAACCAAGACAGGGGCACACAGCTGGTATCGATCCAGAATAGGGTCCATTTGCAACAGGAAATATTAAGTCAAAAATATTATGTGCAAGGATAATTGTTACTAAAGTGGAGCTGAGAATGTCAGTGGAATTTTCACAAATGGAGAAAATCACTTACAGTCTATGCATTTGCAATATCCGAGGTCTCTGCAGAGGGCTATGCAAGCATATCTGTTGTATAAAGGCACTTTCAATTGTTGTGCCACTAACGGCCTGTCAGTGGTAGCAATTATGGATTGCCCTTTAAAGAGGGCCAGAGGACACCAACACTGTTTCTTAGCGTCTGCATTTCCACGCACCAGCAGGTGCTCTGAGCGGCCAACTCCTAAATTAGTGCTCTATTTAGCAGCATCAAGAGACAACACATGGTGGTCAACTCCATCTTCCAGTTTTCCAGTTACCTCTATTTTTGATCCGCCAACTAAAATAGTTCCAAAAGAATGCCACCACAGTATTGTTACATCTATACACAGTATTGTAAAGCCAACAACAATTATTCCATCTCCGTGCAACACAAAGTAGGCTACTGTGGCGTTCCTGTGTGTTTTTGAACAAATCACTTACATGAACGATTCAATGACTTTGTTTTTTTTCAATCATTTGTTTTGTTACTGAATGAATCAGTGGGTTTGAATGCATCAAATGATGCTTGATTCATATGATCCATTTAAAAAAAGACCACTTGTTGCCACCTACTGGCATAACAATGTAACCATAGAGATTCACTGAAGAATTCACAACTATTGAACTATGTATAACACTAAATAATTCATAGGTAAATAATTACTTATATTAAAGAATTATAGGTTAAACTGACAAATGATGAAAATGTCTGTCATTGATTACTATGACTCACGAGAAACCCTGATCCTAAAAAGGATACATAATATATGAATAAATCAGATGTTGTTACATTGCATTTATTTATTTTGATGACATAGCATTGAAAATTGTAGGCAATATAACCTTATTTTCAGTCATAAAAAAAAAAGTATTTTTGATGCTCACACACTTCACAAAACAAGCCAGCATTTGTTCATCATCAAGGTCAGGAAACGTTCTGAGTAACCACGCTTTTGAAACCGAGTGTTATTAGAAACTGTTTATGTGTGGTGAGAGAGGTGTGACAGATAATATTGGAAATTAGCAAGTACCCTCTAAAACAATTGAATTCACAGATGCCTCGCAATTCAGTGCCAAGCAAACACCCTTCCTGGACATCCAATCCGAGTTGTAATTTGGGGATCTATTGTTTCGTCTGATGGAGTCTGGTTAGAGTTTACTGTCAGAAGCTGTGTTGTTTCCAAAGATCAGTGTGTTTATTATAAAACAATCTGTACCGTCTGAGCCAGCTTGTTCCTCCCACTCAAACTGCACTTAACATAGAAGTTTTTATGGGTATTTATAGTTTATAGCTTCACAAGTGCCAACATTAATGGGAGTAACAAAGAAACTGATGCCCGTTTGACCTTTTCCAGCTAAATGAGCCACGGCTTGCAAATG
The DNA here is from genome assembly GCF_012432095.1 of Onychostoma macrolepis. Lineage (NCBI taxonomy): Eukaryota > Metazoa > Chordata > Actinopteri > Cypriniformes > Cyprinidae > Onychostoma > Onychostoma macrolepis. Next base: position 10,006,529 of record NC_081171.1, read on the forward strand.
AGATTCAGAAGCAAAGTTGATATTTATATTGTTATTTCAGGTTTGTTTGATGATGGCTGATGATTCTTGAACTAGTCAAAGTTGTCATGTCATATTTGAAAGTTACAAGAAACGATCACTTTTTAGAAGGCTTGATTTCACAACTTACAGAATAGCCAGTTGGGTGACAATCTGAAATGTTGCAATATATCTGGTGTTTTAAAAGTGGGAAAGTTATGAAAAGGTTCATATGTTCTACATAAATGATGACCTAACTATTTTAAATAGGTTTTGCATTATGTGTGAGTTCAGAGGGAACTGTAGCCATAAGCCCTCTAATTAAAAACGTTTTAATTATGTCTTGAAGCAATTCTGCACATGCACACAGTAAAGAAAAAAAAAATCTGGGATTTTCTGTCATTTACTTTATTCTCAGAAACCACTAAGAACATTCAGCTTCCTTCAAACAAACCAAATAAGATATATATCAAGTGATCCTTGTTACTTGAGAAAAACCACCTCTCAGTGAACTAAATCAGAAATGGACATTAAGATCAAAACAGGCAACAGGAGCCATCCCAGAAAAGGCTGCAGCCTTTTGTCGGCTTCATCTGCTCTTCGCCAGATTCTCTTTTATTTTTTCCTTTGCACTTTTCTGCGCATTTTCTTTTGTCTTATCAGAGTATGACTCCCCACTGCCCTTCCTCTCATCAGAGCTAGTCTAAGCCTAGTTGGCCGCCTCCTGTGGAGAGAGTTTCTCTGATCTGGGTTAAGCAGGAGGCTGTGGGCTTGTGGACACTGACATAGCCTTGACTGCCCCAAGGAGAGGGACCCATGATTGGCCACGCTCTCGATTTCTGACACTCACTCATTATTGAGATCCTCATATAAAGTCACAGTTTCAGAAAATGAGGGCAGACAGTGATGGGTATCTACAATGTAGACTATCTGCTGAGCTTTAATTAGCACAGAGAGGAACAGCTCAGGCGTTTTTTAAAAATTAATGTACAGGGCCATTCACATTGTAGAACGTATTCAATGTTGTGTAGTTTCATGGAAGTTAAATAAATTAATAAATACATAAATAAAAGCTACACTATGTAACCCTAAAGCATAAAACTTGCAGAGAAACATTGTTTTGGTAATTATGTGAGTTGTGCTTCGGTTCCGCTATTCTGCGTTGATGAATCTGAATGCTTGAGTGCCCATTGTTAAAGGTGATCACCTTATCAGTGCGAATATCACTATCAACACCAAAACTCTCTCAGTAACGAAAGATGGATATCTGGAAAACATGTGAGCAGCTGTTTTTTGTTTAAGTTGAAATCAGTTGTTTCAAAGATAACTTTACAAAAGTTTGATATAAAGACTGATATACAACACTGATATAAAGATTCTATTTCATATACAGGTATAACGGTGGAAACTATGACTTTGCAAGGCTGTTTATAGGCAAATAGGTTAAAGTAGATTAGCATTTTTACCAACATAAACATTGTTTTGTTAACTTGTTTTGTTAAGTCAATTCACAGCATGAAATGCAAGTTATTTTGATTCGTGTTTTATTACAGGCAGTGTCGCTTTTCCTTTTTTGTGGCTTCAAGCTACTTTGGTAGTGGCCTGAACTTCTTTTAATATTTACGGATATGACGTGAACAAGTACATATGATTGATCAGTTGAAAAGTATACAGTTTACTGGGAAATCCGTCCCGACATCTCTAAAATGCAAATAATAATAATAAGCTTACCAGAGTGATGTAGTAAAGAAAAAAAGGGCTTGTGATATGGTTTATCATGTATTTGCTCATTATTTAAATACTGTTAATTTCAAACAAAAAAGTGACAGTGTAGTTTTAAAAAACGTCTAATTAATTCTAATCTAATAATATCATACTAGCATCCCTAGTAGGAGCATGTGCAGTAACTGCTGGGCTCTGATTAGTACAGTGATTAGATGCTATCAATCAAAGACAATAAAACTCATTACACTTACAGAGATGTCACCCTTTAAAAACTTGGGGTTAAGGGCCTTCTTTTGTTTTTCTTCTTTGTGAATGAAAATATTTAAATATACACAATATTCGAAAGCCATATTTTTTAACTTTATCAAAATATCCCATGTCTAAAGCACTATTGGCAGTGGATAAACAAGCCTAACACTCAGCTTTCAGCAATGCATCTACAGCACAATGTATCTACAGTTTAATAATTCTACAGATAAATGAAATCATAATTAAGTTGCTGAATGAGTAGAGCTCTTCTGTAACTTCCACTGGTTCAAAGGAAGTATTGACTTTAAAACTCCAAAAATTCTGAAGTGTCAATTTGCGTGATGTTTAGTTTAAAGCCATTAGCCTGAGGGTATTTTTAAGGCTACTTATGCTTCTTCAGGATTTTGCAAATGCATTTTAATGTCAACACATTTAGCTGTCCATTAAATACTTAACAAGGTATGTTTTCTTTTAAATAACATGAAGAGTCATCTAGACAATCATCAAATTGACAAATAAAAAATGCCAATGTCATTACTGGGACTTGACAAAGCGGTCGTTAATAAGGAGAAGACTGAAAAGCGTTGAGTGGCATTGCGTTTACAATTTATCTCCCATCAAATTAGCCTCTCGCCATGTCCTCCATTACTAATCCTGTAAAATCAGAAAGGACTGTGGCATGTTTGTGGTTTCTCTCAGGCCGTTCATGAGGGTTGATTTATTATCTCACTGAGCTAAATGGAGCAGGAGTTGGACTGTGACTCATCTCTTGATATTTGTGTAATGAGTAATTCTGTAACATCTTATGTATCAGATCTTTGATTATGTTTCTTCTTTTTAATAAAATCATCATTTATCGATTGAAATTATGTAATAGAAAGTTTTAGATCAAGGAGAAATTTAGCATAAGATTACTAAATATACATTAAGTCCTTTGATTAAAAAAGATTAGTATTTCATATAGCCTAAACACTTCATTGAATTCCATAACCATATATATATATATATATATATATATATATATATTAGTGCTGTCATATATATATATATGTATATTAGTGCTGTCAATCGATTTTTTCTTTTGTTCTTTGATTAACAGACATCAACGTGACGCAGATCTGACATGCATCCTCATAGTTTCATTCAGGCCTCAATATGAAATGATACAGGCTAGCGCGCGCCGCCGTATTTGTGAATGCAATTTTTACTGTCATATGGCCAGACAACATCTCGGGCCCTATTTTAACGATCTAAGCGCATGGTCTAAATCACAAGGCGCAGGTGCACTTAGGGCGTGTCCGAATCCACTTTTGCTAGTTTAACGACGGGAAAAACGGTCGGCGCGCCCGGTGCATGGTCTAAAAGGGTTGTCTATTTCAGTTGCCTCAATATAGCAACGCGCCAACAATGCGACTGAACACACCTAGTTTTCAGACCAGCACGCCCATGAGTGCACAAATGGGCGCAAATGCATATGTAATGCATATTTAAACAACGTGGCACTGGATGTGATAATGATAACTGCGTGCTCTGGCCCAGCATTAAAGAGTTAAATATTTTTAGCACCGTTAAACTGGAAAAATGATTCGCCTGCGTTAATGCGGCGATGTATATATTAGTGCTGGGCAACGATTAATTAAGATTAAACACGATTAATCGCATCCGAAATAAAAGTAATATATGTGTTTGTACTGTGTATATTTATTATGTATAAATACACACACATGCATGTATAAGTTTAAGAAAAATGTGTTATTTTTATATATTAAATATATTTATATATAATATAAATTATATGAATATAAATATATACATGGAAATATTTTCAAAATATATACTGTATGAGTGTGTCTTTATATATACACATAATAAATCACCACCTTGGAATTAAAAGGTTCTATCTGCATTCTGAGCAGTTTTGAGATATTGAGCAACAAAGTTTTTGTGTTCCATAGACGTCTGTAGATAGAACCCTTTTTGTTTTCTAAAAAAGGCCGAAATGAACACAGCTTACAAAACAAACATAACATGATGTAAATAAGTTTTCACGAATAAGAATATGTCAGATAGAACCTTATAATTCCAAGGCGACAAAATATACACGGTATGCACACATATATTATATAAAGAAAAACTTTTATTTTGGATGCTATTAGTCATGACTAATCATTGCCCAGCACTAATATAATATATATATATATATATATATATATATATATATATTATATGAGTGAGTGAGTGAGTGAGTGAATGAGTAGCAGTGTTGATAATTTAAATTTGAGTACTGAATGGTGATTGGTCTTGTGCTCTTGCATATATTAAACATCAATTTATTTTATATGAGTGTAATTTATGTACTTGTATAACTACAAAATCAAAGCCTAAAACCTATAAGCTTACCTAAAACTTATTTTGCTGCCTTGCAAGCACTGATATTTCCATCAGGAGATGCAAATCTAGTTTCTGCCATGCAGCTGGGTTCGCCTCCAGTGGCTAGGCATGTATAGCTCTCATTATAAGACATTTTAATCAATTCAAATCAGTTACAGAGACAAAAAGATTATTATTCCCTTTATGGGTAAATGAATGCTTTAAAGACATTTGCATGTTCTCATTTCCAAGAGCTCTTACTGAAGCAACCTTTTTCAGTCGGTAGATATAGCTGTGGAATAATGGATTACTGTACATGATTATTCCACATGCTTGTCAGAGGAACTGATAATGAATCGGAGGGGCTGGCAGGCTGGCGTGACAGCACATTGAGATGAAATGAGGCCAAAACTTAAAGGGGGTGCACAGGATCTTTCTCCATTTGCTGTGTGTTCCAGCTCAGGGATACAGCCTCTGCCTTACCTCTCACATTCTCTGTACAGAGACATTCTCCATAATGCATGCCGCCTCGGTGGACACCTCGACTTGGCTTCTAAGTCATTGTCATTCAGCTCTTCTGTTGTCTGATGAATGCGAGGGGTATCTTTATATGTGTGTGAGTACATGTGTGTGCACATAAGGTGGAGGCGACTGAAAGAGAATGCGGTAAAAATGGGGAGAGAAACAGATTTGAGAGAATGAGAGTGTGACACAGAGGCAGTGAAGTGACAGCTAGAACACAACAACAGTCGGACTTGCTTCCCATATATCCCAGCCTCACTCATGGGAGATTTATTTTGTTTTGAAAGAGTGATTTATTTTATGTTGGTACATACTTTTGATTTTCTTCAATAGGCAAAACAAGACACTCCATTTACAGACATATGGGTGAAAAGTGATTTAAATAAATAGTTTTAAGAGTTGCTTCTCCTTTAGCTTATTATTAGTCTTATTCCTCATTTTGAACAGTGACCGAATTTTGCATACATGAAGGCTCTGAGGGCTAATTGCATATTGTGTGATTTTGGAATGGATGAGAAGTATGGTTGCCCGGCAACTACTGGTTAAATTTGCAATATTCAAAACATCAGCCCCATTACTACCTTGTTTGAACTAAAGAGTTAAATTTCACATGTGAGACCAAGATTCAGTGTGATTTTTTTAAACTTCATTTTTTATATAGCAGATTTTTCAGTCGGTCATACCTTTAGACTGACGGTAGGTCTGTGGCCGTTTTCATAAACTGCTTAGTGAAGTCAATTACATAAAAATGTAGATTGGTCTAATTTGAATCCATAAAGTAAGACTAATTAACACTTGGTTAACTACCTGTTCAACAAACTAGTTCTTAAGAAAGTGACTGTGTTTATACAACTGGCCTCTGGACTCCATTCCAGCTTTCATTGGCCAAGTTGTTTGCCATTTTATGTGCTTTATCAAATGTTATACCAGCGTTCTGAGGGCATGACATCTGAGGATGAGATGGTCTTCTTCAATGCATTGAATAAGGTCATGTTGTGATTAAAATGTTTGCCGTTTCTTAGTAAAGTTGTGGTTTTTATCTCACATTTGATTTTTTTTATGGTTATCTTTTTTCACCCTATGCAGGACTTTTTTCAAAAAACTTTTCACCTATTTGGATTATAGTGGCTTACGCACCTAGACTTTTCAGGCGCACTGAGTTTTTGGTGATTTCTTAAGGCCAAGTTTTCAAAATTAACCATTATTAGCCACTTTGTCCAGTGGATCAAATTTTTTTTTACATCGTTCATAGACAAGGCTTTCAACCATTCCATAGGAAAAATGTATTAAAGGGGTCATAAACTGAGAAAACAAAATTCCCTTGATCTTTTGACATATAAGAGGTCAAAACAATATAAAAACTGTAAGTTTCAGAACTCAAAACTTTCTTGTTAGTCTAAAAACAGCTTATATTGAAGCCAGTCTGCCATGATGTAGTAGTGTGGCTAAACAACGCCTCCGCAGAAGAAGATCACTGACTGCTTCTACATTGCTACCTGTTTAGCCCCACCCACCGATTCATGCATGTCGTGTTTACGAGAGAGGCGGACATGCAGGTCTACGCAGAAACCAAATGTAAAGATGGTTCCAAAGACAACAAGACACTATGCAGTGCCAAGTTGTGGAAAAAAAACAGTCTTTGCATTGCCGTCCTTCTGATCCCAACGTTAGGAAAGAGTGGATGAACTTTATTTTTAATTAAGTTCCAGGCCACGTCCGTAAGAACTCGGTTTGTTCACTTCATTTTACCGCGGATTTGTTTACAAACAAGGCACAATTCGATGTGGAATTTTCAGAAAGACTAAAACTAAAAGACAATGCTGTGCCGATTATATTGGATCCGACAGTATTGTCGCAATGCACAACTGTGAGTAACTGTTTTTATTACGTTATCACTATTGCAGATCGTTTGATATGAGTATTTACAGTGAGTGAAAAAAAATGTTTGATCCCCTGCTGATTTTGTACGTTTGTCCACTGACAAAGAAATGATCAGTCTATAATTTTAAATGGTAGGTTTATTTTAACAGAGAGAGACAGAATAACAAAAAAAATCCAGAAAAAACGCATTTCAAAAAGTTATAAATTGATTTGCATTTTAATGAGTGAAATAAGTGTTTGATCCCTTATCAATCAGCAAGATTTCTGGCTCCCAGGTGTCTTTTATACAGGTAAGCTGTCCAAGGATGTCAAGGACAAGATTGTAGAGAAGGCAGGAATGGGCTACAAGACCATCGCCAAGCAGCTTGGTGAGAAGGTGACAACAGTTGGTGCGATTATTCGCAAATGGAAGAAACACAAAATAACTGTCAATCTCCCTCGGTCTGGGGCTCCATGCAAGATCTCTCCTCGTGGAGTTTCAATGATCATGAGAACAGTGAGCAATCAGCCCAGCACTACATGGGAGGATCTTGTCAATGATCTCAAGGCAGCTGGGAACATAGTCACCAAGAAAAGAATTGGTAACACGCTACGCCGTGAAGGACTGAAATCCTGCAGCACATGTACAAGCCCGTCTGAAGTTTGCCAATGAACATCTGAATGATTCAGAGGAGAACTGGGTGAAAGTGTTGTGGTCAGATGAGACCAAAATCGAGCTCTTTGGCATCAACTCAACTCGCCGTGTTTGGAGGAGGAATGCTGCCTATGACCTTAAGGACACCATCTCTACCATCAAACATGGAGGTGGAAATATTATGCTTTGGGGGTGTTTTTCTGCTAAGGGAACAGACAACTGCACCGCATCAAAGGGACGATGGACAGGGCCATGTACCGTCAGGGATGTGTGAAACCTGGTGGCCAACTACAAGAAACATCTGACCTCTTAGGGTCAAATGCTTATTTCACTCATTAAAATGCAAATCAATTTATAACTTTTTTTAAATGCGTTTTTCTGGATTTTTTTGTTGTTATTCTGTCTCTCACTGTTCAAATAAACCTACCATTAAAATTATAGACTGATCATTTCTTTGTCAGTGGACAAACGTACAAAATCAGCAGGGGATCAAATAATTTTTTCCTTCACTGTATGTGGTTTTAACCTGAATCACAGCAGCATCCATCTCTGAAGGACGTAGACTTTCAAACATACACAAGTGTTAGCCAATCAAAGCAGAGGGCGTTTACTTCCGAGTCTACAATCCACCATGCCTATTCCAATGGAGCGTTCAGATGAGGGGAGTCAAAAGCAGCACAGAAAATAGTCTATTCTAAATTATGATGTTTTTTTATGTAAAAACCTTGATAACATTATGCATGGAACTCATAGAACAGTACAAAATAAAATAAAAAAACAGACGCAGTTCATGACCCCTTTAAGTAGTTTTTTTGGATCAAGAAAATTAATTGCAGTTGAGGAAAGTTCATAGACTTTTATATTAAATGTGGGATATCCTTTTAAAACATCTATCGCTTTAAATTTACTTTGTACTTTGTATTAGACAGAATATGAACTATAAGAGGCATCATTGTTGAGAAACAAAATTATAGATCAAAAGTCAACCAGGTAAAAAGAGTAAAAAATATTCTATAGTGAGATGTCAGAGAAAACAATGAACAACTTTGAACTTTGGATTGATTCCTATATGCACTGGATCCAGCTAATTGCTGCTTGCGGCTATATTTCTTAAAACTGAAAGCTCATTCAGCGAACAAAGCATCCTCACAACATTTAAGATGTCTCAGAGGTCATAGTCAGTAAACCGCATCTAAAACACAACAAGGCAAGCAAAACAACTTCACCATAGTCTCTTCAACTTCTGTTTGTCTTAAAGTTACTCTCTCACTGCCCTCTGCTGATGAATAAACATAGTGTGCCTGGCTGCAATGTAAGCGGGCCGCTGGCAGTGTGACTTTCTGCATGAAATATTATCTTTCGCGTATGACGAACTGTAAATGAAGTAACTGGGGGCAGCGTAAACACACACAGTGTACTGATGCTGATGAAACCTAATTTATTAGTGTTCCTCTCCATGCATTTAATGAGTAAGTGTGTTGGTAATTGTGTTCATGCTCCTCATATCTGAACCGTCCTTTTCTGTGGGTTCATTAAAATGAGCTTCATTAGATAGAGATGCATTGACAGCTAGCGAGATGCGGCTGGCAACAATTAATTGGACATCACTACTGAGCCTCCAAACCTGAGAGAATTATTTGGCGGAGTGTTGAGTTGCTTTGGAGGACTGTTTAATTATACGTGCATTAACAGCTCGCTTGTTTTCTTGCCCATATGTGAATTCAGTTCGCTCGTGTCCCCTGCTCATAACTCTTCGTCTAATATGGATGGGCATTCTGAAATAACAATGCAATGGCGTGCACCGTTCTGCATGAATAAACAGGGCAGTACATGTGCTTAACAGTGTTGTGCATTTCCTGGAGGTTTGGTAAAGGTCATTTTCGGATGGAGTGCACCAGTTCAATGTGCATGGGTTTATTGCTCTTTGGAAGGGGCGGCTGGGTGTCATATACGGAGGACATTTGAAAAAATCTTTGTCACGCACATTTTATCAGTTAATGACTTCCTAAGAGAAAAAAAAAAATACTGTTTTTTTCTCTTATTTGGTTGAATTGCCGTAATGAGTTAAAAAGCTTAATTTTCAAAAGTTCCATTTCATAGACACAAGTTTTCTTCAAGTTCTGAAAGACCTTTAACATACTTAATATTATTCCAGATCCCATGCATTAAATCATAATAGTAGGCTAAAACTACAGGAGACACATTATTTAACAAAATGGTCTGATTTCTCAGTCATTCATATATGAATGCAAAAAAATCATAAGGATGTACAATTATTTGTGAAATAAGGTGTCTAAATTCTTTCTTTTCTAATGTTAGGGGATACTGGGCCATGTTGTCACACATTTTACTCAAGTGAATAATAACTTATAAGATTTATTTTATTTTTTTAATTTTTAAGGTAGGTTCATTTCTGTATAGACAGATATAGCTACAAAAACCCTTGAATATATCAAAGTTGTTGAAAGTTAAAGAATAGTCCACCCAAAAATTAAAGTTTGCTGAGAATTTTCTCACCCTCGGGACATGCAAAATGTAGATGAATTTGTTTCATCATTGGAACAGATTTGGAACCCATAATATCACTATTAATCCATAATAACGCTTCAGTGAAAAAAGTCAAAACAAACTCATCTACATCTTGGATGGCCTGAGGGTGAGTACATTTTCAGCAAATTTTTGGATAAACTAGTCCTTTAATTATGACTGTATGTGAATTGTCACAATGAAAACCTGTCATTAATTTGCTGATTACATTATGCATTTGGCAACATATTTTGCATTCAATGTATGCATTTTATCAGTTGCATTCCCTGGAAATTGAACCCATGACTTTGGCATTACTCACGCCATGTTCTAGCATATACACGTGAGAGATATCTGCTTTAATATGGAGAATGCTGCAACTTCTGCTCAGTTGCCGGATTCAGTGGCCCACCAGACTGAGCTGCTGTAATGCTCTTCATGTAGTGCAGTGGGACTACAGCCCACATGCTCTCCAGCTCCCAAACTATTTAGTGACAAACCACCACATTATGTCAATTCTGATCCATATCTGTATTCCTAATTCAAAAAGACAGACATAGTGCTTTTTTGGCATTCTTACAGCATCACGTATCAGTGCGTTCCCAGGATATTTATACAGTGGGGATTCTGAACTGCATGTAAAAGTAGGCAGTTAAATAACAGCAACCAAATATTAACACTTACTTGTCAAGCATCAAATGTGAATAAAATGTAAGTAACATGGCAGGGACTGATCATGTTATTAAAAACAAAGTATACAAGGTTTAAGTCAAACTAGAATGATACACACATTTTTGGTTTACTTAACAAGACAGCATCAAGTGGTTCCACACAACTGTGTAAAGTAGTTCTACAGTGAGTTATGTAGTTAATTCATATGTGGAAATAATTTTGGAAAAAGAACCTTTTGAGTGTGAGTGTGTGCTTATTAATCTTACCATTATTATAAATTTCATTGTCATGTAAGGTGTAAGATAAAGCTTATTTACATATTAAATATCACTGCCCTCAAATTATTCCATTGCTGAAAGGTAGTGTTCTTCAATCTATTCCAGTTATAAAGTGATTCAGGTGAGCGGATCCACAACAGTTTTGAAGTTTAAGTCATCACATGTCCATGTTCTAATTGGTCGGCATCACATTTCCATGTTTTCATTGGTTGGTTGGCACCTGAATTGCTCACCCAAGTGAAGAGCACAATGTACTGTAGATATTAATTACAGAAAATCACTTATACTACAATTTTCATACTTATGCGCTATTCTAAACCATTTTGTTGTATAAACAGGGTAAAAGTAGTGGGTTCACATTGAAAATTTCAACAAGAAAACATTTTATGCACCCAACTGTTGCAGCTTTCTTTGCATAGCCAGGTGGGAGAGTCTATTAGACAAAATAACATTTTAAACCTAATATGTGACCCTGGACCACAAAACCAGTCTTAAGTGTCAATTTTTCGAAATAAATAAATAAGCTTTCCATTGATGCATGGTTTGTTAGGATCGGACAACATTTGGCCGAGATACAACTATATGAATATCTGGAATCTGAGGGTGCAAAAAAATCTAAATACTGAGAAAATCACCTTTAAAATTGTCCAAATGAAATTCTTAGCAACAGAATACATATTACTAATCAAAAATGAAATTTTGATATATTTACGGTAATAAATTTACAAAATATCTTCATGGAACATGATCTTTACTTAATATCCTAATGATTTTTGGCATAAAATAAAAATTGATAATTTTGACCCATACAATATTGTTGGCTATTGCTACAAATATACCTCAGCGACTTAAGACTGGTTTTGTGATCCAGGGTCACACATATGGTTGGGTACATGCATAATATAGGTACATCTATAGGGACACATCTATAGTTTTGTGTTGCTAGCACCATGTTTTACCATACAAACACAAATTAAGATATGTTTGATGAATTTTGAGAGCTCTCTGACCCTCCCATAGTCAGCAAGGATGCTTACACTACCAAGGTCCAAAAACATAGGAAGGACATTGGTAAAATAATCCATGTGACATCTGTAACTGTTCAACTGTAATTTTACGAAGCTACGAGATTAGTTTTTGTGTTCAAAGAAAATAAAAACAGTGACTTTGTTCAACAATTTGTCTCCTCCGCGTCACCCTGGCACCATTTTGGAGAGTATCCATTGAACGTAAACAACGTATGCTGTTCTGTGTCAGCTGCGCCACACAGTTACGTTTTCTACGTTTTTTATGCTTTGATCTGAGCGAAAACAACGTATCCTTATGTGATACTCTCCAAAATGGCGCCAGGCTGATGTGGAGGAAACAAATTGTTGAATAAAGTTTTTTAGCGCACAAAAAGTAATCTCGTAGCTTCGTAAAATTATGGTTGTCACATGAATTATTTTAACGATGTCCTTGCTATGTTTCTGGACCTTGATCGTGTTAATTACATTGCTGTCTATGGGAGGGTCAGAGAGCTCTCAGAATTCATCAAAAATATCTTAATTTGTGTTCCGAAGATGAACGGAGGTCTTACGGGTTTGGAACCACATGACGGTGAGTAATTAATGACAGTATTTTCATTTTTGGTTGAACTAACCCTAACAGTGACAAACAGTAAAAAAAAAAAAATACAATTTTTGTCAATACTGTAGGATTTTTTCAAATAAAATAATGCAAATAACAGATTCATGACTGGTAAAGAATGTTCATATAAATTATCAGGTTTGTTTCTCAAATGTGTAGCAAAAAGGATCTTTTTAACATTTCAATAGTTGCACAATAAGGTTAAAACAGGGGGTTTGACATCACATATGCTAAACTATGGTTTCCGCTTCTACAAGACAGACAACATTCACTTTCTCCTGGAAAACCACCGCTGGCTAATGAGGTGGAAAATGAACTCCCTCATTAACCATCTCAAACATCTGCCAAGCATTCCGGCCGGTTCTTTGAAGTACAATATTATGCATTTTGTTTCTTGTGCACAGTGACAATAAAATCACAATATGAGGCTCATCAACAGTGTGTATGGGTGTGCTTCCTTTTTGTATTTTAAGTATATGCGTGATTGTATTTTTCAAGCAGACCCTGAGTAACTGTGCAATTAAAATTCAATTAGACTACTGTAATTAAACTAACTCTTAAAAGCGCAGTGCCAGTCAGTGGAGTAGAACTCTTGGATTCACACAGGAGCATCACTCAATGACCAGAACAACTGGGACGGTTGGGTTCCCATTTTGCCAATGAGTCTCTAAAAGCTCATCTGCAAAATCATATGCTGTGTTCACCTTCACTTTACCAGACAATGAACAGTGTCAGGAGGTAAATTAACCTGAAAAGGGCAAGCATCTATTTTAAAATGTATATAAATTTATATTATATAATATCATATAAAAATGTATATATTAATTTATATTATATAAATGTATATTTAAAAACATTTAATGAACGTATAAAATGTAAATTTAACATATTGAAAAAAATATGAGAGAGAGGATACATAGATAGATAGACAGATCAGATAGACAAAGTTTATAATATAATTATTTAAAGTATTACATTTTATTACCCCAATATCAAACGACCATGCATATACATTACATTTTTGTTTCAATATATTTAAAAATATACATTATTTTAACGTTCAATGTTGTTTTAATGAAAATATTATGTTTACCCAAGTACTCATTCACTATGAGCTCTATATTTAAATGGAAAAACCCTACAGAGGAAACAATGCTATTCAACTGGCCTCTGCATGTGAGTCATATATATTTTATGTATGAGTCAAATATAATATATTTGCTGGTTAAGATGACACACATTTGAAGGAAGACCCTCATCATTCCTGAAATAGATTCAATATGCTGGAACACGGCAGTTCTCATTCTTCCAATATGCAGAAGATGTAAAACTGTGTGATTTATTTCGAGACTCGCAGCTCTGCCAAAATTTTAATAGCTGGTGGGTTAATTGTTAAGGTGTTCTGCGCAGTGCCTCTTTAAAGATCAATCATTTATAGATGTAATAATGACTTTGTAATGGTTCACTGGGTGTGCCACCTTGCCCTGCAGAGAGAGCCTTAATTCACCCATCATGAGCGGCCACAGAATGTTTTCCTGTCCTTTCTGCGAAATGAAGGACACATTAAATTTCCGACAGGAAATCTGTATGATTAATCAGTATTTAAAATGGCAATTTAACACAGGCTGTGTTGTTACAAATGTGCAATCGCTGAACTCAGACGCTCTTAAACATTACGTTTTAGACAGCATTATTTTCACATTACTCTGATTTATGTTTCAGGGAGATGGCTTGTAGTGATTATTTTTTCCTTGGTGGAAAATGCATGGTGTGTTATGAGTGGGATGGGGTGCCGTAAAATGAGCGACCAGTGAGGAATTAACCTAGCGTAGTCTCACCCAGATGAAAGGATATCGGCCAGTCACAGAGAACTGATTATACCTACGCAATGCACTTTTTATGATTTTCCACAGACCCGTGCTCTCTGAGGGTTCTGGTGTTTTGCCTTTGTAAAACAGGAATTTAGCGTCTACAAAAGCTGTTGTGATATGATGTGCCGTTCCTCTGAGAAGCGCACTGCCTCATTAAGCTAATGCTTGCTTTAACTCTCGTTTAACTCTCGCTCTTATGGAGTCTTTTGTACGAAAAAAATTAGATTCTTCCTCACATTCATAACAGTGCAGTATTACAGAGAAGAAGAAATGTGTTTTTGAAAACAGGTTACAGTCAGAACTGTAAAAAAGGGATGTTCGTTAAACTTAAAAGATTAACCTAAAAATTTGCATTTTTGCACAGACTTTTTGTACACATACATATATCAGAAAAATTCAAAAATTGCACATTTAGGGGGGTAGTACCATTAAAGTGACGACTTCATACACTAAAATCTAACCTTTTAAGGTCAAATAAGGTACAAAGTTGTCCCCTTAAAGGTACTGTCGCATATGACAAGCATTTATTTTGAGAGAGAGAGAGAGAGAAAGTGTAGGTGTTGGCCATTTTTCAAGCATTGTTTTTTATTAACAACAATTTTTCTTATATATATATAAGTTCTTTATTTTAGATCCTTTATTTTTGATACTTTTTAAATCTATTATATAGACTTTGTTTTACCCGTTCCAGATACTTTTGATTTTAAACTGCATCATTTCCAATCAGCTTTTTTAATTCTGCAAAAAGTATATTAAAAGTATACCTAATATTTAATTGTAATACACTACACAGCTTTAAAATCGGAACAGATTTTAAAACATTAGGCAACATACACATGCTGACTTTGTAAATGGCTGTGTCCCAACTTGCATACTATTTGTCTGAAATAGTGTGTCCCAAATCATAGTATTTTGAAAAGACTAACCCAAAGATACCTGAATGGTGTACTATTTCCAGTGGAAATTCAAAGTGCAGATCTTTGCACACTCTAACGTCTCAGTTACATATTTAGGAAGGAGGGAACGGAGACATCATGTCAGGCCAAACCGATAAATTGGGATCCAGCTTTTAAAAAGGGAACAGCTTTGCCCACAATCCATTGCGCATTCGACGAACACGACACACACGAATAAAAAGTGTTTAAAAACTTCAAAACATGGTAGATTTGCGAGACCAACAGAAAAGTGTTTGAGGGATTAATAATCAATATCTACCCATAGAAAAATAAATAAATAAATAAATAAATTATATATATATATATATATATATATATATATATGTAATGTGCATTCTGTTTCATCTACAACAACACTGTGAAATTTTATAAAGATAGATTTGGCCATTAACTTTTAAATGCATCATTATACAGGCACATAAAGAGAGTTCTTGGCATGAAAGACGTGCGACTGGCAGATGAGTGTGCCACTTCATTTCTCTCCAATATGGTAGGAAATTAAATTGATAGAAATGTCGATGATGTTTACTGTGACGTATTTTAAATGGTGAAAGGATGCACAGAAAAGGCGCAAATATGACAAAGCAGTATGTATCAGAGCCTCTGGAATGTCCAAAATCTTGCTGCTTCATACTCAAAAGTACCAAAAACTTCAAAAAACAACTTTCTGCTTCATACTCAAAAAGTATGTACTTATATATACTTTTAGGGTGCACAGTGCAAATTCTGAAGACTACAAACTCACACATAAATGTGCCTCACTGCTAGGAGACACCCGCCAAATGTGAAGTATGTGTACTAAAATTTTCTCAAAATATCTAACATGTTTGATATCCTCTGACTGGACGAAATCATACTCTGATGCTTAAAAATCAGAGTCTGTGCCCATCATATAGTGTTAAACCGTATCCGTCAGCTCCAACTGCCCAAAATCTGCAGACTTGCTCTGACTTTCAGCAACTGACGTCATCTCACCTAATTGGAGTAAAAGTCTGTATTAAAAAAAAAAAAACTGTGCATTCTAGCATTTTGCAAGTTAAAATGAGAATTGTATTATTTTCATTTTCCACCAGAGAATTTTATTGAACACAATAATTCACTTGAAATATGGTGGAAATATCAATAAAAAAGAAATGATAAAAAGAGAGGGGCACAATTCTGCTGTGATGCTACAACATGTTTTTCTTTTTTTATTGCTGATTAAGCATGTGCCATTGAAATGAAATGGACATTTGAGTCTTTGGACTGAACCACAAAACCATTTTATCAGTTTAGACCTAGTCAAACACACAAAAAAAGCATGTATCCAACTCACTTACTACACTTGCTTTGACTTCAATGAGATACAAGGTAAACCTGAAAAACCAGGTAAACCAGCATTGTTTACTTGATCTATAAATCAATTTTTAGGCCAAAGACCTAAAAATCCTACTCAAGCCCCACAGATGTTCTGTTGTTATTCCCCCGGACCAGCTCTCCCTTTACTCTTAGGCTCATCTTTTTAATCCAGTGAATGATGTAGACTTGACAGTGAACTTGGCCCAGTTGTCCATAGCTCAGATCCACTGAAAGACCAGACTGAGATCTGGGCTTCATCTGTGCCCCACAGCCACACGGATTTAAGAGCTTGTGTGCCGAGCTGACCAGCCCACGGTGTAGAAACTTATTATAAGCCTCTCTGCATGGCTGCATGTGTCCAAAAGAGCAGTCGAGAAATAGATGCTGTGCACCATCGGAGAGAGAGCGCACTTCACATTAGAGTCAGACCTATGAGTTACCCTCCACGCTTCGTAACAGCACTTTTGGGGACTTTGGAGCGAAAGCCGCTTCATGATTGCCATCTCTATAATATCACTTATAGGTTTGGAGCCAGGGGAGGCGTATTTTTAAATGGCTCTTTCCTCTCCCAAATGAGCATACGATTGTTGGAAAGCCTGGCTAAAATGCATCGGAGAGTTCTCAACCTTAGCTGGGAGCAGATTCAACCTACGCTAAGAGCACATTAAGAGCTCACGTTTTTATGTATCTCTTTAAAGCCTATGTAGAAGCACTAAAATTCTCCCTCTTGTGTGTCTTTTTTCATTTATGATTAATTGCAACACTGTTATTCCTTTGATAATGACACATCCTGCGTTTTGATGTGTGCTTGGGCTGGAAGCCTTCAGTACAGATACGGTTCACGGCTCTGAGGCTTCTGTCCCAGATGTGACAGTCGCATTGCCCCTGACACGGCCTTGAGGCTCATTCTCCAGGGTCGTTACTCATTTCACACTCACACACACACACAAATACAAAGAAACACCCACATTCGTGTGCAGTGACACCATCATGACAACCCCGGATTCATGCTAATTATACGTAAGAAACAGGAGTCCTGCATACTTAAGTCAGCTGGGGAGAAGTCTACCAAAGTTTGTTTGACACCTCATCATAAATCAGGGGAACTAGGCCAGATTATGTCCCTCGGCCTGCTTCTAAACCAAGTGAGGTTGCATTTTAGTAAAGAGAGACGTATTGTCTGGTAACACGGACACTTTGAATATTAATCTCTCTTGGTTTGATCTGTATCCGATTGCAGACGTTTCCCGCCGTGAGTCTGAGGGCCGATTTCTGTCCGGCTTTGAAAGAACTTCTTAAAAAGTTTCATTGGGACTATCTCTATGCTCGTCAAATTAATTAATTTTTTTTGTTGGAGGTTACAGTATGCATCTTTCTGTTCTTAATCAGGTAATGCTACTATGTGAGTCAAGTGCAAATGTAATTGAAAAGATGTCATATAGTGTTTCTTAATGATGTGTCTAGTTTCTGACTCTGTGCGAATCGCTCTATTCCCCAGATCAGAATAATATAACATTCTGCCATATATAGAGAGAGCACAAGCTCATTTGGAGCAATAGGTGCTGGGTGTTTGGTGAGTAATTATGTCCTATGGGGAGCTGTGTTTCAATGAAAGAGAATTTGAAATGAAGACAGACAGAAACATCCGAGCCAGTAAGTCTTGTTATCAGACATCAAAATCTGAGTAAATATATGGAAGTATAGAATAATGCATGTTTTATTTATTAATTTTTTTTAATTTTTTGAGATCAATTAAAACCAAGCGTTTTATTGATAGCATGCAATTTTACGCTTCAGTAGGTGTACTGTACAAGACGGGAGTGTAGGCGTTTTCTGTGGACCATCTCATGTTTCATTAATTCAGAACTGCAGTGAGACAGATCACTCACATGGGAGCAGTATTAATAATAGATAATCTCAATGTTTCGAAAACAATAAGAGATAGGCATTCAAACAGCGTATCAATAATTCAAGGTACTTTCTTTAAGGAAATTCTTTTCCATGCTGTGAGAATGAGAAACTGTGTGTGCATGTGTGTGATTGTGTGTGTTAAGTTATCCTTGGCAATTAAGGTGAAAAACATTAGCCTGAGGTCAGCCTTTAAGCAGCATATTGCTGTAACACCTCAGGCATCTTGTATGAATATTTTATACCCATAGTAAAGACAATTTGTGAGCGTTTTCTCCTGCAGTACAGGGTCATAAGTTACTAGTTATAGTTATATTTTGGGGACTGGTTTACTTCTGCATTTCTTTTTATTCTTTTGTTTGCTATTTGTTTATTTATGACTGATAACCTATATAATATCTGAGCATCTTCAAGCCAGAGATGATTTCTGTAGACAAAACTATGATGTGGTTGCTAGAGCTTTGCTTTGTGCTAGCCCTGTTGAAAAAAAAAAAAAATGCTAAAACCAGCTTGTTGGTTGGTCACGCCCCGTTGGCTGAATGTCTGATGCATATGGCACACAAAAGTGGAAACACTTCAGGAGTTTCGAAGTCGTCATCGGATTGGTTGAATTATACAAGATTTCCAGGAGACGTGTGTGTCGCGTTCTTTAACGTTCCCCCTGGAAACAAAGATGCCGAGACGCCAAACACCCTCACGAAAGAAGAAAGCCGTCGTGTTTACAACTGTGACGACGAGCGCTTATCAGGATCAACTAAACGCTGGATTTTCAAAAGTATGTGAAATATTTAAAGTTCGCGGCATAGAATCTTTAAAACACATCCGAGAGTTTTACACACCGGTCTGTTATTGTGGCGACATTTCCACACCCCGAAACGTGACGCTGAACGAAACAAATTGTGATTGGTTGTTTGACATGTTGGTCAAACGGCCTCATGGGCGGGCCTTGGCCAATGAAAGCTGCCATGGATTCCAGACCTTCAGTCGTCAGTCTGAAGGTCTGGCTACGCGAGACTAGCTAAGACCTGACCAGATAAAGAAGTGGTTAAAGGTATAGTTCACCCAAAAATTTAAATTCTGTCATTAATTACTAACCATTATGTCGTTCCAAAACCGTAAAAACCTTCGTTCATATTCAGAACACAAATTAAGATATTTTTGATGAAATCTGAGAACTTTCTGTCCCTGCATAGACAGCAACGCAACTATCACATTCAAGGCCCAGAAAGGTAGTAAGGACATCGATAAAATAGTCCATGTGACATCAGTGGTTCAACCTTACTTTTATGAAGCTACAAGAATACTTTTTGTGCGCAAAGAAACGACTGACACAAAAGAGAAGAATTGTTGAATGAAGTCGTTATTTTTGTTTTATTTGTGCAAAAAGTATTCTCTTATAGCTTAAAATTATGGTTGAAGCAAGCCCCTGATGTCACATTTTAACAATGTCTTTACTACCTTTCTGGGCCTTGAATGTGGTAGTTGTGTAGCTGTCTATGGATAGCTCTCTGATTTCATCAACAATATCTTAATTTGTGTTCCGAACATGAACGAAGGTCTTACGGGTTTGGAACGAAATGAGGGTGAATAATTAATGAAAAATTTTACATTTTTGGGTGAACTAACCCGTTAAAACCAGCCTGCAAACCTGCATGTTTTTTTTTTGTTTTGTTTTTTTGGAAGGTCTTTAGAAAATGTTAGCATGTAGTTATGTTCTCTGTGTTCTATTGTGAATAAAATATTGGCTAATGTGATTTGAAAATCTTTTAGTTTTCATTTTATTCAAATTTAAAAAACGTCCCAACATTTCCGGAATTCGAGTTGTATGATTTGAATCATCAAGACTGCATACTTTTGATGCCTACGTTACTTTTATTAGACTAACAAAAGTATCTATAAGGGTCAAATCAGGTAGAAACTGTACATTTTTATTTTATTTTATTTTATTTTTATTTTTTTACTCTAGCATCAGCACTCAAAGTCCTCTGAAAACATTTGACAAGAGTGTAGATTGCATGTTGTTTGACTGTTGGTATGAATGACAAAGGAAATAATCCAACGATGCTCATTATTTTTCCTCTGCTTTCTATCTCTTCTCATCCTGTCCTCTCTGGCTGCAGCTATTCAACCCTCGTCGTCCTGATTACCTGCTACCTGCTTGAACAGCCCGTCTCCCCCCTCCAGTCTGTCAACGACAGTGAGACATCACTGCTCCAGGAATGGGTGCTGACACCATGCCAGAGAGAGACTGGACCATTCCTGACAGTACGCTGTCCACTCCCCAAACCTCGCTCGGCCGTCTCATCCATACAGCTGACAATGCATGGCCAGTTTAATGGTCATTTCCTCTTGAAGTCAGGGAACATGTTCCCAAGTTCTGCATATATGCCTGTGTTTCTGTGTGTATTTGTGTGTATATCTCCACGTTCCAGCCATGTCTTGTGGGTATGTGCTTGTCTAGTGTTTGTGCTAGAGGGTAAAATTGCAAGCCTATTGAATGCTGCTAACACCCACCTGCCTCAGTGTGCATATAACACACAGACACAATCAGCCATTTGTCTGACTGGTTATCAACCACCACCAGCAGTCTGCCCCACGGCGTTATATTAGTCCCCGCGCGTGCAGTCCGGGGATCTAGTGTGTGACAAGCCCTCCATTTGAATGCAGAGGCACAGCGCCTGATTCAAAGCCGCCGTTCCCAACCAAGTGCCTGAGCCACCATGGACTGAACCACAGACAAGTGAAAGCGAGATAATGTCACATGCTTCACAGACAACACAGGTGAGTGTCAGAGGCCAGGTCTGTTGTCCTGACATTCACTCTGAGCCTCCCAAAATAGCACTACGTTGCCCATATAGGATGTTAAGCTTCTTATATTGTTGTTTTATTTATATATATATATATATATATATATATATATATATATATACACAGTGTTGGGTAAGTTACTCTAAAAAAGTAATTAATTAATTACTAGTTACTAATTACATCTTCAACAGTGTAATCAGATTACATACAAATTACTCTCTCCAAAAAGTATTTAATTACTTATTACTAATTGCTTCCTAAATCCTATATCAACCTCGACAAGTTAATGAAACAAGGATAGACATGAAATTATTCTTTCAAATAAATAAAAGATAACTACATAAATTATTCTGGTCACTCTTTAGAGCAGGGTTCCTCAAATCCTTCCCTGGAGGGCTAATCTGCTGCAGAGTTTAGCTCCAACCCTGATCAAACTCACCTACCTGTGATTTTCTAATGATCTTGAAGACTCTGATTAGCATGCTCAGGTGTGTTTGATTAGGGTTAGAGCTAAACTCTGCAGGAGTGGGCCAGATTTGAGGATGCCTGCTTTAGAGTCTTTAGAGTCCAATTCTCACTATTAACTAATTATTAACTATGACTTTTGTCTCAATATACTCCTAATTACTGCTTATTAGTACTTAGTAAAGTAGTTGTTAAATTTAAGAATTGGGTAGGATTAAGGATTTAGAATAAGGTCTTGCAGAATGAGATATTAATATGTGTTTTTAAGTAATAATAAACAGCCAATAAGTTAATAGTGAGAATTGGACACTAAAAGTGTTACCAATATTCTTATTAACTCATCAAAGTATTTAAAGTGAGAAGGGTACATAAAAAGCATGCATTTTAAGGTTAGACTTTACATTTTGAAGTTAAATCCACTATTGTGTTGTATTGTATATAAATGTTCTACACAGTAATAAGTTCAATTACATAAGAAGTAACTAATTAAATTACAGAAAAAAATAAGAGTAATCCCTTACTTTACTTTTTCAAGGGAAAAGTAATTAAGTTACAGTAACTAATTAATTACACCCAACACTGTGTATATTCAATTCAATTATACAGTTACATTCAATAAAGTGTAATTGAATAATTGAACTGAATACACACACCAACACACACACACACTCAGGGTTGACTATTATTTCATCCTGTACAGATGCATTGTTAAATAAAAGTTTTAAAAAGTATTTTTTGAGAAATATGATTAAAATGATGTACACGGGTTAAGAGATCACATTAGTCTTTTAGAAAAAGCCATTTTTATTTTACCTGGAGCAGTCCATGTTGAAGTCACGACTAGCCATTTGACTGATACTACAAATAGTATTACTACTACTAATAGAAACCACAAAAATAATAATAACAATATATTTACTCTATAATATATAACTACAATAACATTCAAAAATTTGGGGTCGAAAAGATATTTTTAAAGAAATTAATATTGTTATTCAGAAAGTATGTAAATTATGCTGTTACTTGAACATTCTATTCGTCAAAGAATCCTGAAAAAATTGTATCAAGGTTTCACCAAAAATATCCCCAAAAAGATCATGTGACTTTGAAAACTGGAATAATGGCTGGAATTTCAAATTTATCACATAAATTACATTTTAAAACATATCAAAATTGAAAACAGTTATTTTAAATTGTAAAAATATTTAGCAATATTACTGTTTTTGCTAAATAATTTAATCAATTAAACATAGCTTTGGTGAGCATAAGAGACTTCTTTCAAAAACATAAAAAAAAAAATCTTACTGACCCCAAACTTTTGAACAGAAGTGTATAAATAAGCAGTCCTTTACAGGAGCGATCAAAAAAAGCAAACAAATTGCAAAAATCATTCAGATTGACTGTTTCTGTCCATTTTGTCCATTAAAATGTACATTAATGGATGTGTGTACATTGAGATTGAACAGATGAAAAGAAACAAACAAATAAATAAACAAATGAACACAGATAGGTGTCAATATGAAGTCCAAGACCATGTCAATAAAAAAAGAGCCAGCGAGACATAAACTTTCTGAGTGTGCCTTTTACAGTAAATCTAGCCTTTAATTAGACTACTGCTGAAATGGTTGGATTTAGCATAGTAACAAAAATAGTGAGTAACATGAGCTTTTACTTATTTTTTTGTTAAGTTTAAGCCTATCCATGGGCCTGTTATAGATTTAAAAGGCTTTGATTTGTACGGTATAGTGATATTACCAGATGTTTATAGGATTTTCCAGTCTAATATGTGATTTTGAGCTTAGTCATCCATTTTAAGATTGGGTTTTTTCCCAGGCCATTATGCTTTTAGCAGTACCTAACGAAGTGGAATGTTGAATCATTATGCAGAGGTGTGATTTGATCAGAGGCCTGAATAAGGGATATTTTTGAGGGGGCATCTGTACTGTAGATCCTTACATCCTCTGGAAAGTGGTATGAAAACAATAAATAACTTATTGATCTTTTTTTCGTAGTAAAGCAAGAGGATCTTAACCAGCAAGAGACCATGAACATAATTGGACCCGCAAGAAACATTCATCTTGATTACATTCAATTTGAACCAATAAGGATTGGGTAAGTACTGGTCATTCATCAAAGTCAGATTGGAGGGACTTAGTAAATGGGAACTAATCTTTTTCTACCTGTGTCATCAGAGAGGTGGGCAGCTGAAATATGTGGACTAGCAAGTACACAATGGCACAACCCGGCAAAGCACTGATATTAAAGAGAAAGAAGGAAAGACAGAAGGAACAAAAGATGACCATGTGAAATATCAGACTAGCTGCTGAAGGTCAGTGCCATTGCCCAGGTTTATTGTCCTGACATACTCATAATTACATGCGCTATGCTTCTTATAATGTAAATATAAAATAAATGATATCCTGAGCTGTGTTTGGCTAGTATGTGATCCTTTAATGGTAATTCTACACTAATGTTTATTTAGTATTTTTTTATTTTTTTTTCCAAGGTAGTGTTGTCACTTTAGTGATCCTAATTGTATTGGTGTCAATAAATATCACTCTGTTTTGAAATAAAATCTCTGATTATTTGATGTTTTGTTGGTTACGGTTTCAACGTCACCTTTTACAGTAGAGCACAATTACTGCTTAAACACAACTGAAAACAGCTCACATCATGATAAAAAACAATAGAACCCATTAGAATTAATGATTCTAGCTGTGTCCCAATTCAGAGGCTGCATCCTTCGAAGCCTGCATTTGAAGACTGAATGTGTCACAGCAGTGTGACAAAGACTGTCCCATTTCGCTCCTTAAGACACAGCCTCGAAATGCATCCTTCATTTCTTAGGCCTTGAAGGATACAACAAATGGATCCTTCATGGCCCAGACTATCCCAAGATTCAATGCACACTGGTGAGGACAATATTTTTTTTTTTTAAGAGAGAAAATGTTGATTTACACTTTTAAATGTAAGTTACTTACTCAAATGTAATTTTAAAAAAAAGATAATTTAAAGCAATTTCAATACTGAGTAATACCTTACTAAGATGCAATTTTATATATGGTTGATACTTTTTATTATGCACATAAATGGACCAAGGTGAACGTATTTAGACAGCTTGAACCCTGTTTTGTTTTCAGACGGTTGAATATAACTAGTACAAACATTACTGCCGCTCATCAACAGAAGCTGTCATACGCGGCAAAAGCAACAACTCCATTTAACAACACTCAGTGTGACCTTTGTAACCTTCGAAGACATGGCCTTTGAAGTCTGTGTCCTTCGAAGGTTGCAGTCCCTGAATTGAGAAACAGCTGAGATGGTATTTGACGAAACTGAATATAAACGTGCACAAATGGTGCATCTAAATAAGTGCTCTACTGCTTAGTGAAAGTTCATATATAGCGTTTCATCTGGCACTCATCTGGTCTTCCTGATCGCTGCCTTTGACTTTATTTTCCTTTTTTTGTTGTTGTTGATTTGTGATCATTTCCCTGCAATATTACTTAGAGCATAAATGTAAAACAATATTTGGAATACTTATAAAACGACAGAGTTACAATCATATCTTTATTTTTTCCTTCTTTTTTAAGCGTGGAGTACCCTGTGTCCTTAAAAATTATCAGTTGGCATTTTTTTATTCACAGGACCAAACAGACTTGAATTACAATAATAGCTCTATTGGAAAAGTAAACGGACACTTTTTTTCTTTTTTAGTTGGATATAGATACAAATACATTCTGTCATATTCAGCAATTGGATTTGTGTCTTAGTCTTGTTTACTCTTGGCTAGAGAAGCGTGCTCCGTGAAGACTCTGGGAAGGATTTGAGACTTATCGAATAGTGGCATGAATCCCAAATAAACAATTAATAACAATAGATCAGGACCAGAGCCATGAAGTTGAGCAAAATCTGCCAACTTAACTCGGAGTTAACTCTACTCAGAAGGAGGCAGGAAGCAAAAAATGACATTGTTGTTTGAGCAGAGATTAATGAGCCTTCATTTAGCAAATGCTCATTAGAGAGAAGGCAGTTCTGCCCCAGAAACTCATGCAACCAAATTTGCAAGACTCCATCAGAAGATATCAGACATTTGGCATGCTGTGTTTGTGCATTCACGCAGTGTTCTGCGCTCGAATCCGCTTAAAGTCTGAACTATGACCAGTGTCAAGCATACTCTATTGTTTCTCACCAGCCAAGTGTATTCGGTCTATCTAAATCCCAGACTAGCTGCTGAGAGGAGACAGGCGATGTGCCCTTTCTATGATGAATTCTCTGCTTCAGTAGCTTTACCCAGAGCATATGTTGTGTCAGGCTTCTTTTGAATTGATAAACAGCATTGTGTGCATGGACAACAGTCTTTTAACCTGCAATGGCTTTGCCCCTACGGATCTGGAATAAAAGATCTCCATAAACAATAGTTTGACTGTCAGTAAGGCTATGGGCATCTCACAGAACAGTTTGTCTCCATTATTGCCCCTTAATTACATTCAAACAGCAGTAAGAGCAAGCAAATGATTGCACTGATGAGAACTCTATTTGTCTCTTATCAAGGCTGACGGCCCAGAAGGCATAATGCATTTATGTGCCTTTTTGTTTGCAAGTCATTTCACCAGCACTGAAGTACTCACATCCAAAGAGAGATAATCCAAAATCCCTTTTGTGAACCGCCATATGTTCTGTTCTGGCGTCCGTAGATATCTCAAACCCTTAAACATACATTGTAGTATATACGCAGTACCGTACTTCCAAAACAGCCACATCTTAAAAACAGTGTAACCCCTGAAGGAGGAAATGCCTGCATGCAGGTCTGCTTCTTTTAAGCTTCTGAATCTATATCCACCCTCACACCCATATAAATCAACACAGGGAAAAAGCATGTGAAAAAACTTGTGGCGTTTGGTTTTCTATGGCGAAGGAAAATCTTTAAATTGGGCCAAGCTAAAGCTCTCATAACACCCACAATGTTCTTATATTCTCTCTAATTCATTTTTTGATGTGTTTTTAAATGCTCTCCGTGCTTCTGGCACAGATGCAATAAGCAAACATTTTATCTGATGAGCCTGTCTGAATAATACTGTTAGCAGAGCTGTTGCTGGTTGGAATTTGGCATCTCGGATTGTTTCTTTTTTTTAACCTCTTTTGTCTTTCATGAACATATTCTAGCTCCTGACAACATAAGCAAGCCGATGATGTTTCATTGGAGCATCCAGTATGATCAGAGCCCTTTTGAAGTTTACAAACGTCTCCTTGTTTACATCATTTCTTGTTTACTCTGTGCATTTCAGTGGGCTGTAATTAAAGCTGAAACATTAGAAATATGTCCACCAGTTTCACAGCTTTTTCCTTGGTGAGGTCAGGGTAACCTTGCTTTAAATGGTGCGCTACCCTTTTATCGATGATCCCATGTCCAACAAACGATCATTGAAAACAAAAACAGTAATGAGGACATGTCTGAAAACATCTGTGTGCCTGTAAGCACCAAAAAATAGATGGAAGGAGGCTCTGAGTTTAATTAAATAATGAAATGTCTCTAGGCAAGACACTTTACCGAGTAATCGCCTTTTTTATTTTCTAATTTCTTGATGATTAGCCACACTTCAAACCATGCTTCTGGTTAGACTGTCACATCTTGGTTAATCATAACTGCAGTTATTCAGTCAGAATGCCACGGTACATTTTTATTTCTAGAATAAAAGATTTTGCCCCCTGCAGCTTAAAGAAAAGAATGAAATGTGGTGCCTTGTTCTCCATAAACTGTGCAGCATCTGTGTATATTAGCTAATATACAATTTGATCTGCTGCTTTTATATATATTCTGTCTGTAATTTATATAAATAAAGACATGGAAAGTGCATTTTATTTTTTACAGGGGTGTAATGAGAAAAAATTGTGTTCTTTTTGGCTGGTCATGTGATCTCAACAAGATAACGACTGTAATATTTCACAAAATATATACATAAAGTACAAATTTCATTTTAATATACATTTTTATAAATATTTACTTTGTGTGTGTGTGTGTGTGTGTGTGTGTGTGTGTGTGTGTGTGTACATAAAATCTATATTTTTATAGATATATAATATATTTGTATATAATTTTATTATTTTTATTTATTATATTTGATTTTCATATATCAGCCAATATAAAGGTTGTTGTGCTGCTTTGAAATATATTCTGTTTAATTGTTTTTAAAAATGCAGCATTTTAAATGCATTTTTATTTTTACAGGGGTGTACTGAGATAAATTGTGTTCTGTTTGACTGGTCATGTGATCTCAACATGGATATGAGTATTTTATACATATATTTGATTTTTATACATATATTTAACATATAATCTATATTATTAATTTTATTACTTGTATGGCATGCTTTAGATATATTCTGTGTATAATTGACATAATTGTTCTATTTGGCTGGTCATGTGATCTCAACATGGCAATGACCATAAAATTTAAATATTTTATCTAATGAATTTATATGCATATAATTTCATTTGATTTTAATTCACATTTACATCATTAACATACATTTAATAGCACATTTAATATACCTTTATTAGACTACTGATATAATTGCATCTCAGGTGATGTAAACCAACTTAAGCACATTTTTCAAAAGTGAGTGCATCTTAAACTGAATCAGACCCCTATTTCACATACTTTAAAATTTACATGGTTTACATTTGTCATGTTCTACTATTACTATGAACCCCATGAATCTATCACTATAACTAAATGTAGGTATATCTTTACAAAACACAGATTTTGCTTTACCCAGCATCCACCACTGTCAATGTCCCATTGCGTTTGCGCGACTGATGTCTCATCTCCTTCACATGTCACTGCATTTCCACGCTTTCTCATTAGCTAGCCGGCTACTTGTTAGTGCTCTTGCCTCCTCTCCATGCTATGAAAGGCAGGCCACTAATTGAAAGTGTGTTGTGTGGGAAATGAGCACAGCTCGCTGTGCTGCAACTCTGTGACAGGGCTAAACAAGAGTGGCTCCCCTGTCCCACCCGGAGACAGCACCAATTAAAAGTGAATGAAACTGGAATGTGAAGAAACCTTCTATCAGAGAGACGGAGCACTGCTGTGTCATGCTAACGTTCCTGAATGCGGGGGCAGGAAGTTCATGCTAGTTGTTTGTTCACTTGCTGGGTTGCCTGTATATATTTTTGCCCTTGGGCAGACTTCAGTATTATATTGAACATGAGGTCACAGCAAATGTACAATAAAAAGTATGAATGAACCACTATAGCTCTGTGATGACCTTAGTGGGCACTGAAATAAACAGGTCGAGATACAATCACAGAATGACTCCACAGTGCCACCTAGTGTGAAGAGAAAACCCAACATTCACAGTGCTCTGGCTTTGCTGTAATTAGTTAACCCCAGTGATTTATTTCAAACCATGCTACTTTAATAAGATTCAAAGTTATAATCAAACAAGCAGGCCACTATGAAATTGCATTTATGTATACATTGTGATTAAGTGATAGCTAATTATTTCTGATACCAAACTATATTTATTTATGGAAATGGACCAATTATGAAGTAAAATCTAACAAAATCTGTAAATTTGGTATGTTTAATAATGAAGACATTTACTCTCATACAAGGTGTTGTACAGAATACATAAAAAACAGTAAATCTAATTAAATTAATTACTGACTATATGTAATTTCTGAATTAAAACAGAAATTTTAATTTATTATTACTAAAAGTCTTGCAAAAATTCTGTTAGAGAATTCTGTGTATAATTTATATAAATGAAGTAATTTTAAGTCATGATCTCAACATAGCGATGCTATAAATAAAATTTAAAAATGAGATATAATAATATTATTTAAAAATAATATTTATAGATAGATAGATAGATAGATAGATAGATAGATAGATAGATAGATAGATAGATAGATAGATAGATAATAAAACTTATTTTTCTAATAAAATTTTAATTAAATAAGTTGTGATCTTAAATATTAAGATCTTAAACTATAAATAATATTTAAAACATCTATATAGCAGTTAATAAAATAAAATAAAAATAATTGGATCTCATGTGTTGTAAATAAATTAGCACATTTTTCTACTATTAAAACCCATTTATGTATTTATTATTTACATTTTTATGCGTTTTTATACACTAATACAATGTTCTGACAGGAAATTTTAAATAAACTTGTGTGAGCATTTTCTGATTTAGCAAAAAGCCGTTTTCCCTAAGCATTTAAATTCTCATTTGATTGACAGTTTAAACTATACATTCCAGCTCTGTGTTTGAAAGCTGTGCTAAGCAAGGACCACAGAGATTACACATCATCATCAGCCACAACGGTTCTTAATTAGTGCGAAACCCATTATCCTCCAATGACAGGATCTTTAATTAGATCTACTCTGTTTCGTAGAAACAACTGCCACCTGTATGGGACGGTACACCACACCAGCCTAGTCGCAGAGGTTTGCTACAGCTACTCTGAAGCCAATCAGCACTTCACAAACGCCACCAGATGTTTCAACTTCCTGAGGCATAAATATTCCGGAGGTTCAGTTCATTGTGCACTTGGCCTGTAGGTTACCTAGCAACCAAACAACTCCATATTCTTCCATTCCTCGTCCATAACCTGATCTGTCGTCTTATGCAGAACAGAGTCACATGTGCAACACATCAGTGATGTCAAATGAGAACAACCAGTCCAACAATTAACTTCTGTGTAAACATGACATTTATTGCTTACTCAGATAACACCACTTATATGAAAACCAGAGAGCCAAACCCATTGCATAACTCTATACCGGGTCTGCAGATACAAGGTACTGTGTAGGCTTATGTTTTATCCAGTGACGTGTTTGTTTATTTCAAGTATGAGCAAGGCAAGCAGACAGATGTTGATGAGTATCCTAACCCTCAGTACAGGGGGTTCTTACAGTGCTTAATGTAAGTTGTAATTATGAACAGTGCAACATGATACAAGTTGTGATCACAGCTTAATACATAAGTGATATTGTTTCAATACAATTAGCAGTAATTAGTGACAATCTAGCACCGCATAAGAACCTAATTAAAGCAGCAGATCTGATAAACTGTAGCTTGGGCCGCAGATGCGTTTTCACTTACTTTTTACTGCTGCCATCGCGTGGTCGAGAGCTGCAATCAGTATTAAAGGGGGGGTTTTTTCCATCAAAAAATTTGGATTAACAACAGGTCAATTAAAAGTACAGCGCATATGTTTAATTTAGCGTTATGCTCTTCAAGGTAGGCTAATTAGTTCTTGTTTTTTGTTTTGTTTTGTTTTTTTCTGCGTAATCTATGAACATGAGGTAGCCTGTAATATCAGGTGACATTCACAACCTGTTTTATCGACGACTTTCTGAGGTTAACGCTGATTGGGCGATTACATGAGCGATTTCAGTAAGTTGTACTGTGTTTTTTAACATAAATGTTTATGATTATTAGCTTATTGTCGTGAAACAAGTAAAGAGGGAGATTGATGCTACAGCCGTTGTAGTAATGAGTCAGGTAGGCAAAGCGATCTGTCATATCACATTATAAAGTAAAAAAAAAAAAGACATTTATTGTTTGAATTTTGTATTAGAATTGGCGTAATTTGAGGGTTGACACAAACCAGTCCTTTTTTTGTGCGCTTCCACATTATAATGCAACTGGACATTGCGATTTACAACTTAAAATGATCATGCATACATGATATATAGCTTAGATGGAATTTATACACACATTATGTGTGATGTGTGTGTGTGTGTGTGTGTGTGTATACATATACATATATATATATATATATATATATATATACACCACACGTATTGTTTATAAATATAAGCAAGGCAAGGCAAGTTTATTTATATAGCACATTTCATACACAATGGTAATTCAAAGTGCTTTACATAAAAGGAAGTGAAATAGTCATTAAAAATAATAAGAAATTAAAAATAATAAAAATCACAACAATAATTTACATTTTAAATATAGGCTAGATAGATAGATAGATAGATAGATAGATAGATAGATAGATAGATAGATAGATAGATAGATAGATAGATAGAGATCTTTTGGTGAATGGCTGAATGGCTAAGACAAGTGATTGTGTAATATCTTAAGACTGTTTGTATTGCTTGCAGCTGCGGTCATTATACAGGGAAAGAAAATGCCAGTTAATAAGTGTCGCTTGGGTGTAAAGACCATGGATTACCTTTGGTTTACTGAGGGCCTGCTGACAGAGTTTGCTTGAGGGTGTACCTGAACTCTGTGAAACAGACAGATTTGATTATGAATTCATTTGCATGTTCTCTGGGCCGGCCCCTTCTTACATTTCAGTGAAGAAAATATGAGGGACCACAAGGGAATCCAGCATTTCTCTGTTTCAGTGGACTGTGAAAACCACAGAGCTACTTGTTCCAAAACAGAGATCCCATCTAATGTTAGGCTGTGTGACTGGGCAGTGTCCGATACGAAATGAAGCATATCGGCTGATGAATAAAGAAACAGGTCATGTTTATTTTGTATATCAAGTATAACTGCAAAAATAAATAAAACAGTAAATAGGCCCCTTTTTACATCTGTTTTACATACAATTGAGCCTCAAGACTACAAAGCGAGTAATTCGGTGAAGATTCTTGGCCAACTGTTTTTGTTTCTTGCCACACAGCTCATGAAGTATCTGATTTCTAATACACTGTTCTTCACCCCCAGTCATTTGTATATGTGAGTTTTCATACTGAATATATATCATCAGTGCCGAAGCCCCTTCACCACACCTCCTCTCTCTGTTTATTTAAATACGTTTTTATGAGAGCTCAGTCCTTCTGTGTCTCCCAAAGACCGTGACCCTTTGACCTGCATCTGTGCATTGCAGTGCCATTTTTAATATCCTGACTGCTGATCAGAGCTGAAGGCCGGCCTGCCCTCGTGACGTGTGCTGGTTCATGTCATAATTTATTACACGCTATTTTTCTTACACAGCCAAGTTTACTGCAGCTGCCAGAGTGGTAACTGGCAAAGCTTAAGAGTACTATCTAGAGGATTGTTTTGCATATATTACAGGGTTAAGTGCAAACCAATCTGGTTTATACAAACACAGCAATCCAAACAACGAATACATTGAAGCTGATGAGTACCACACCACTCGGGCCGTCTCCCTCGCTCGCAGATCGTTTGAGGCTGATTAGTTGTATAAAACACAGCGCTGACTTTGATTACATTACATATCGTTATGTGTGGACGATTCGTGCGCTGCAGATAGACAGAAAGAGTCCCAGGGAAAGGCTTCGAGACACAAGGTCAGTTCAACAATATGCATTTGATTGCATTTGTCCAGGAAAAAACAGTGGTGTACACTCAGTAACCTATATGCTTTTCTTTTTCGTTAGGTTCCTGTAATGAATATCCCCTATATGTGCAACTGAGTCGTTAGTGTCCGTCCGAACACCGGATAATGCAAGTTCTTCCATGTCACATGTTTGGAATTTGTTATGGGTAAAGTAGTTCAGAAGGGTTCAAAATACAATCTCAAAAGTCGGAATGAAATTGTCTTGGCATTTTAAATGGAACACCTCCGTATGTCACTGAAAATAATCTTCCATATGCTCCTATATCCTCCAGTGGACAATGAAAGGGGAAGTATTTGTGGTTAAAAGCCCGCTCGAAGTGAGAGCACCAGATAGCCTTTCGATGCAGAGCTCCACGGTCTGCGCTGATTTCCCACAAACCCGTCAGCTAAAGTTACAGATGCAAAAGACAGAATCCAGCTTATATCATGTGTGTTTTCACTCACAGATTCCACATTCGGTCAAAGTATCCGTTAATCCCACAAGCAATACACTTTCTTATTACTGTTGCAGTGAAATATGTGTGCTCTCTCTCGTTCAACAGGGTACAATAAGGCTAAAAGCCCCCTGGGGTAAAAGGCACTTAGGTTTTATTTTCACACACAACATTAAATAACAACAAACACCAGTGCTGTGTTGGAGAAAAATAATGGGAGAAAATAAAATCTTAACAGGTTGCTGCTTTTGCCTACTTGTAATTATGCACTGCAAAATTATGATGTATGAGGTTGCATCCATTTAGAAAAAAAAAATATATATATATATATATATATATTTAAAAAAAATAAAATTAAAATATTGCAGATTTGAGAATCCCTGAAATTATCAAACCAAATCTCATGAGAAAACATAACTATTTTACATTTTGGTGAATTGGTGGTGAATTCATACAATTTAAATTTGTACAAAAAATACAATTTTTAGACTAAAATAAAATGAATGAATGAATGAAAAGCATACAGTAATAATCTGTGGGCCATAATAGGTTGTATGAACACATACAAATAATATCATGCAAATTCATACAAATTTGCCATGAGTCATGAGAGTGTGTCGACCTTATATGTTTTGAGACATATATATATATATATATATATATATATATATATACACACCCAGGTTAAAAAAGAACACTTCCATAATGTACTTAAAGTACTCTATGTTCATACACTAATTTTGTTCTTAATATACTAAAAATTATTATTTAGTACTGCTTAAGATAAATTTGAGGTCAACTAATTGAACTCAACTGTGCTATTTTGGGACACCATGAATATGAACTAAAATGTGCTTTTAAGATATCTCTGTAGGCTATTTAAAAAATGTATTTAGTTACCACTTGTAGTACACTTGAGTGTACTAGTGTATGAAAAATGGGTTCAAGTGTACTACAAGTAGTAGTGTTTATGATTTTCAGTTTTCTTAAATGTAATTCATGTTCCTTAATGATATTTTGGTTAAAGGCCTAAAAAACTCACACAAAACACTGTAACTTAAGGGGGGAAATGCAGAATACCTGTACTTTATAAATTGTTTTTTCAAGTTTTCCATTAGGAATAGTAAATTATTTGTTAAGGATGTGCAAAAATTATATTTAGTCTTTAAGTGGAGATTAATTTGTGAAATATACTTATACTAACCTTATAGCTCCAAGATGTTCATTGTTACCTTACTAAGATCAGAATCATACAGGCATTCTTATAAAATATTTAGTGGTTTTAGAGGTTATAAGTTGCTATTTTTTGATAAATAAACAGAAACATTTTCTTCCATTTGCTTAAATGCTTCTTTAAAAATAGCTATATTACAATTATTTTGACAAATTAAAAGCCCCTTCTAACGGATTTTGGTCTATGTTGCATCTCTTACCATTTTAATAAACACCAGTTATGGTGCTCTATCAGTATTCAAAAAGAAATGCATGAGTTTGTCATTTGATTGTATTTTGGGACCAGAATAAAAAAGTCCCAGTGTGCCTTATGTGGGTGTCACACAACAGCCCCCTATTCCTAGGTCCATGTGCTCCGCTCAGACAGAAATGAAGACAAACTATTAATTTCTGTCGCGAGAAAAATACTGTGCACTGACATTGATTCCGTGCCAAGGGTCCACGCTCTGCACGGGAACAGAGAGTCTCTCACGGCCGACATCTGCGCGGGCCGCGCGGCTGGACGCTTTGTCATGTTGTTGGCGCGGCGCTGTCACTCCGAGAGAAACAGCGTGACCATGTTGATTAGGGTAACCTTTTGGGCAGAGAGTGGAAATATGCTGTCAGCTCATTACAAAAATACATAAACTCTCACATTCAATTACTCACTTAGCAACGGAAGATTAGTTTGCGGGAGCTGCCAACACCGTTGCCTTCGCGGGGTCAAGAGAGTGAGACTGTAATCAGAGCGGTTTGAGAACCGCTAGTGTATCGCTTTCTCTTTCACTCCCTCTCTCGTATCCTCGGATTCCTCCTGCAGCCCGCTCTCCTGACCCTCCCGCTCGAGTCAACCCATAACGCTGATAAATATTTACTCTAGTGCCGTTCTTTTCCCCCCCTTGGGTCTTAAGTGAATTTCATAGTTCATAAAACATCACACGGGTTCTTTAATGAGAGCTTCCCGCTTCTGCTACAGGGCCCTCGCGAGTCTCAGATTATGTGTGTTAAATTCAAGGCAGAGAAGTGTAAAGCCATCCGCACCGAATCCCACCCACCGACTCACTTTGACTCTTTAAACACAAAAAGCGAATGCGCGCATGCATGCATTCGGTTCTAAAGCTGCAGTCAAACACGGCGCAATTTCGCGGGCGAAATCCAGTCATTCCAAAAGGAATCCGCGCGTTCAGCGTGAGGGTGAAGAAGTCCACCACGGTCATGCTCAAGTTGGTCACTTTTATTTTATTTGGTTTTAAAGTGACTTAAGTGTCAGAGGAGCTTCATACTTCTCTATGCTATTGTAGTAGTAGACCTTAGTCATGGTAGCATCACGTTTATTTTTGACAGGAATGAAAACGAGGCTGTGAGGGGTAGAAGTGCAGTGCTTTCAATGGATTGTACTGTTATTTAACAACATACCGATTGTTAAATTGACAAAAGGTCTTTCTGAAAAAAAGTACATAAAACTCCGTAAGAAGTTGAAGACTTTGAAAGTTGCGAAAACTTTATACAGTGCGTGACATTGTCGGCTCACTCACAGCTTCTTCTTTATTCACATAAAATTCAATATGGTGTCTAACCTGACTAAGAATAGACATGGACAATTTTTGCATGTAAATTTCATTAATGTGACCGCACCGTTATACTAAGTGGATGTCCTCCTGCATTTAGTCTTTGCATTTGCTTGTATACATATGTGTATTTACAACATATAATGTTTACTGATGCTACAGAGAAAGAGAAAAATATAAAAAAATAAAGCAAGTTCACTAAATCAGTGGATGTGAGTGGAAACCCTCCCTGGGCCATGAATCACGCAGAGGCCCTGGCGTGAGACGCCCGCCACCCACCACCACCACCGCCGCTCCCAGGCCTCCTTTTTCGAATACGGATCAAATCTGTTAATGCCTGACATTGGCTGTAAACCAGCTGTCCGTCAGTGGCCATGGGGCAGATTTGTTATGACTGAAGGGATTCTGGGTAAGGCTGCCAAAAGAGGTCTATCCTTCTCTCGTGGCTCTGGTGCTTTGATTGCATGTTTAACCTAAGATATGTTTTGTGGAAAGTACGGTGCATGGTGGATATCGTCTGTCAGGGAATTAATTGGGGAAAATAGCAGGACTTGGGGGAGGGAGCACGGACACTATCTCTGCCTCCTGGTGTTTTGTTTCATTGTAGTCGTTCACTGTAAATTCACTATTTGTAATTGGCATCAGATGACAATCATCACCGGGCTTCTTTAATCATAGGCTAATTACGGTGCACAGAATACCTGGGTAGTTTGTGTTTCAAAAACGAATGATTTTTTATTAGATAAAGCTGCTGTTGTGCAGCTAACATATCACAGTTTAATTTGGAATAAAATAGAGCAGGGGCCTGAATAGGAACCCCTGGGAGCCGCAAGGGGGTCTGTGGAAAATTTGATGGAATTTTACAAAATGTATTTTTTTAGGGCTGTCATAGTTAGAATGTCAACTTTATAAAATGTAACATTTCATGCAATGATACTTTTTGACATATTTAATATTTTTACCGTTGATTCCACTTTCTAATTATTGGACAAGATCATGAGATTAATTAAGATGATTATGTTTTGTATCCATTTACAGACCTATTTATTATGAATTATTCATTAGCAAATATTTTGTCATTGTTTCGCCAATGTACATGCAAGTTTTGCATCCTCTGCATCCACTAGAGGGCAGCTCGGGACCCCTGAGCGTTCCGAATCTGAAAAGTCTAGTTTAAATGTGTTCATAATTATGCTAGGTCTTTGAGATGTGTTGATTGAATGTTTTGAATCGTACCCCACTGAACCTTAAATCAATGCTTTCTTTCATTGAAACGGTGATACATGATCTGCAATATTAGGTATTATTTTCATTGCACATTTTATTTGTTTTGCAGATCTTGTGGAACTAATCTTCTGGTTTTTAATACCCTCTGCATGTTAGATAACAAATTGCTTTTGATAGATAACATATTGCTTTTCTTGGTTTTATTATAGGACTGTCTCTGGGAAAAGCACATGGGGCTCGAAAAGTTAGCAAACGCTCGTAGAGCAGTTCATTTGTCACGGTAATGTAAATCTGTCATTGTGATTTATTGATAATTCATTTGTTGTGAAAATGCTTTGCTTTAAATCTTTGTTTGCGCTTCATCTATCAGAGTGTCGTACATCATTGTGCCTTTGGGTTTTCTGCTAAATTCATGTTTCCTCATGTTATTTCAAACAGTTCTTGATATACTTGTTTAAATTCCTTGCGGCTTGAAAACTAAAGATAGAAAATTATATATCCTTTGTATTCAAGGCACATATTCTTATGTTTTATTATATACAGGAATTGTCCTCTGAAACTGCCATTCTTTTCAGATGTAAAATGATATGCGCTATGTAATTTTCTGGCCGGAAAGAACGATTCTAGGAAATCATTTCTTCAATCATTTGTCCTTGACGTGTTCAATATGTTTACACTGTACTGGGACAGACCTCTTTAATAATATAATATCCCAAACAGCATGTTTGGTTTTGCCTTATTTTATTTTGTCACGTCGACGAAAATGACATTTTAAGCCCAAGCTTAGCTTTTCATTTTCAGTCATGATCTATCATCCAGAATCCGAGCTGCCCGTGTTGTTGATACAGCAAATAATTCTGATTTATCTCTTGTAAACGCCTGCGATTTCCCCTGTCGTGGACGAGCAGAGCACTTGAATCATTCCGCCATTAATCCCCACATTGTTTTATTTACTTTCAGCTCTCACCAACTGGAAGGCAAAGGGCGCATTATGAGGTCACAAAACAACGACTTCCCTGTTGGGTCTCAGCAACAGCCTGTCATTTGTGGCGTGCTTTTGAGGGAGTGAATTGCCCCGAAGGTTGCGGAACAACACGCATGCTAATCTGAGCGTCCTTGCGAGTACATTAAAGGTCTTAAACTATCTGGAGAGTGTCGTAGGCCGTGTGTTCCCAGTGCCCTACGCCTGTTCAGTGTGGACTTGCACTCCTGCCATTCCCCAGGGGCCGTTTTGAACCAGGGCCAAAAGTTTTGCAGCGGGTCAAAAGTGTGCACTCCTCCTCCCACTAGCCCACAGGCGGGTGCCCTGCTCACCCCACACCAGAGGTAGACCCTGCTGGAGGACTGAGGTTAGCGCACACCGCTAATCAGCACTGAAGCCAGGGCAGTGCCGTATGATGGGCCCTTCCTGATTTCCCAGCAAACGAGCACGGTTCC
Source organism: Onychostoma macrolepis (assembly GCF_012432095.1). Classification (NCBI taxonomy): domain Eukaryota; kingdom Metazoa; phylum Chordata; class Actinopteri; order Cypriniformes; family Cyprinidae; genus Onychostoma; species Onychostoma macrolepis. Next base: position 10,045,583 of record NC_081171.1, read on the forward strand.
CCAGAGCACGGCCGTACAAATGAATGTACACACACACACATACGCATACATTCTCCATAGATACAGCTCATTCATATTGCTCATGTTTGTTTGCTTTGGCAGGACGCGTCAGGGAAAACGTTATGCCTTCTCTAAAGAGCTGAACCTTAAGGGCCCCAAGAACATAAAGATGTGATCTGAGCCCTGTAAAACTGAAGAAAATTTGGCTTTAGTGTACAATTACCTGATTTACCTCAGAGAGATAAGTGTCTGCTGCTAGTTGGCGGTCCTGACCTGGGGTCCCCCTTGCTTTTCAACGGCCGTGTGGTTTCGGTGAGGAGGGACGCTAACCGAATGCAGTTGGTAGCAAGCGTGCTGGAATGAATGTGGTGACAGGGCTAGTAATTACCCACAGAATGAAGGGCCGCAATTGCTAAAGCCTATTCAGGTGCTAAGCTCACTATATAAAACATACGTGGAGAAGTGTGCTTGTTTCTTTAACTTGTAATTTTAAAAACATGATGTTGCATTGTAGGGTTTTTTAGGGTTTCGCAGAGTACAAACCGCATGCCATCCCACTGAAATATGGTAATGATACAGGAAAATGTTTATGACGGTAAAAATATGTATTATTTGTCTTTCTTTCGTTCCTTCCTGTGTTAGGAGGCCATTTTATATGTTTCTCGAAATGCACCACAGAGGATGGCCAACACCCATTTCTATCTTTAGATGGGGGAATCCACCCAAAGCTGTCACTCATGTGGTCAAATCTCTAAGAAAAAAAGGTAAGTGAGAGCACACAGTCTAATTCAGTTAATACCTAAATTTATATAAAAATTGAAACCATCAGCCATTTTCTCAATGAAAGCGTCACAATTTTTTTAAGATCAAAAAATGTACTGATTTTAATTATGTAGGCGAAACGTAAAGCATATGTACAACTGCAAATATGCAGCATTTCTTAGAAAACAAGCACAAGACTAAAGATTTATCTGCTTCTGGACTTGAGTCGCTGCTTAATTTTTCTTGGACTCCACCTATGTTTTTCCAAGTGCCGGGAACTATGCATAAAAAGGTCAAAGAAATAATGGTTTGAAAAAAAACTGTGTGTATTAAATTTTTGTAATACTAAATTACAGCCTAAAAAGGGGGAAAATACGAAAAGCAGAGATTAATGGACTCAGTCCTGTGCTTTGTATATCTCACTGGCACTCAGTGAAGAAACACTTTATAAATCACACTAGACATGTGAAGGATTATTAGTGCAACATGCTTTGTTTCTTGGTTTGTGTTATTGCCAAATCTTTAAGTACCTACACTACCCTACTTTAATCTGTTTTTAAAAAGCCACCGAAGACGTTTAATAGTATTATTTTTTCAGTGTGGTTTTAGAATGGTGTGCTGTTGTAAAAAAAAAAAAAAAGAAAAGGGGGGAGGAAAAACTGGAGACTGAATGTACACAGACAGGCAGACTGTGATTTAAAATCACTCCACTAACTATTTACTGTGAAGGAATAACAAATTGTTAAGAAACTACCAATGTCTTCGATGGCTGGAGTGTTTAGTAAAAAACATCTCACTTAATCAGCTTCATGTCTGGAAAAACACGCTGGCCTGAGTCAATATACTTAGAGACTGGGTATGGATGTTTATTTTTGATGATAAATAGCCCAAATGCATAAGCACATAAACACAAATAAATATTCGGCTCACACTGTTGCCCTTCAAGACTCGAGATCTGTGTTTCATCAAGAGAAAATTTTCAATATAACCAAAAAAGTGTGCTCTTGCAGGCAAGACACTGGCATGTTGCCAGCCTCACAAATCATATTTAAGTAGCTTATACCTTTAAAAGAGACTAAGCTGTAATTATTCATTTAAATATGTATGCAGTATACCTGTCCATTCCTCACACACAGGAAAACACGCACATCTGTATTTGTAGTTTTCATTTAATTCCTCTTGCACACCCTCATGTTGGATAGATGTTATGGCCCATTAGCAGGAGAGAGCACAGAAACTGAAATGCTTGTTCAGTTAATGAATTTTGACTTCTCTATTTTATGGAAATCACTAGTTTGTTTTGAGGCAGAAAAATACATTTTAACAGTGCTAATAATTATAATAAGAATAATTAATATTGTTATATAATATCATTATTATTATTATTATTATTATTAAAGCATAAAAAGGCACTGACAACATTTTTACATTTTTTGGTTAAAAGTGAAAGTGACTTTGGGAAAAAAGAATTTATCTCGACATTAAATTGTAAGAAGCAAGTGCCATTGGACAGAAGTGTGAGACATTTGGTTAAAACAATGGACCCAAATCCCGCCACTTGGCTAAAATTTGGCTTAAATTAAAAATCATCTATTTACAAATGGCAAACATGCTATCGTAAACATTTTATCAACTTGTTGAAGCGACAATTTAACGTTATCACATTCAAACAGTTGTAATTCCGGGTTACTTCAGTTGCCTTCGGTGTGATTAAATGGCTCTAAGAAAAAGAAAAGATATATATTTACAGGCGTACTGAATGCTACACACATAGTGGAATTGTGAGCATACTGACAACACAACACTGACTAAACGCATGACAGCGTCAAAGTGTCGTGAAACAATGTTTCTTTTAATCATTCGTATTTAGAATATAAAACAAACTATTATGCTGGCTTAATTTTATTAATTTAATTCACCACATTTTATTATAGGCTAATAATTATCGTTGAACACCAGGGACAATAACAACAGACAATGTGGCCGATTATGTCTTTTTTTTTCTTTTCTTTTTTTCTCAGAGATGTCGCGTTTGATATAGCTATTTTACTTTTCAACATTTTTTTCTGCACAGTTATAAATAGGGATAGACATAGTTTACTTGAGAATAATTTATATACATATAAATATCCAAGAGGTAAATTCTTAAAAAAAAAAAAAAAAAGTGGTTCTGTTTGGTTAATTAAAAAGAATAGTTCGTGCTTTTTACCGTTACCATTACCATTAAATACTACTTCGTGTCATTCCTCTGATGATTATTAAATCAGCATGGCCTGGTGTGACATAACCGGTCAATTATGACAATACATTCAGGCTATTTATCAGCTCTATTTATTTTTTTATTTTTTAACTTATCAAAAAAAAAAAAAAAATGAGACATCCTTTGACATTTTCATGTGAAGCTAAATTTTCTAATAAACTTGTTCCCAATCAGTGTGCCATCTACTATTTACCTAATGGTAAATTACTATGAGATAATATGGAATAGGCCCAAAGAGAGAATTAGCTCGAACACAAATTATGAGATATCTCTACATACTATGAAAATTTAATGACGGTCATTTATACTACACAACTAAATTACATATTTCCTGGGTTCAATAAATGCTGATAACCATCAAATTCTAAGAGGACTCGACGAATTGAAATGCTCTTACAGAATAGTTGCAATATTTTAAATAAATACATAAAATCGAACATTTTAGATATTACTTTAATATTTGCTTATGTTCTTTTTTGTTCTCATGCGGCATAAAACGTTGATTTAATCAATGTCAAAAAATGTATCGTCCTGCATGTCTTCAGTTACAGCCCACTCCAGAACATCTTATTTAGGTAGCCTCTATATTAATACAAGACTTAAAAAAAAAAAAAAAAAAAAAGTTTTCTATATTATCAGGTAATATTACTATGGCCAGAATCCAAGTTATTTTGTCTGTGTAAATTTAAATTAATATAAATAACAATATCATTGTTAAAGGTAACATTTACTATACATCTGTGCAACAGCATGACAACACATTTTCACTCCTACTCACATGGTACTTTACAATATGTACATAAAGTCCGAATCATATTTGTGCAAGATTTCCCGGTCTCATATTCTATATATCAGCTGTCAGAATCCACGTCACTTTTGCCCTCCTCGATTTTCTCTGTGGTTGTTTTCGTGGATTTGTTCCATTTCTGTGAGTTTTCTGATTCCTCTGACGACGACCTTTTCTGTCTTCTCCATTTTGCTCGTCTGTTTTTGAACCAAACCTAAGCGAAGAAAATGGTAAAATGCTTAATTTCAAGGATATGGAGGGGGGAAAACTGGTCACGTGAAAGGTCGAGTTGATTTTATGCAGTGTGCTAATTATTGATTGACTTGTAGGTTGTGAGAAATCTCTGTCAGTGATCTCTGTTCTGTTGAGGTTCGTCTCGCGCAGTCCATATTGTACTTTGGCTCCAGACACCGTCATCTACTCGTCAGATATATTAAATAGCTACGTTATAGACAACACGCTTAATGATCTTGTAATATGTACATCTAGAATAAAGTGATAAATAACAGTGCCAACACTGATTTGATGGAAGGCGTTTGTTAACTCCAAGGGAACACGACTTCTAAGCGCATTCTGACTTTTCTAGTTGCTAAAAAGTTTTTCGTGTGGTCTATATGTATTTATTAATGCGGAAGCAATTTATTTATATTTATAACTTGTCACAATTTTCTGAAATTTCTACTATTAGTCAAAGTTATTTATTTTTAAGAAATGCATCACATAAAATTTTAGTGGATTTTTTTTTTTAACAGCGATGTATCTTCCTAAAATACCATTTGTATACACTGGGTGGTCTTCGATAAATAATTTGTTCACCAAAAAAAATAAAATAAAATGGAATTAAATGTCCACATGCAAACGTCTAAGGCCACTCTAGATAATTAACATATGATGGCAAAAGTACGGTGAAAAAATAACTATAGTTTAAGTAGGCCTACACGTATTGCATTATTACTAGGAATCTTCAGACATCTTTTTGTAAATATAAAATAACGTGAACTCTGTCATTTATAGTGTTATCGATAAATTAATTTCACTCACCTCTACTTTCTCTTCGCGTAGGTGCACCTTTCGTGCCAATTGCTCTCGTGTGCCAACATCAGGGTATTTGGTTTCTTGGAAAAGGTTCTCCAGTGCCTCCAGTTGCTCGTCGGTGAAAATGGTTCGGTGTCGTCTCTTGCGCCGACAGTGTAACTGGTTGAGTAGCTGTAGTTCGGTTCTGGATAAGGTGCCCACGTTCATGTACGACATCATCTGATGTGGGACTGGAGAAATAAGTACTGAACCGGCGCTGTCGTAGCCTGAAAATCAAATCAATGTATTTGAGTACACTACATAAATATTTCAAATGCAACCGACTCGTATAAAATTGTATTTTTATTATTATTATTTATTTATTTTTCTGAGAAGCTAGTGGCTCTTAGGTTCTTCAAAGAGTCTTCTTATCAAGAATCATTTTGGGGTATGTTGTGTTTTTGTAATGCTATTAAGTTTTTTTTTTTTTTTTTAAGTAGCCTACATGTTACATTATAGGTTCGTCAGATTATTATGCTGGTTTGATGCCTTTCTAATAAACCAATATATATATGCATCTTCTAAACTAACCTTAAAATGACATCAGACTGTAAAACCCAGTTTGGTTGTAATTGGAACCTTTCGTTTTAAGTGATGCTCCAAAAAAAGGAGTGGGACGAAATTCACCATGCAGTTTACTAACAGAATACTGAAACATTCACCACAATAATTAGTATATGCAGTTATACATATATCAACCATACACATAAATAAGTAAATGTAACACACCTGTAGGAATACACGGGCACTGTTGCGAGCCGAGAGTTGGTATTGCGCCACAGCAAGCTGGTCCAGTCGGCCCCTGGACATGAAGTTGTCCATAGTAGTAGTTGTTGTAGCCTATCCTGGTTCCATTTACCGACTGTAAGTTAGGAGCTGGAGGTCCGGCGTGCGAATACAGTCCGTTAAAATCGCCAGCTGCTGTGTACAAGGATTCCGTCAAGTTGGAGAACACAACCGGAGCATTCCGATGGAGCAGAACCGAGTCCTTGCAGCTGGGTCTCCCTGCCAAGATGCTGTCGATACTAAACATCCCAGCGGGCATCACAAGCGAAAAGATGTTTGAGACTTTGTGCCAACAGTACTTAAATATTCTTGTAGTCCTTTTAAAAATCACAGGTTTCCCTCATAGTCGCAAAAAAAGAGCGAATTCTCAGAGCGTTTTTCCCTTTGGAAAGAGTGAGCGAGCGCAACAGATTCAGTGACTCGTTTGTGGCTGAGCTGAACCTCCTGCTCAGTTTTATACCCCGCTGACGTCATTGAAGGATTTGTGAATGACTTCTCCAATAAGAGATTGGCCGGGTTTAGGGTTAGCACACAATGGCGTGAAAACCGCCGATCTGTGTATTGAGAATTAATTTGATTAAGTTATTTGCTGACTTTTGAAACAAATAATTTAGTTGCAGCCTGCATCTTTAAAGAGCTGTCTGCATGAGTCTGTCAACAAAGACACTTATAATTTGGTTGTAAATTGAGGTGTACCTATTTTTATTTCCTATTTTTAAAGGAAAATACGTTGTTGTTTTTTACGTATAATAAGCTGTAAAGTAGCCTACTTTAAGCGTAAAATGCGTCTGTGTGGATGAGTGGAACAACGACTTCATCGCTTCTCCAAACTCAGATTTTGAGTTCAAGCAGGTGAGCTTCGTTCTTATTTAGATTTTTTTTTTTTTAAATGTAGCCTATTATAACAACTAGCCCTCAAATCACCAGGCACTTCTATCAAACAATTTGTTTTTCAATCTCTAAATTCGGGATGTGTATTACACGAAGGCAGTTAAACCAATTTGTAACCGATTAGAAATTATGGGGGTGAAATAATGTGTCCACCACCCTCCTGAGGTGACAGAAGTAGTCGTAGGCTAAGTCTCTGTGTGAAAATATAAATGATTTGGAGAAAAAATGAGATAAGAGAGTATAATTTGTCTACTGTAGTTTATAATCTGTCCAATCTAGTTGTCTAATTTATAATTTGATTTGCAATCATTTTAAAAGGTGTTAAATGACAGGTAGCCTATCATCTGAATAAGCAGGTTCTGATACCCGAGCTTTTTTTTTTTTTTGGCTATCTATGTTCAAACATAAAAACATTATATATGAGCGGAGCGAGTAACACTTTCTAATATATTTATTGTATAATATACAAAACTGCACAAAAATTGTATAGTGTATTAGGATATATTTGACAACTGTGAGAATGACTATAACACACTGTCGACACTGTTATTATATAGGCTAGTCAAATAATTTAATTCATTTGTTTCCTATAGGCTATGCTAATCTTTTGAATTTAATTGTTTAAAATTGGCACTTTAAAGAGAAATTGTGATTGCCTCAATAAAATGCACAAAATAATAAATGTCTGTGTTTATTCTATATATTTGTACTCGAAATTAAATTACGCAGTTTATTGAAACGGTTTCTAAACTACATCTATTTGTAGCAGATGAATATAACGGTATTATAGCCTATCAAAGTTTGAGACACGTAATTCAAAAGCACTGAGTTGCAGACGTTGAAACAAAATATTACTGCACTCCTTGACGCCTCGTCTATATATTTTCCTATTTATTTCTCTTTCAAATGAGGCACTAAATAACACGGTGCAAAACCCCTGAACTGATGTGCACAGATTCCGCTGCATTATCAAGGACTATATCTTAAATTGCTTAATAGTGCATGTTATTTGCAGAACGGTCGGTCTGACACGACTGTCGCGCTGTGTCCGCGGGAGATAATGCTGAGCAGATTAGCGTGTTTACTCCATCACGAGCGGATTCCCGGTAGGGAGGAAATCGCGCGTGTTAACTTACAACACCTCCAATAAGCACGCTCTCAATGAACATATGACCCTCGCTGTGATAAGATAACGACCATTAGCGGCCCTATTCTCCAGCTCTAAAACATACTTATTGCAATTACATTCCCTGATCAAATGAAATTTGCATGAAGGAAGATGCTGCTTGGTGACATTGGCTATTCAATTTATCACCAATATCGCACATTTGTAATGTTTGAATGTTTATTGGAAAACCGGAGGATATTCAGGCAGTGCAGCCGTGGCATGGCACGGCTGATTATTTCTAAACTATGAATAACACAGTCATATTGTGTGTACTCACTGTGTATATATAAAAAAAATCGATTTAGAGTTATGGAATTGCTACCTCCAGTTATGATAAACTATAAGTAGGCTATATAATGATTGACCAGAACAAAAATGTAGGTATCAAAATTGGTTATACTCGCTCTTGAACCTGCCACAGACTTTTAGACCAGTGATTCTCAATCAGGGGCCCTGGACCCACTAGGGGGCCTCAGCAAACTTTTAATAGCAAGTATTTTGAATTTGATTGATTGATTTTAGTATTATAATAGGCCTATTAATAGTTATATTAGGCTAGTTATATGATTTAAATGTGTTATATTTAAAAGATTTTATGTAATGTATTTTAAACACTAAAAATTACTAAAAAACTAAATCACTGAACATCCAAACATATTTCTTAGGAACTGATCCATCAGCTTTCCCTTTTTAATTTAATAACGTACCGTTTTTAAATCGGAATTACGGGTTTTAATCTATCGACACTGCTCTATTTTGTGTGATTTAAAAAAAAAGTTTAAAAACAAGGCGCTTTACAGCAGAAGGACGAGTAAAAACTATCATCGCCTGCATGAAGTGGACTTTGGATATGGGAGTCAAAAAGGCTGAGAAACCCGCTATATGATAGACGCAAATGACACAATCTCGGCCTATCAATGGTCAAATGTTATCACAGGAATAAATGCGTAAAGGAAGGGCCATTAACGCGTGGAAGTTTGCCTTATTAAGAACGGCGATTACTTTTCAATAGGTGCCTTTTGTTTTAATAATTGCATGTTTATCGCATGATTAAAACGGGAACAAGGTGATTAAAACTACGCGGAGATTATTTTAACATTGCATTGTTTGAAATTGACTTACAAAAGGTGCATAATTATTATGTTTAGTTCTACAGAAAAACACAAGCGTGTGTACAAATGTGCATTTGTATTTGTTTTTTGTGAGCAGTTTTACTTTTCTTCAAAACTAAAAATGCATTACACCATTTCCCTTCTAGCATAATTTTGACACTGATTGGCCCTTAGCCCTTAGATATGTAAACACTTTAGCCTATTATGACTGAATGAAAGGATACTTGCATTTTCGGCTCTGCTCTCTAGGCACTCTGTAATTCGAAAAAGGCACCTAGCATTATTATTTCCTCTTTTTGTACATGTATCTCAACTTTCAAGAGGCACTGAAAGGAGGTAGTAAAAAGGATTGAAAAAATGAGATGGCCATTTGAAATTAAAAGCCGTGAAAGAGGTGTGAAGCCACCACTTACATGCTGAATAGCTGACATCAATCACAGGGAGTAAATGGTGGCTCTGTAGACAGGCCTAGACAGGCTTCTTCAATAGAGGGTCCGCACACGGGCATCTTCAAGGCACAACATATACTTCAGGGCCTTGATCTCTAAAATCTATCGTAATACAGCAAATCAAAAGGGACTTTGTAATATAACCACATTTTAACCAGCATAAACAAACCTCAGAGTGAGACAGGCTGTCAGAACCTCCAGATCGCCTCAAGCACAATTCTCCATTTCGTTTTTTTTTTTTTTTTACATGTCATCATGTCCCAGAGTGAAAATATCTGTGGATGAATGAATGTCAAGATAGACAGATAGATAGATATATGTGGACCTCCACAAAACACCCAAGTGTGTGTGTGTGTGTGTTGAATTTGGAGTGCTAGACAGAGGCAGAGCCACAAACAGTGCAGTGTATGTGTGTGTGTGTGTGTGTGTGTGTTTATTTCCTGTGTATTTCAGCAGAGACATAGAGGGAAAAGGGAACTTGGCACTGGATTAAAAGGGGTTCTTTGCATTTAATCTTTCATTCCATACTGGTGCCGGCGAGAAATCCATATTTATTGTTCATGTCATGGCTGTCATATGGCGGGTGCCTGTTTTACAGTATGTCTTTTGTAGGACCCCCTGAGCTGAGTTCTACAGTGCTGAAACACAGGCATACACTGGCGCAACAGTTCAACAGCCGCCTTGAGCCTCTGACAGTTGACTAGAGCCATATACAGTGACTTAGAAACATAAAGCCTGTCACAAAGATCAGAAAACACTCTTTATCATTCACTCTAAAACTTTTGGTACGTTTACTACTGCTTATGATATTTTTTAATTAAATGTGAATATTTTGGGAGTGAAACAAGTGTTTAGCGTCATGTCTGAGACAGTAACAGGTCACCCCCAGTATGTTCAGTTAACACTGAACAATATAGAAGTTCTTTAAAAATGTCTTATGTCTATATATATATATATATATATATATATATATATATATATATATATTACTTTAAACAAATATTAAATAGTTTAGCTACATAATTTGATCAGTTAATGTTTTGCTTTGTTTTTTTCATTTTGTTTATTTATTTGTTAATAAAAAAAAATAGAGTTTGTGCATTTATCATTTTAGGCCTGCATGGAATTATTAATTGAAGGAATGCACTGGCACAGCTTATCATTTTTAGAAATATCTGTTGTTTTAATTTAGTGATTTTAATAATTAACTTTAGTAGGCAAATGCATACAGAAAATAAGACAGAACAAAGCTAAAAAAAAAAAAAAAAAAAGTAGTGTGAAAACCTTTATGATATACGTATTATCTAAAGAACCTTTCTATCATCAAAGAGAAATATTTGAATAATCAGTAACTTGCGGCAGAGTCAAAATATTTTTAAAAAATTGATTCAGTTTTTGAAATATTGCTACTGCCCATTTTGACTCTGTTCATTTCTTACATTTTACACAATTTATGCCGAGAACCTGTCATTGTGCATAAAAGAACCTCTCGCTATATGCTGCCTTATTAATTATTATTTATAGTGTGAAACTATCAGCCAGTCTCAGTAATTACTGATTAAAAGCAGCTGGTGCTCTGGCTGTACCACTCTGAGACAGGAGCGTATGCAGCGGCCTGTTATCTAACCGTGCGTTAAGATGAGAATCAGGGACACATTTACAAATCTTCGAATCAAACGTCCCTCTCTGCACTCTCTCTCCTGTCAGAGAGCCATTGTGAAGAGCTACTTTACCCATGCAGGAATCACAAGAATTTCAAATGGGTGCTGAAGGATGTGACAGAAACATAATGGAACCTAGAATCAATCCATCAAAACATCAGACCAGCGAGTGACACAAATGAATTGAATGCAGCATATTAGTACGTTAACTCAGGCTTCTTAATGTCCCGTGACACTTTAATTTCTTTTAATTTTTCCTGACTCAAAGACACGTTAAAGCTTCTAAGTGGTATTTACTCCGGCGCTATAGGTTGGTACTTGCGGTTTGAGTTGAGACTTGATTTTGCTGTTTATATAAAATATGACTTTTCTTAGGTGTTGGTGACATTAACATGACTCTAAAAGGCTGGACAATACCATGGACAGCAACAAAGAGGCGCTTCTGAAATGCTTACCATTAGAGGGCACAGGTGTGCAAAGAACACTGCAACCACAGATGCCACAGATCTTCTGTGAATGCATCATTTCATGTAAAACATAGGCTAAGTGAGCCGTGTTTTCATGCCATATGAACACAATGAGGATAGATGACTGACAGCCAAAATATTGGAAAAAGGCTTTGCAATATTGCTAAATTACAAATACACAGTCCATGCAAATGAAGGATTCCTTTAAAAAAAAAAAAAAACATTTATCATGGTGTTTCTAATTCCGGATGATGAGGGAAAAGAAGAGAGGCAGTAAAACAGAACCATATTGTCTGGATCTGGGAGGTATTATGGGAGAGCACCTGGACCGACGACGGCAACTTAGAGTAGAAACTCAATCTCAGAGCTTTACCTCAGCCTGCTACTGGTGGTGGTCTCCATTAATCCATTACAGGTGCCAAAGACCCTGCCCTGGCTGATACTACCAGCGGAGATTTGTTTGTCATTCCTCCCTTTTGTCCCCCTTTAATTGTCATTGTTTTCTGTAAATGACTTTAAATTCTTTGCATAGGTTTACATATACAAATGAATTCTCCAAATCCTCTTTGATTTGTGTATTCTCACAAAAACACTGTCTGCATGTAGTGCGCTTAATAAAAACGTCGTTTCTTTCAGAAATGTCTGAATTGAATCATCTAAATATACCTCAACAGCCTTGTAAAATGTTAAGATAACGACAGTCATTTGTGAGGCTATAGTGAATTACGATACCTTGCACAAGAGTGGCTCTGTTTCATTTGGCTTTGGAAGTGCGGGGTGAATTACACAGTGCTGCCATTGTGATTTACAAATAAGTGAACGTGCCAGCTAATAATCTTTAATATCCACCGATGACAGAATGGAATTAGCCGCATATTTTCTCCCAAACATTCAATTTTCTTCCTCCTCGTTGTGTAAGCTAGGCCCTAATCCCGTCTTTATGCGGTGGGGTATTAACCCTATTGAGGCATCAGTGTATTGGCCTCTGGACCCTGGGGCGCAAAGCGCGCGCTCACCGGGGCTCAACGCGACGCGTCGTGCCAGCGCGCGGGTTATTCAGGAGCCTGAGAATCAAATACAGTATTACAGTTAAGCTATGTAATAATTACTCTCATTAACCGTAACTGGAGCGCGCAGCGGGCGGATTTACTAATAAAGCTTCACTAATGCTATGTAGGCTCAGGAAATATATCATAAACATAATTCAATAATCATTGGAAATACATATTAATGCGGCCCTCCGACCCTCAAACTGTCAGCGTTTTGCCCCGGAGGAGAGCTGTTAAATTTCCCCCTTCCTCGCTGCGGTCATTTCCCACATTTCCATTCAATGAACTGAATGTTTATCCTCTGCTCAGCTTCAGGGTAAGTTTCAATGCCTCAGTAGCTACAAATAAAAAGTTTTGTTGCTCTGTCCGTTTGTTTAAAAGGTCGTCGGATTCGCCCGGTCACTGACACGGCCATTATTCAATTGCACCGTGCAGGTTAAAAATACAGGCTAATGTCGGGAACCTTTAGACAACCCCGATGCAACATATTTCATTAGGGTTGCTACAGAATGTTGTTATTGGCTCTGCGGTGATTTTGATTTTATCGTGAGCTGATTCAATCAGAACAATGTGTATTTGAGTTTTGTTGTGGTGCAGCAATGCTTAAAGCAATGTTTGAGCCGATGCGGTCAGGGCATCGTAGCTTGCCTTTTCAATCCACAGAGCAGCAAACATGAGAAAATTTGATTGAAAGCTGAATCTGACATTTTCATACTAATTGTGTTGTTTAGTGGTTATCTAAAATGTTTAAATTACAAAAATATGGGATGAAAAAGAATCTCTGTCATCAACTACTAGGCACATTTTAAAAAGCTTACTTTTATTGTAAGAGAATGAGTTTTTCGAAAAGTAAATTTGGATGACTTTAGGGATGTTTACCTGAATTGACTCTTCGCTAAGCCCCGCCTTTAAATTGTTATTGGCCAATCCTACGTTAGCAACTGTTGCCGCCCACGATGTTTCCACACAAGACCTTACCCTCCGTAGGCCTATACCCTGTTTTGGATAGTTAATATAAACGGGAATTATCCAAAATACGATAAAGCAACAGAACGTACAAAAATATGATACAAGCAGTCTGTTTGTTCCCGTATCAAAACTTGAGAAGAGCACACGCTGGATAGGTCATCAGCCCTCGTTCACAAAAACATTTGGTCCAAGGTAAATTAATGATACTAACCTTAGTTAACCATATATTAATATCGTAATTTAATTTAGCCTACATATTTTAAAGTCATTAAAGTTCCTATAACTAAAGCAGCCAGTGCTTTACAATGTAACACTTTATCTGCATTATTTTACCATGCTGTTCAGGTAAATATTGAAGTCTCTTCAAAGCTTGTCTCAGTTAACAACTGTAATTAAAGGGGTGGAGCATAAAGGATCAATTGACTTTTTGTTTTTCCCCAGCTATTTGTATCAGTATACTTGTAACATAGCGTTACAGTTTTGCACCTGCACAGTATGCAGGGTTCAGAGCCCTCACCCAGTGCAGTGAAATGGGGATCAGGAAGGAATTTGTGTAGCGAATTGAGACGTACCTTGCCAAAGGGAGAATGGACATTGGCAGCCTTGAGCACAATGGTGGAGCTGAGATTTGAACTCCATTTGGTTTAATTTCCTCTCAAGTGAAAGGCAAGGAAGATTAATGAAATATCCCCAAATCCATCCTGTTTTATTTCTATTAAATCAACGGTGAAATGCAACCACTAGGCCTGTTTGTGGATGGAGAATTTGGATAGTGTTTCTCCATCTAGCTAAATAGACCTCATATACTTTTGCGGCAATGAATGATGCTAGTTGAAAAAATTCAGTTGTTCCTGAAGTCAGCATCTCGGATTGCACGCCATCCTTCAGAGACGAAATGACCTGCAGTTATTGAATTTAGTATGAGTTACTGTCACGATACGTAATAATCAGTTATTTCACTTTTCCATGGATAACCTCAGGCTTTACCTGCTATTAATTTTCCCAGTTATATCAGATGTTATTTTTTTTCCACAGTCTTATCAGTTCTGTTTCGTTCTTCGATTAATTTAGCCTCACATGTCAAGTGGACGGCACTTAAACGAGTAAAACTAAAAACATTCCAGAAGTATTTTCAGAAATCTCTTGCAGTGGGTGGGCAAGTCGTCAGATTCAGCTTGGTTGGAGAGAACAATACTTTTATGGTGATTTCCAGACTCACTGTCCTTCGGTTTGCACAATAGGCTGCAGTTCTGAATGAAACCCATCTGACCCCACTAATCTGTAGCTTTTCTAGTCGTCTTTACAATGGAGTGATCCGGAAGACAAATGTGTTTAACTGTTAAGCTAATTGAGACTCTTTAGTTTTCTTTTCCTCTCTATTCTGCAGCGTTACAAAGGGTCAGCCGTTAGCGTGCAGATGTTCTCACTTCACCGTACTGTCTGTCAGCATTGGTTTAAGTGCTTGCATAGGCGAACCCTCACCTGTAGTCACGCTTTCATACGCAGACCGTGTCCTGCACGAGCACGGCCTGTTCTACAAAAATGTTTTCAATCCATAAACAGAGACCATTGCTTTTTAAAGCGTGTCTTTTAAGACACCATAAATCTTTCCTTCTCGCCGGCCGTTCCAAAAGCCTTTCTCTAGAGTGACAGTCAGCATACTCGAGTTTGACGATGATTGTTTTCAGTGCCCCCCCCTCCTCCCTCCAGCTCTGCACTCTATCATTTGGAACAATAATAAACAACCACCGACGCGGGCAAAAAAGCCTCCTGAAATCTATTACGGAGAATAGTGTGGTTATGCGGAGAGCGGAGGGGAATGTTTTTCCCCCCGTGCAAACATCACTGTAATTTCCAATGCCAAACTGATTCGGGCCAGGCTTACCATGCTCTTATCTGATCCTTACGGGTGGTCCCCCTCGACCCCTCCTTTTATTCCAGTTGCACAGATCTGGAAATCTTCTTCACACCACACTTGGGTTGTGGATCTCCCCTGCCAAAGAGCGACTGGAATCATTTCAAGGCAAAAAAGGGAATACAAGTGGTTAGATTGGGGGATTAAGATCACTTACAATATGGACCGGTTTTTAACGTGCCCTCTGTAGTAATGTTCTCCCTTTCATTTGGCTGCTGAGATGCTCGCTGAGGCAAATTTCTTGGTTTTAGAACAGCAATCAGGCAAATCCTGGACCACCGAAGGCCCACCATGTAGATGTTGTCCTCAATTACAAAGGGGTGAACTTGTTTTTAGAGTTCAAGACAATGGCGTTCCCCTTATATTTAAATTGATTTATAAGAATTTATATACACACACACACACATATAAATAAATACACACACAAATGATACAATTATATAAAAATTATATAATATATAATAATTACATAAAATTTAAAATATAAAATATAGTATAATATAATACAGTATAATATACAGTGTGTGTATATATATATATATATATATATATATATATATATATATATATATATATATATATATATATATATACACACACACACACACACTGTATATTATACAGTATATAATAAATTATTACATTTTAGAGAGAGATAGAGAGAGAGAGATAGATAGATAGATAGATAGATAGATAGATAGATAGATAGATAGATCTTAATTACAAAAAAAAAATTAAGTGTGTAATATAAAATTGATACAAGCTGTCCCAGTCTGAAATAATAGACAACTCTCTTTATAAATGGGTGTTATTAAAACCTTATTAATAAAGATGACAAAATTATCCATTAACAGTGGCAGTCCATGCATTTGACGCTGAAACTGATTTGAACGGCTGCAGCAATGCCACATATGTAATGGCACCGTAAATACCTTTTTACTCAGACACAAAAATGTCTGACAAGGAAATAGTCCTACAATATCACAACATTTTAGCACGTCCATATGTCAAGACTGGCAATAGAAAAGTTTTAAACACTGCCCGATGTTTGCCGAACAATTTTTTCCCTCTTTGAAAATAAAAGCTAGGCTGAACGTCAGACACACATCATTTTTTAGAGTGCTCAGTGTAATGTTTTCTGCAATATAGACTCACAAATGCATTTGAGCTCCGAGCTCCTGGCTGCATCACAGTACAAACACACACACACACACACACACACAACCTCCTTTTTCCACTTTCTTTTGGCTGAGTCACATTACAAACATAAGAATTTAATAGCTACTCTTCACTGATGAAGAAACCTTCTCATAATGTTTCTTTTTCTTTTTTTATTCACTGTACCTCTTGAACACAGTTGTCTGTCCAAATATGCAATTTCTTGTCTTTGTGAATATTGTTCTTGGCTGGGCGCAGCCTAGATTAGATTATATTGATAGGGAAGATGTATTTAGAGATAGAAATTAAATGGAGTTCCTCTTGCCATAACCCTTAATTTGTTTTTGGTTTTCATTACATATGTTCCTGATTACTTTATTTGCCAATTTGCTATGTCTGTTATTTCTCATTACCACAGATTTGAGTACATCTGAAACCAAACCTGCCCAGGTTTTCAATTGCAATTAATTTAGCCAAGTCTTTCTCATTAAAACAGTGCATATTAGTTGTTCTACTGTAAGAATAATTTATTCCAACAAATAAAAAACATGTTGGCATTCCAGTTCTTTAAAAAAAAAAAAAAAACATAAAGAAAGCAATAAACATTTTTTTTTAAAACTTCATAATATAAGAGTCTAATCTAAGGTCTCTAATAGTGATGTATTTATTTATTGAATTTTTTCTTTTTTTTTTAACCCGCAAAAACGGGTTTTTTTTTTTTTTTTGGTCAGGAAACATTTTGAATTAAATGCCTTGAGAAATTTGAGTAGCCATAAAAATGTTCATGCATAAAACATGTGAAAGTAAAGCAGGGTGTATCAAATATTACTTGGTCTGGACATGTACATTTCAAAAACACAAAGATTGGTTACAAAATAAAATTGCGGCAACTTGGTAATTTCCTAGAAAGCACATACACATTTGTTTCATCAGTAGGTAACAAGAGGCCCCTTGACAGAATTCGATAAAGCCATACAGTAATATAATGATTTCATATGAGTTACTGTCTTCACGCTCTCTGAAAGACCATGTCAGACATTACAGTAAACCAAGCCTGAAATTTGGAGCTGATTGCGCGGCCCTGCGCCCACACTGCAATTCACCACAGTGCAAGTTGATGGTAGAATGAGAAATACCCCCCTCCCCGCTTTAGACGCTAAAGACATCACCCGTGCTCTCTGTGGATTCTCCCTGCATTTAAATTCAAAAGTAGGCTGAATAAGAAGCACCAGATGTACATTAGTTCTCGATCCTCCACCTCTGCCCCTTGGAAATGTCTTAAATTTCCTGTGATGTTTCTGTCGAAGAGGTCTCTTTCAGGGCAGACAGCTTTAGAATAAAGTTTCCATCCCACCTACCATGTGGTGCCCCGTCTCTACGCAAGTCCCTCTACGTCTGCATTTATCCTATTATCCAAATCTACCAGGATCCAATTCATCTCGGCAAACAGTTGGAAAATATGTGATTTGATGAGACCTACAAAAGCTCCGCTTGTGGTGCCCATCATGTCCCTGAATCTAATTCTCCATGATTTGAGCTGCCAAACATCCCAGCCGGGCTTAATACCTTATATCAAATCCCTCTAAAAGCGTATAATTTCCAGTGATTGCTCACACTTGCGGCCTACTTACAAACACATCGGCAACCGGGCAGTGGAAAGCCACCAGAGTACACATTCTCTGTCTCGTTGTGTTTTCGGCTGCTGCCAACCTATTTATTTTTCACTTTCTAAGTGGTGGCTGAGAAGAGAGTCGAGGAACAAAGAGTCATTCTGTGTAACGTTAATACGGTTTCATTTTCCCTATTTCTGAGTGGAGAAAAGTCGCCTTTTCTCCTTTTCAGCATGCTCATATTCCTTTTAGCTTTAAGGAAATGCATTATATACAAACAGAGAAGACATGCACTGAAATTTATTTTGTGTAGAAACAATTTCCACAATTACAAAAAAACCTTACAAGTAACATTAAACATGAAATTTTGAAGTAGAAAAACTGAAATAACAATAATAATAATAATAATAATAAAAATTGGTTTTAGATGTGCTTTTACATGGTATAGTTTAGATTCTGCGTTCTTATCATCAAACTTTGGTGCTACCACTCCTCCATGTTATATACCCAATATAATAGCTATGTGGTAAAACCGGCAACAATTTAACTGGACAGAGAGCTATTACAGAAAACAGGCTTTTCTTATCCAAAGAAACATGTAATATCTTAAATATAATGTTCATAATTGCGGGATTTTCAGCAGAGTACGTATAGTGTACAGAACTGAAATGGTTGCAAAAAAATCATCGCGGGCCAAATCATTCACTGGAAATAGATAATTGTGACTGAGCTAAAACCATAACCATAGCTTTCACCAAGGTATTACAGGCATAAGAAACCAAATAGTCAACCAAAGTTGTTTCATGTCTGAATTTCCAGGACAATATCCAATGACCTTCTTTAGTGGAATGTCATAACTGAGAGTGATGGCCAAGCACAATCCGGCTCATGAATCTGTCACCCTAATACAGTTTGGACTATCATTAAATTATTGTTAGTGCTGCAGTTAGTGTGTGGTTCGTACCGACAGTAATATTCTTACGTTTTATTTTGCATCCTTTGTTGTTAAATCATAAATTGGATCAACAGTGTTCATCCAAAGTAGCAAATAATTGCAGATCATGGCTTTAAATGTTATTTCACAGTCCACGTTGGTTTGTCTACGATGTCTAATAGTTTACCCAAGTACCGCTTAAGAAAAGGAATGTGTTTTTTTCCCTTCGTTTTTTCCCCCAGTGAACCACAAAAAGGCCAACACATGGTCACCTCAGGATTTTATATTTAGATATCATGTGGAATATTTTCAAACACATCAGAGAAATGATCCCCGTCCCGAAGCCTAGCTGTGTTTCAAAAAGGCCTTCTGTGAGTTACTGCTTTTACCAACTGGAAAATGCCTTGTCAAACCAAGCAAAGCGGGTCTCCATTTGGATGTCACATAATAAGTGCAAACCCAAGGAAAAACGGGTCATCAGAATTCCATAACCACACATAAGTCCCGCCTCTCAGGGGAGCCACCGTGGAAAGCAAAGCTATGCCGAAAGTCATTCCTGCTTTGGGGCTTGAGAATAATGATAGCTATGATGTAATATTTTTAGGAGAAACTCTTAAATAAACAATATTTCAATAAAAGTAATATTGTGAAATAGTGTTCGAAATTAAAATGACATTTCTATTTCAATATATTTTAAAATGTAATTTATTCCTGTTATGGCAAAGTCATCACTGTCACATGATCCATTAGAAATCAATCTAATATGACGTTTTAGAGCTTAAGAAACATTTTATTATTTTCAATGATGAAAACAGTTGGGCTCCTATTTGTTCAGGATACTTTGAGAAGGTTTAAAAGAATAGTATTTATTTGAAGTAGAAATTTGATGCATTTTAGTAAGGATGCAATTTAATGCGTCCTTGATGAATAAAAAAATATTAGTCACTTTATAAAATATGTGTAACATTTGATTATTGTAAAATAAATAAAAATCAGATTTTTTTTTTTTTGTGTGTGAATTATTTAAAAAAATACTAATACAGATGATATATAAACATATTTATAAGATACAGATTTTTTTTTAAACAAAAAGAGTGTTCATAAAGTTCAGAATCTAAAGCAGGGCCTTGATATTAAGAGGTTGTTGTGGTGAGACTCTGTTTCACTCTGTAATTACATCATTGCTTTGCATTACTGGTTGAGGTCAATGATGTCATTAAGTCTGAGCAGCTTCCAGAATTTCTGCAATGGGTTTATTGTATGAGTAAATCTACTGTTTGTTTCACTAATTCCTAATATCATTAGCCGGCTGTTTTACATGCCCCTGAAATTCAATCAAGCCAATGCGCTCTCTCTCTCTTTCTTTCGCTCTGAGCCACAGTTTAACATGTGCCACTTTATTATTTGCCTGTTGAGTGCTTTTTAGAGCTGCAATTAGGGCACCGTTTTATTCTCTGTTTGCTCTGCGGGCCTTAATTAACAATGCAGAGCCATTTATTACATTACTGCTTGTAAAATTTAAGTACCTCCCCATATACTGGATGCAGGATTTCGCTAGAAGAGCCTGGAGGAGAATTTGACACTTTGCCGAAGCCAACGCAAAGCTTCTTGAGAAACTCTTTGTTTCCTTTTTATTTCATCGACTCTAGAGATGCATTGCGATGTCAGAAATAGAGACGTTTGCTTTAAATTATTAGTACTTTTTTAAGCAAACAGAAGAATTTGGATACTCCCGGCTGCCTGGGGAGCTGTCCGTTAACAGACGAATTGGGTTTAAAGACCACGACTCTCTCGGCAACTTCGGATGCGCGACTGATAAGACGCAGCGACTGTAAGTGTTTATGGGATACACAGCACTAACACAGGGGCCGGAAAAGCCCCTGATCCCTCCTCATAATAGCATTTTCCTAACTGCCTCTTTATCATAGGCAATTTCGAAAAGTCTTGAGGGAATCCGTTTTTTCAGCCGTGGAATCACCATCTCGCAATAAATTCCACCTTTAAAAAAGTGTGGAGCATGTGTTTTATGAAGTCCAAGTTCAGTCAGAGTGCAGGCTGAACCAGGGCCCCGTAGTCTCTGGGTTTCATCTGATTTGCGGTGGCAATAAAGGTGCGGGGAAATCCTCCACATGCTGCCCGTTTCAGATGTGTTTTGGATTGAAAATAGGATTAATGTGCTAAAGTGTGATTAGAATGGTTAAACACGATTAATTGGAACGGACTCGTATCGCCAGGGGAGCGAGGCGGGCGGAGGGGGGTGTTCCTGGACGGCCTCCAGTTCACCAAGTGAACAAAGCACACCAACTGTCCAGGATTTTCCATGTCTCCACTGGTGCGCCTTTTCCTTTGCATTTTCTCATAGCCAGCTTGTCTGAAGGCAGATTAAATGCAGCTGAGAATGTTGGTGTAGGCCTGCAGCGTGGGACCCTCTGGGAATAGGCAGGAACCACGAGCTTGGACTTGGCCTGAGCTGCGCTGCTTGAAAACAGCCATGCACCCAGGGCAGAGGTCCAGGTGGATCGGCAAGGGAGAGGGGAGTAATTTGGGGTTATTTAAAATGATCTATTAAACCCCTGAACTTTAATCAGGGTTGCTACTATACTGACAGGCATGATTTACTTACAAATCAAGATGATGGGGATGGGAGGGGATGGATAAGGTCAGAATTTGCGTACTTGATTTTCGGGGGAGTGACGGCGGACGATCGGCCGAGCGAGCGGACTCATTAGCACCTCGGAGGCATCGCGGAGACTGATCCGAGCGGCTGCTCTCGGGGGTGGGGCGGAGGGGGTGAGATCACGCAAGGAGCAGACACACTTGTTTGAGTTCTGTCTAAACACAGCAGGGCTCTGACAGACACCTAAAGTCAAACTGTTTTACCCCAGACTCACTAACTCACAGAGCAGAGCCTGCATTTCAAATGTGATTAGCCCTCATCATCGGAGGGTTGAAGAAGTTAGCGGTCGCGTAAACACTGGGCCGGCGACGGCGGGAGAGGCGCAGCCACGGGGCAAAAGTCACAGAGGACATGAAGAGTGACATCTGAAGATCAAGGGCTCTCGTTCTAAAACAAAAACAGTTTAAGCGCAGGGTTAGCAAACATGTGATCCAACACTGTCATGTTTTCAAAAAAATAAAAATAAATAAATTGTATTTTATAATTAAACTTCAAGACACAAAAACCTTATTCATGTGTGTCTTTGTATGTTTATGAAAACTTTTATTAAAACAAAATGCATTTAAAAAATAAGAACTTGAAAATGTTAAGCTTGCTTTTTTCACAACTAAATTTATGCAGTATTCCTGTTATGCCATTTGGTGCATCTGTATTTATTTAGAATAAAAGTCATTTATTAAAGTCAACTAAAAAAACAAATAATAATAATATTTATTATTATTATGTTTGTTATATAAATTGTATTATAATAAATTATATTAAAGTTTATTTAATTACATAAAAAATAACTATTATTATATAAATTTTTTTATTCATTTATCCAGTTTCGTGAATGTCCAGAGTGTCCACCTTATCATGTACAAATAAATTTGTGTAGCATTCCTGTTGTTGTATCTGTATTTATTAGAAAAAATGATTTATTAAAAATGTCATTTACTAAAATTAAACTAAAAACAAACACACACACACACACACACACACACATATATATATATATATATATATATATATATATACACACACACACACACATTACTATAATTTATTATATAATTTATATAAAATTATTATTATATTTAAATGTGTTGTATTTATATGAATTATATAATAAATTATATTAAAGTATTATTAAATGATCAAAAATCACCCAGTCACTCACAACCACTCCGACAACCAACAAATCTGAAGTGTAAGATATTAAGCCTGATAATTCCAATTAATTATATAAAATGCTAATTATTTAAACAACAAATTGCTATTATTCACATATATCAGAAATCTATTAAATATTTGATAAGATCATTCACATGATTATATTATAAAAACCTGGTTCATAATAATCAGACGATTAAAACAACAAAAAACAGATGTGTGTCATGCAAGATAGCAGCAATAAATAAAAACCCTCTAATTGTTATACATGTTCTTTTTGAACTGTAGTGATTGACAGAGTGTTGACAGGTAAGCCCCGCCCCCTCTGTGTTTCACCACACTCACTACTCGTCTGCTCTGACCGCTATGCATTGGAAGATTCTGACAACTCATAAAAGTATACGGGTTCTGGCAGCTGCTGCCCATAAACAGCTGCTGAACCCTATAAAACCATTATGAGGTCCTGCTCGGGTTCAGCAGGAAACAGACATATCAATGTGTAAAACGAGAGGATAGATAAAGCAACTATGTTTTAACTGATGTGCAGCAGTATTTAGTGTCTTAAACACTTTTTTTTTTTTATATTCCTGTATTCGGTCTTGTGAACGTCCGGACTTATCATGTACAGTAACAAGTACGGATTAACAAACTTCAGATGTCTCTTATTTCAATAGGAGAATGAGATACGTGATTATGGGCAAAAACAACGGGGCAAAAGTATAATGTGCCACGCGGCAGATCTGCTGCGCATGAACATGCCGTATTCATTTGTTTTTCAAATAGACAAGCCAATAAAAACTTGCAGTCATAGCTGGTTCAGGTTCCAAATTCATCACCTTTCTTGCTTAAGCCCGAGGAATATACACAGATTTTGGTATGTGACAACATCACAGAACGTAGTGTTTCTCCAAATATGATCGAATGTCAAGACTTAGCTAGTTATAGGCTTTTGTGTAAACCCTCTGGTTGCGTCGTCCTGGCAGAACGTTAATATGCATTGTCAGAGGATTTGAGTTAGAGCTGACTTAGAGGGAGGCTTTCTGATGCCTGTGTATAATTGCCAGGGTCAAGGCCGTAGCTTTGGCGCAGGCGACTATAGCAGGCATTATATATTATTATATGATGAGGGACTTCAGACCCTCGTAAAGTAAAGTATCAAGGGCATTTCCCTTTACTTTCAGCTTTGGGGCCTGGATTCTGTAAGAACCAGGCCCTGGCTCCTCAGTTATATGTGTTTTGTTTGGCAGATTAGTTTCCAACAATCTTATTTTAAATTAAATGAAAACATCATAAAACAGAAACACAGAAAACAGGCACAGAAAACAATGAAACTCCAGGTCTGATCTAAAGGTAAATGTACATTTCCTCTTCAAATGCTAACGAGGTACAGTCTGATGTAAGACATATCTTCTTCACTGCATCATATTTTTCTGTAATACTAGCACTGTTACATTAATGGTTATATGTTCAGCATAGCATACTAATATTAGAATCTTACTGATGTTGCCGCATATGGATGCTGTGCACAGTATGATCATTTTCTGCATGCATAAAAATATGGCCTACAATATTTAAATAAACACTTATGGAATAACATATGCCACAATGCGATGCTCTTGGCCTTCCATTTCCAGCCTGATCAAGGGATTTTATTATCATTCATAAAAACAAGTTATTGTAAGATCAGGTTTACAATAAGATATAAAGACAAAGACAAAGTTGCAATTAAGTGAAAACAGTCAAAATTGTGAGATAAAGTCTCAATTCTGATGACATATAGTCATGATTTCTAAAAATAAAAATATTAAGAGATTATTTAAGAGAAAGGGTCAAAATTGTGAGAAATAAAGTTGCAATTCATAGAAATATTTATAAGATTAATAGAAAGTGATTTTAAGTGAAAGTCAAAATTATGATTACCATCTCATTTCTGAGAAACAAAGCTGAAATGATGAGATAAAAAGTCATGATTTATAGAAATAAAAGTACAAATATTTGAGAGATTAAGAAAAAAATGGATATAGTCTCGATTCTGAGAAACAAAATTGGAATTATGAGACAAAAAGTCTAGAAATAAAGTTTAAAAAAACCCATATTATTTGATCAGCTGACATCTAGCAGTTCTACTTTAATTTTAATCAGCAACATTGGATTAAAAATACTAAATAAACATGATTATTTCCAAGGTTTATTCAATTAAACATGCAATACAATGAGCTCTTGTGATTAATTTGGCAAACTACTGTTTGAAACATTTTCATGGAATAATATTTCTGTTTCACTGTTTTTTTGTTTTTGTTTTTTTTAACTCACATACAGTATTAAGGCATATCTCTCTTATTAGGTGATGACTTGTGATTATTTAGTGATGTTATTGATAGTGATGACAGATTTAGTGACAACGACAAAGTTTCCTGCAGTTCCTTCTAACATAGTAAAAGACAGGCTTGTGCTGGTTTAAGGCTGGCAGAGAATCATCAAGCCAGCGCTTCTTTCTGATGGTGAGCACTCATGCTGAGATGAATAGTAATACACATGGGGGAAGTATTTCATTCACATATGCCAAACATCAGCAGGAGCCGCAGGATGCACAGTGGACATGTCCTTTCTAAGTGTCACTTTTATTACAAGCCCGGCTGGCTAAGAAAAACCGCCCGCACTCAGCCCACTGCAAGTCATTTCCCTTCCATTTTCCACTACACACTGACATCTGATGGCCTGATGCTGGAGAGGTCTGAAAAACCAATTTACCTCCATCTTTTTGTTTTTTATGGACTATTTTTCTTTCTCATCCCTCACTTTCCATATTGAAGCTTAGATGAAAAAGCAAAAAAGAGCTGTGTTTCATATCCTACTGTGATTTAGAAAATATACTGGTGAATGTTAGCATCCATAGGTCATGGCATGTACTATAAATGTCATGTTCTATAATGAAGACGCCTCTAAAAATCATTGATAGCAGATGGGTATCAGTCCCAGGGCGAATAAATATCCCTCTCTCCTTTTCTTGTGGTGGAGAGAAACATATCCAGCGAGATGTTCTCAACGTGCTTGCCAGTACGCTGAAATGATGTATTAGAGAGCAAAGAGACAACATAGCTAATCTTGAAATAACTTTCTCATGTTGTTTTGCACTATTTCACTGTTTCTATATATCAGATAACACGTGTTGTCAGGCCTCGGAGTGCACTACATCATCTGTGATTCAGATGTCCGTGAATACTCTCTGAGCACACCAACTGTTTCGTGTAAACGGCTATTTGTCTGCTGCACTTTGATGCACTACGCTTTTCTCTCAAAGTCCCTGGAGGTCGTTCTCAAGTGAATTTGTGATGTTTGTTCAAAATACATCTTTGAAAACAAATCGGAGAAGTGTTTACCGAATAGTAATGCACTTTGTTCGTGTTCATTTTTCATTGAATTAGCTGTACACACAGAAAATGTTTTGACTGTTCCTACCAGACCATAAGTGCACTAAATTCATAATCATTGCTGACAGACAAAACACGTTTGTGCTGCAAAAGTGCAGCCGGGGAATAAAAATGACAATCTATCAGACAACAAGTGTGTTCTCAAATCCGTGAGAGTATCAAATGCATTATTTGAGCAAGAGGCTTCTCTAACAATAGTGTTTCCTTGCCTAATATAAAAGGGATTATATATGTGTTTATCTATGTATGGGGATCATCATAAAGAATTTAACCATTCCAATTCTTCAACAGCTCCATTGCTGATTTTTAGGAATAAATATATTTTAAGGAATAAATATTCAGAAAAAAAAAAATCTGTTGCCAAATGAAGAAAAAAAAATAAATCACTAATATGACTTTTGTAAATGGTTTACATATATTTTTAATGACTGTCTTTTTAAAGGCAGCATAAAATGCAGTCCAGCTTAAACAAACAACACATTTCATTGATATTTAAAAAAAATGATATATTACTGAAAAAAATGCTGCTCTATGTATCTTTAACATGTTGTCATGTGAACAATTAGACAATAATTACAGTGGTTAAAGCTGTAGAAGTAAGTTGTATGTGTTTGATTCACTAAAAATAACCAGCTCGTAAGAGTCATTCATTCAGGAATCAGACTACACTGGTTGCACTGAATGTTTTGATTCACTCATTAAAGTAATTTGTTTGGGAAATAAACACAGGTCAGTTGTAGTATTTGAGTGTGTTTATTAGTAAAAATGAATTAGGCAAAAATTGGTAATGAATGTCATTGTATATTTATTTTTATAGTTATAGATTCAGTAGTCTAGGAATCGAAATACACTGGTCATGTATGTTTTTAATTCACTTAACAGAACTAGCTTATTAAAGAAATTTGTTCAGGAAAGTAAACAAAAAAACATACACACATATATAGAATCAAATATTATGTTATATATGTTATGTGTATATTATATATACTGGGGAATTATATTTGGTTCTTTAACATATATCTGTGTTTTCTCAGAGGTTGCGCTTCAAGACTTGATTGAACAGCCGATTGAACAGCCCTGCAGCTCTTCAAGTAGACTGCCCTTGACTTGACTCTCAATCCAATAATTAGACAGAGGGATCACTGGAAGGGACGGCTCCAGGCCCCACACCCCCCTGCGGTTCTGCTAGAAGACATTCCATAACCCAAGATTGAGAGATTAATTTAGATTATCAGCGCCATGAGCCAAACCCAATCTGATTACTCCACCTTTAGGCTTAATAAGTAAAACAAACAGCGATATCTCTGGATCTTATCTACGGATGATTGTAGCTGATGAGAGCAGCTGATAAGGAAGGTACCACTCAGAGGAAACGGTACACCCAAGTCTCTTCCGTGGACCCAGCGGGAGGCTCCTGGGTAAAGCCTGAATAACAAATGAGTTTGCTGCGGATTTGGCTAATCATCCCAGGCCTTGAAGCCCCCCGGACAATTCTCAACTTATCGCAAGAGTCAGAGCACTTGAACTGGAGACCCCTACCCCTAATTAACAACCTACCACAAATGAAAACCAGCTGCTAATAATTACATAATTAAAGTGCCTATGGGGGAAAAAAAAGCATAATTTCTGCAGCCATCGCCATAAATCTTGTGCTGTCCGAGCCCATACTTTCAACGTGAACTTTTTCCTGAGCAGGTTAATGCATTACTCATACAAAAAACAGTATCCCTTTGTATTTTATTGGACCTGCTTTATAACAAAGAGAAGTCTGAGTGGAATGTCTATGGCTTGCCGAGGGCACAGGCTTTGACGCTTCGGCATGCCACCATCTGCGAATCCGATCCTGCTTCTCAAGAACACAGAGGAGGTCATTACGGAGATAAACAAGCCGCCACTTTACACCCAAGCACACCCACGCAAATAGAAAGAAACACATTTCTAATATTATTATTGCAAAATTAGGGAAGGGTAGGGCGGAAAAAATAAAAACAATGATTGATTTTGCTAACACACTCCAGAAACAGCATTTGGTTTTACTTTTGATAATTCAAAGCCTCACTCCCTGAGCTGGAACCAGCAGCAATGTGGCAATTAAGCAATTAAAACTATTTCACAGAATAAGCTATAAACACCTCTAAGTGTATTGTAGCCGGGGTCACATGCTCAGATGGCCATAATGCGTGATCTTTCACCAACTTCTTTCCAGGATGATTAATAGTTTAATTTCTACGAATTATTCAGACACACAAAATATTTGATAGACCGACAGCTATTACCAAATCTAGTAATTGACATGTTGTCAGGATGAAAGGTGTAATTTGTTTTCAGAGCACTTAACAGGGTTAGAAAAGCCACCGGTCTTAGCATCATCAATCATCCGTCATTGAGCGCCGGGGCAATAGCGTGCACGCGGGTGAAATGTGCTGAGCTGAATGAATACTGTCAGACAGCTCACTTCCTCTCTTTGAATGTGTACACACTGTTTTTACTGTAAAGATAATTACAAGAAGTCCTCTGGTACATTATTTGTTCTGTTGAAATGAGTGATTTTTTCTCCTGTCGAAGTAATTGAGTCACAAACATTTTCCAAAAGAAAATTTGATAATGAGCAGTGATGTGGGTAAATCACAGCTGTCCTCAAAAATATTAATGGAAGAGTTACATTGGTTCATTGCGTTTAATATGATCAGATTTAATGAGAATGCATATTATTTTGAGATTTTTCTAGAATGAAATGAAACGAAAATAAACATTTTATTGTTTTTACTTTTTAAAACATACCTCTTGTTTGAGCATCACGACCAGCATGACAAAGTAACACAGACTCGTCAAATGGTGTAAATTTGGGGCAAGGACATGGGTTTGACATCCAATGGAAGGTAAGCAGAGAGCTTGGGAAACCTGTTTGAAAACAGTTATTTCTGAATGACTTTAAGCATAAATGACACTCTTTACATTCCTGTTTTCAACTCAGATAATAGATGCTTTAATCACAATGATACACCTATATTTTATATTACAATATTAGGTGCCATGTTATTTTGTGTGTTTTTCATTTAAATTAAATATACTAAACTTCTTCATCTTCATTCTTTTGGCAAAGCTAAGCTCACTGCCGCTGATATTCTTATATCTGATATTCTTATGAGTTTATTTTAAAACAATTTCATTTTTTCTCCGGTTAAGGTAACTGAGTCAAACATTTTCCAAAAGAAAATCTGATATTGAGCAGTGCTGTGTGTAAATTACTGTTTGCACCCCTCAAAGTATATTAATGCCAGTTATTTTAGTTCATCATGTTTAATAAAATAATTCGATTTAAAATAAATAAATAAAATTAAATATTTTATCGTTAAAGCATAGCTCTTGTTTGAGAATCATAACACAGACTAGGCAATACAGATTCATCCAATGGAGTAAATTTGGGGTGGTGTCATGTGTTCAACACCCAATGGAAGGTGAGCGGAGAGATTGGGAAACCTGTTTGAAAACAGTAATTATTTTGCCATGACTTTGTGCATAAGTGACACACTTCACCTTAATATTCCCGTATTTCCATTTAGGTAATCAAAATGACATGCTAATATTTCAGATATTAAAATATTCTGTCTCATATACTGCTCTGTGTGTTCATCATTTTAATCTTCTTCTTTATCTTCATCCTTTTGGCAAAGCTAAGCTCACCCCCGCTGATCTTCTTATGAGTTTTTCTGCTTTTGAGGTAATTGAGTCAATCATTTTCCAAAAGGAAATTTGATATTGAATTAAGATATTGATTAAATTAAATGTTTTATTGTATTTATTTATTAAAACATACCTCTTGTTTGAGCATCACAACCTTTCATTTTCTTACTTATCTTTGTCCTTTTGGCAAAGCTAAGCTCACTCCCGCTGATGTTCTTATGAGTTTACTTCAAAAGAGCGCGGCAGCAAGTACAGAACGTACGGCATGTGGCGATGAGATGGTAAAGCCAATCACACTGGGAATGGGAAAATCTGAAGCAGATTTCTTGTATTTACATTATTCTGTTCTTGTGACTTTAAACAGCGTCAGCCAATTACGAGCTCAATTCGCACAAACCCGGCCATGACTATCTGAGGCCTTTGTTTTCCTTCATGTGTACTGTAAGGGAGTCTTCTGTGCTCAAGGGAAGCTGTTTTTTTAAGCAAGCATGTTGACACATCATTGTACCGCTACACAAGGCCATGATTGGGGCCGTGGGTTTTCCAGCACATTTCAACTTCTGACAGACTGAAGGTTAAGATGTTCTGAATTAGATTTGAATTACAACCACTAAATGCCCCTGTCAGAGTTAATTATGCCTGACACTGGCCATATACATCCAGCTGACTGGCTCTTATAGGAAAGCTCATAGCTTAAACAAAGACAGACTCTAAAGGCATATCTCCTCAAATTGTCAAAAGATAATGAGCTAACAGAGGCACATTTCTGGTAAAAGAATGCTAATCCATCTTTTAGCCACGACTATTGCTCCACAAAAATGCCAGCAGGATATTCTCTCACAGCTGTGAAGAGGAAAAAAATGGACGAATCATGAGCCAAGGGCTGGCTTTAAGGTTTTGATTATAAGGATCACACAAAACGCATAAACACACAGTGATTTTCTAATGCATTTCACATCCAAGCGTACAGCCTGTTTTGAGTTCGCTAATATTTGCAGTTGAGTTTCTAGCACGTTTGAGGGATTGGGATTCAAAAGTGTCTTGTTTGATATTATCAAAACGTCTAGCAGTGATGAAAATACATCAGGATTTTATTTCAGGGATTATAACAATTTTTGGGGCTTCGGGGAGGCGGACTCACACAAGCTGCAGTGAGAAGCGCCACATAAAATCAAAATGTAAAGCTCCCTTTCACTCCGCTGTAGTTGTTTAAGTCTTTTGACACAGTAATTGCCCAGGGCTGTGCACAGGGGAACGAGGTATCCTTAAACAACAGTCAAAGCCTTTGCAAAGAAAAAAAAAAATAATGAAAGAATGAAGAAATAAATTAAAATTCCTGTGTGAGATGCTGAAAATAAACAGTGTGCTGAGGCTGGCATCAACAATTTGCAGGACGGCCTCTGCTCTTTCTCAGGCCGAGAGCCTCCCAACGTGACTGCAGCTCAGATCACACTTCCCGCCAGACCAGGTGTGAAAGGCCCACCTCATGCAAAAACTTTAAACGTAAGTGATTTCTAAGAGTCCAAAGACAGATTTATAGGCAGTGATCTGGGTACACGACCTGGGAATTTAATCTAGTATTAATTTGTGCACTTTCCTTGATTTTAGAGATTTGATGTAAACCTGTTGCCACCTCAGAATACAAAAATAAACATGTAATTGTGAGATCAAGTTTAAAATAAAAAAATGAATGGACACTAAGATAAAAAAATTTGATAGTCATAATTGCAAGATATCATGTTGCAACTGAGATAAATTTGCAATTACGAGCAATTGCAAGTCACAATTTTGAGAAATAGTTGCAATTTTGAGAAATTGTCACAATTGCAAGATCGCATTTGCGAAAAAAAGTTGCAACTATGAGATTTAAAGTCTCAATTGTGAGAAATAATTAAAACTGAGATATAAATTCGCAATTAGGAGAAATAGTCACAATTGCAAGTCACAATTTTGAGAAATAGTTGCAATTTTGAGAAATTGTCACAATTGCAAGATCGCATTTGCGAGAAAAAGTTGCAACTATGAGATTTAAAGTCTCAATTGTGAGAAATAATTAAAACTGAGATATAAAGTCACAATTACAAATAGTCGCAATTGTTAAATACAAAGTCACAATTCTGAGAAATAGTTTCAATTTTTAGATATAATTTCAAGATATAAAGTTGAAATTATGAGTCATAATTGTGAGATGTAAAAATCACATTGTAACAAAGTAGCAATTATGAAAAATGAAGTTGCAAATGATTCCAAAAAAAAAAAAGCCAACTTACCTTTATTCATTTCTTTATTCAGTTGTCAGTTTGCACTATTAAGTTAAGTCGTGACGTATTGTCAAGTATGGTGACCTATACTCGAAATGGTGCTCTGCATTTAACCCATCCAAGTGCACACACACAGCAGTGAGTAGTGAACAAGTGCACACACACACACACACACACACACACACACACAGTGAACACACACCCGGAGCAGTGGTGCCTTGCTCAAGGGCACCTAAGTCATGGTATCGAAGCTGTTCATTCACAATCCCCACCTTCAATTCCTGCCGGTGCGAGAATCGAACCAGCAACCTTCAGGTTACAAGCCCGACTCCCTAACCATTAGGCAACGACTTCCCAGTCTTTACTTATTACAGTTACTTATTATACAGTTACTTATTGCAGTGACATACCTAACATCTGTGTAATTTAAACTGAGAGCCTGGCCCAGAAACACCTCATTAAAAACTCACAAGTACCCTCTCAGGTGTGCATATATGGATGCCCACTTCATGACGCTTAAAAAAAGTGTTACTCGCCGAGCTATACACATCACTGGGGAACCTCAGAGTTGACCCAGAGAATCAGCTCCCCTGCTATTTATAGGTATACATTACACACCAAGTGAAAATTAGGTTACCCAGTAGTGTACACAGAGCAGTGGCCCACGGGTCCTAGCCGACCCTATGAAGCATGTTTAACAAAACAGTCACTGAGCTTAATATACTCCGCTTATTATCAAGGGTAGGATTAGGGTAGGATTTGGCAAGCCATAAATATATCATAGCTTCATTAAATCTGGACACTGCGGTAACGTACACCAGAAAATAAATGATTCAACCTCCCAACACTCAGCAAACCCTAAATGCTCTTGTGCAGTGCTATGGGGAAAAAAGGCCTGGTCTGAAAGGGCCTTACATATGAAACCACTTAATTAGGGCTCCCAAAACTATGCCCCGCTGTTCCAAGCAGGCATTAAGCAGTTGACATGGTGAGTTTGTTGTGGTGGGGCCTAACAGGGTTGTGTTTGTGTATCATCATCAGCTGTTGCGGTCTTAACTCAAATGTTATCTGAGAGGCAAGAGCCATTTAAATCAGCTTTGATGGCTTTTAGGATAATTGTATAAACAACCAATTGCTAGTTTAGAAGGATTACTTTGTCTGAATCAGCCCTCTGGTTCATTTTGAAAAGCACCGGTTAGTGAAATACTCCTGATGGCCAAGTAGGTCTTAAAGGAGTAGTCCAGTTTCAATACCAACTAAAGCTCAATTAATGCATATGTGGCATAATGCTGATTAGTACAAAAAAATATTTTTGACTTGTCACTTATGTTTCCTTATATAAAAAAAAGGATATTACAGTGAGTCACTTTCAATGAAAGTGAATGGGGACCATTTTTGGAGGATTAAATGCGGAAAAGCTTATAATTTTACACAGGCATTTATTTTAATTATTCTGTTTGAGCTGTGAAGTTGTATGGTCATTTTAGTGTTTACATCTCGTGGCTATATTATCTTAATGGGTATTTTAACATAAATTGATGGGCCCTTTATACTTCCATTGGAAGTGCCTCACTGTACAGATTTTTTCTTTTTTTTCTTTTCTTTTCTTTTAGAAAATGAGGGACAAGTGGATGTAATAATGTAATCAACTTTATGCCGTAAGTGCTGTCCGGTGAGCTTAACTTGTACTGAACCCGGAATATTGCTAAAACCACTTTGACGTTCATGCATAGTGGCAGACGTTACATTTAGCAAAACACATTTAAGTATAAAAATCGGTTTAACTGCAGCATGTGCAAGCCAAAATGTTTTCTTTTGTGTGTGTGTGTGTGTGTGTGTCTAGCCCATATTTCTGACATGCATGTCACAGTTCTTCTGATTCCATCATCCGCAAAACACATCGATTATACTCGCCCCATGACAGATCTGGCTAATTGTCGGCCTGTTGGTTTATTTAAGCTACATACCAGCCTTACATTCTCATGCGTTGCTAGCATAAAAAATCAATTCAAGCCCTGTCCTCAGACATGCCTGCGTGGAGCACTTTACATACAGTAAGAGAATATGCGCTCTAATAATACTGTAATTTTATATATTGGCTTATTTTTCTTTTTCTAAATAATACATGTGTTGTGTTAAGTTCAGCCGGCAGGAATTTCGCTGCGTATGTTTGCCTAGACAGAAAATAGACAGTCCAAATCTATCCCAGGTTGCCTCTTGGTGAAAAAATCTGGCCTTCTTAAAAGGAAAAATATATAGATGAAGGGTTTGGATATCAGATTATCATCAAGTAGCACAAGTTCCCCCTGTATTTTGTAGCAGATTTTAGTATCAAGTCTCGACTTCAAAGTAGCTCATTACACTAAGTCCTGATTTCATGGTCACAGCTGCATTGTATTAGCAATCACAGCATCTATCCATAGTGAGCTGTGGTTTCTTTTTAGGGAATGGGTGGAATATTGTGGCTTATCTTACAGATATCGATGTCACTTCAGGCGTGTGTGATTGAGATGCTCCTTTTGAGGCTCCATCAATGATCATTTGGCATATGTGCAAAATCAAGTTCGGCAGTTAAATCAAGCCTAAATGGGTTTCTGTCCATTAACAATTTAAAAATTACTTCACCAGGCTGATGGTTCTAAAAAGAAAATACAGGAGTTTTTACCTTCTCTGTTGGAGTGCAGATATTATAGCCACTCATGAGTTTCCAATGGAAGTAATTTTCCCTGCATTTCCCGCCTGGCACACCAGTCATCTGCCTCCTCACGCTCTTGTCAGTCTTGTGGTGAGTCACAATTTGTGGCGCAAACATGATACGCCAAACAAAATATGTGACGTTATCAATTCCTAATTCAAATGGACACATAAATTGCAGTGGTTTAATTTTTGAAGCAGACAACAATTATTTGAATTCATCCCATTTAATAATACATGCCCGATGGCTGTGTGTTCACAGGGCTCTCGGCACAATCAAGCTCAAGGATTTGTATCGAGTTACTCATGACTACGAGTAAAAAGAGGACTAAATAACCAGTGTTTGAAGATTGGACTGTCTAATCACAATATGTGGGCTCACATGAAAGCCTGGGAGGAATTATGATTCAAACATCAGTTCTTAACTTCTTTTTTTTTCTTACTTATGTCAGAGACAATTTCACAATATCTTTGAAGAAATTCACATATAAAAAATATCTATATATTTTTACACTATAAAACAACTTTAAAGGAATAGTTCACCCAATCAATGAAAATTCTGTCATTGGTTAGGGCTTAGATTATAGGGCTGTCAAGCCTTGTCAATACAGTATAAGCCCTATAAGTATATAGCCCTATATATAAGCCTTGTCAATACAGTAAATTAGCGGAAACAAATAAGCAACGCCATAAACAGACTATGACGATTATAACCATTTAAACACGAATGGCAAAAAAGCCCCATATCATAACATTTGACCTTTTTTGTAGACGAACATCATTCTCCCCTTCATTATGGCAAATGTATACACATCCCTTACTTTAGTATTTTGTATTTTATTAATATTTTGCAAAGTTTTCAAAGTTTCTCTTTACCTGCACTCTCAGAAATAAAGGTACAAAAGCTGTCACTGGGGCGGTACCTTTTCAAAAGGTACATGTTTGTACCTAAAGGGTCCATTTTGGTACCTTAAAGGTACATATTAGTACTTAAAGTGTACATATTTAAACCTAATAGGTACAAAAGTGTACCTTTTGAAAAGGTACCGCCCCAGTGACAGCTTTTGTACCTTTATTTCTGAGAGTGTGGGGGCTGTTTCATAAAACAAGTTTACCAAACAAGCCAGGCTTATTTCAGTTAGTCTGACTTATTTTGAACCAAATCAATTGACAATAAGTCAGACTAACTGAAATAAACCTGGCTTATTTGGTAAACTTGTTTTATGAAACAGGCCCCTGATTTCAACTACAACCAGGTTTGTTTGATTGACGCACTGTGATACTGATAACCGATTGGCTTGAACGGTTAACACTCTGGCAATGATTGGTTATGTGCGATGAATGAATGAATGAATGAATGATGCATTTATATAGCACTTTATAGAAGAAGGGAATTTAATTTAGCCTCTCTGGTTTGGTACCATTTTTCTACCTCATTTTTGACAGAAGTAAGCTGAATATCCACTGTGATTGGTCAGTTTATTAATGTGCGAAGCATTAAAGAAACAGTCCACCCAAAATATATAAAAAATTGCTGAAAATGTACTCAACCTCAGGCCATCCAAGATGTAGATCAATTAGTTTTTCCATTGGAACAGATTTGGAGAAATTTTGTATTACATCACTTGCTCACCAGTGGATCCTCTGTAGTGAATGGGTGCCGTCAGAATAAGAGATAAAAAATAAAACAAACAAACAAAAAAACATTACAATAATCCACAGGACTCCAGTCCACCAATTAACATCTTGTGAAGCGAAAATCCGTTTTTAATAAACAAATCCATAAAGAATTTTTCAACTGTAAAAACATCAAGCTGTCAAACCCGTGCATTTTATTTTGTATTTTTAAAGCTTGACAGCCTGAGATGGAAATAATAATATATTATCAAAAGATTCTTACAATCTTATATTAGCAAACAAGTTTGAATGACACGAGGGTGAGTAAATAATAATACTGCAAATAATAACAAGGCCTTTAATATAAAATGGTAATACGTCAAGAGTAAAAAACACGGTATATAATATATATTTCTGTATAGAGAAACCTAATTTTTAAGACTCGGTCTATCCGTGACACGAGTTGCTCTCCCAGACAGGAAGGATCAAACAGTCTTATGTTCAACGAAAACAAATCTTCCACTCTCTTCTTCTCACCTCTCAGCATCTGGAATAAATAACCAGCTCTCCCTGGAACCATAACTACACTGAACATAGTTATTCCTTGTTATTGGTGATTTTTACAACAATCTAGAATGTGTGAGGGTCACTACTCTCCGTTATCTTATCAACAAATATTAAAAAGGCTATGTATGGAAACAAGGGCACTCACTCACTTTGCAGTGAGACAATCTGCAACCATTTATCCAGAAATGACGTGGGTGGGAGAAAGTCCGAAGAGCGAGTCCTGGGAGAAAAGCGAAAGGTGCCGTTCAGCTGGGTGGACTTGTCCATCCGTGGAGGCCTTCTCGTGAAGACAAGGCTGGGACACACGACTGCTTTGTATCACGTCTCAACAAACACTGCATTTCTGCTCAGGAGGTTCAGCATATAAGGGTAATTACCTTCAGATGAAAGGGAACATGACTGACCACAAACCTGATGTTAGGCATTAGAGGCTGAACCACTTCACTGAACACAACTGCGTGGGCTGTGAAATATAAAATACCATAATCCGTGTCCATAACAACGGATACGAAGCGGGTAAAAACGCAGATGGTTGAGTTGAGGATAACAGGTGTCGATCGAAGAGACCGGGCCGAGATTTTCTTTTTGAAAAAGCATTTGAACCATAAAATTAGCTTACTGTCATGCAAATTAATAACTATTTTTCTTTTTAAGCATAAAATTTCACCAGGCTGTCGATGTGTCAGGAAAGTCTATTTCGCACTTCCTGTATTCCTTCAATCATTGCTTTTTGGACTGGCACATGCCATTCTGACGGACCCCTGATTGCATCTCAGACGGATGACATTTCTCATTCGAGTTAAACGAGGGGAACATGACCGTTAGACTAAACTCTCATTACTCTCCTCTGCAAACAGTGGGGGCAATTTACAGACACCACTCAAGACTAAAACACTGTTATTGCA
The DNA here is from genome assembly GCF_012432095.1 of Onychostoma macrolepis. Lineage (NCBI taxonomy): Eukaryota > Metazoa > Chordata > Actinopteri > Cypriniformes > Cyprinidae > Onychostoma > Onychostoma macrolepis. The sequence goes on from NC_081171.1 coordinate 10,083,623, forward strand.
AATGGAAATAGGCCCTGGGACCCAAATGATTCTGTTAATTATTTCTGCATCTCGCCAGCCCGAGATGTCATGCTGTTCGAAAGCCCCCCGCTCAGACTTCATTTCAATATTCCCCAGATTGCTTTTGTGGTTCATGAGAGGAGAAAATGGGTGCGTGGCCAGGAGTGAGAGGAGAAGGGAGGCAGACTTGTCTGAGCTGACGACAGGTGATGATGACAAATCAAACATACCCAGTGGCTCATCAGAGGAGCTGTGTATAGTAATTACCATCTGATCATGGCTTTCATCCTGCTCTCATTACTGCTAACTGTGGACATTATAACCTGGGCTCTTTGGGGATTTGCTTTCAGAAATATTCATATTCCATTTCTGTTCAGCATTTAAGAATCGGAAAATGAGAGATTACAAATATGCCCGCCCGCATTGTTGTTCTAATGTGTTTGCAAAACACGTCCATGGTGCAGATTAATGGGGAATTGCATGATGGTTAAATTCTGTTCAAGCTGATGAAGAAATACAGCTGTATCGAAGCATTTTCTCTATATTGGAGATATGTACACATACACAGTGGGGTGCAAAAGTTTGAGACCGTATTGAAAATGTAGTAATCAAAATCGAATATACACCTGTACATAAAGAAAAAAAATTAAGTAGTATTATGATTATTGAACATTTTGCAACATTTTTCATCAAATAAGCAATTTTGCTTCATTGATCATTGTACAAATGATGAGATGTTCTTACCTCCGTCTCAAATCATGCCGGAGAACATGAAAATCAAGTTTGAATTATTAATTATTATTACATTATACACACACACACACACACATACACATACAAACAAATACTTCACTTTTTACTGATGCTTCATTAAAGTAAAATCTTCAAAAATATCAATTGCACATACACATATACTAGTAATTATAATATGTCAAACCTGATGTACATATACACACAAAGCTGCTCAAAATTCGTTTGGTTAAATTCTTAAATTGTTTTCTGTTATGTTCACCAATGCTGCATTCATTTGACCAAAAATACAGTAAAACAGTATTATTGTAATTCTATAACTACATCTGGTTTTACACAATCTTGAGGAGTTCATGCAGCTTGAGTGTTGCTGGTTACTAAAGCAAAAAGGGGGTAAACTAAATATACAAGCTATTAATAGCCGTGTAAATACATTTCCTGTTGTGTTCCACATCCATAATGTTCCCAAACAAAATCCACAGTGTTAACAGAGTGCTGGGGACGCACCCATTCTAAACCGCTTACAAAGCTCTCCATGCATAATGAGATGAATCAATTAGCATGAGCAAATTCATCCTAAATAGGGAGACAATGGTTCTAGTGGTGTATTAGCCAGCTAACAACTGACTTCCTAATTGAACAAGTGATAGTGGAGATTAAGAGTGTGTTTATTCTGACAGTCCATTAACACCTGAGCCCCCGAGAGATAATCCCCCTGTGAGACAGAGCTTTCAGATGCACCACACAGACATACATATGCTGGTAAGGGGCCCAGGACCCTCGCTGTTTATTCCACTAATGAACAACATTAAGAGGAAGGAGAGTGCAGTGGTTGTGTGTGTGTGTGTGTGTGTATATATATATATATATATATATATATATATATATATATATACACACACACACACACACACACACATATATATATATATACATGGCTTGTAAGATTTTATAAGTCTCTTATGCTTTTAAAAGTCTCTTATGCTCACCAAAGCGGCATTTATTTGATAAAAATACAGTAAAAAGAGTAATATTGTAAGATATTATTACAATTTAAAATAACTGTTGTTATATTAATATAGTCTATCTTATAATATAATTGATTTCTTTGATGGCAAAGAAGAATTTACAGCAGCTATTACTCCAGTCTATTACTCACATGATCCTTCAGAAATCATACTAATATGCTGATTTGGTACACAAGAAACCTTTTCTATTGTTATCCATGTTGAAATCAGTTATGCTGCTTAATAATTTTGTGGGAACTGTGGTACAATTTTTTAGGATTCTTTGATGAATAGCAAGTTCAAAAGAACTGCATTTATTTGAAATAGAATTTTTGCTAACAATGTAAAATTCTTTATTGTCCCTTTTGATCAAATTGATGCATTCTTGATAAATGTATGTATTCATTTCTTTCAAAAAAAAAAAAAAAAAAAAGTGTAGAGAGGCTCCTATCTAGATTTCAGATAAATATCTAACTCATTCTCTGTCATTTTCTAAGCAATACTAAAATTTGTATTGCAGCACTTCTCACATTACCCTCCCAATGATAAATACCTTTTGTTGTAGTATTCCTCATTTACAAGTACCTTCAGATTAAAGCATCTGCTAAATGAATAAAAGTAGACTCTCAAACTGATGATGCAAAGCAACTCAACTCTATGGTCCAAAGCGCCCAACCAGCAATTCCTAGAAAGACTACTCTGTCACCAACAGACACAGAAAGAACCACAAACCAATGGAGAAAAAGAGATTTGACTGATAGAGTGATGCTAAATGTGATTGCTGATTTGGGGCTGTATATGTGGAAGCGCGTGCGATCCTTATCTCTCCTGATGCCGGGGTTATTCCTCGGCCTGCCCTTAAGACAGGGTGCACGGAGCTGGATCTAATTACACGTGAGGAAGCACAGGCCCGTTCCTGAAGCTGAAGGGCCATCAGTAAACCGGCGCATTAATAACCCTTTGGAGTTCTGTGCATTGTAACGGGCCGACTGCAATGCACTGTAATCCTCACGTGAAGGGGAATCCAGAGCGACTGTACAAAAGACGGAAACAAATGATCATGTGAGCACGGCACGGAATGCCTGCTATTCTCGATTTCGATTGTCGCCTGCTCCCGAGGCTTTAAAAGAGAGAAAAACAAGATGCTGAGGTCGAAAGGGCGACTTGTGTAAGCGCGTGTGCGCTGAGTGACAGACGGTTTAGCGCTGGTTTGGGACCTGCGCTCGAAAGGTCAGTAAAAAGTTTTGGCAACCGAGCAAGCGGAAAACAATGAGCCCCCTCTGCATATTTATTCGTCATCTCTTTGTTTTTATAGCGCGGAGAATAAATGGCTCAAATGACACGGCACAAGCCTGCACATTGTCAACACAGGTAATAAGTCACCATTAGCCTCTCATTCCCACACTCAGCATATCAGCCCCGCCTGATCCCAGCCCAGCGCACTGGCCGCCATTTGCATTCCACCTACATATATTACCCAGAGAAGCATATGTATGTGTTTTCAACAGCTAGAGATATTTATTTTCCTCCTTTATCTACATTTTGATGAACAAAGCCTTGTTCAACTTTTCCCTCCTAGATTATCTCAGTGGACATGGCCCAGGTGATCTGCTACGAGCACTTCATCAAGAGCGCTGAACTTCGGTAAAATCTGTTTGAGACAGTTTTTTGTGCTTTAAAATGACGCAAAGCAGTTTAATCAAGTCCTTGTCGGAGCTGGAGTCATGAACAGAGCCGCAAAGACTCAAGAACAAGGATGTACATTTTAAAAGTGAACTGTGTGTTTTTAGTGCTACCAAACAGAATTGAAAAATATAATGAATGAAATATTGCACCCTCTGCCATTGTTTGGATCAAGGGGTCAAGGTTTGGCTGGTTAGTATGACCCTGTTAACCCCTGCTGGTACATTTTGTAACTACACCATTGGGCTGGGGAAAAAAAAAAAATCTTCATTAGGAATATAATTCTAAGTGATTTCATGATTTATGTTAGGGTGGCTTCACCAATTCTTTTGAATTTAAGGAAGAAAAATTAAGTATTTAGAAAACAGGAATGCAAATTTTTGCCAGCTAGGATATCAATAAATGTAAAAAAAAAAAAAAATGTCAATGCATACATGTGTGTCAATAACTACACTAAAGTCTCACTAGCCTCAAATACATAGACTACAAAATAATAGTATCAGTTCTTGGTCATGAATTCAGACATGACGACATCAGTGAGTGATTCAGATTAATTAAGAAACTCTGAATGATTCATAAGCATTTGTGATTCGCTAAAAATAACTGGCTTGTAAGAATCATTCTTCACTGGTGGCGCTGAACAGTAATGAAGGGTACACTTTAGTTGCATCTGAATCGGCAAAAGATTGCACTCTAAAAACAAATTCAGTTATTACCACAACTTGAATAAAAATTCGAATGAATTAAACCTTATAAATGGAAAACATTATTTTGAAGAGTTCTGTTGACATAAAACATTGATCATTACATCAACTTAATGTTAGGTGTAATTTAAACTCTTTTCTGAGTTTTTATTTAAAGCAGCAACAATTAAATAGTCTTTAAAAATAAAACTTTAAAGTAGATTTCTAGTACCCAGCATGCTTTGCATTGGACTGGATAAGGAGAGTAAATGTTCAAATTAAGTGCATTGCATTTTTCAACACATAAAATAACATTTAAAAGAGTTTTTGTGGTTTCCATTATGCTCAAGAGTAGCACTCATGGTTCGGTTGTAGGTGGCTATAGGAAAGTATACTACATTAACTCTATGAGCAATAGCTACATTAATGCCAGTGACAAGTAATATCTTACTTGCTTGTTCAATTTGCATGGTACATAAGTTACATTGTGTAATGCTAGCTGTTTGTTTTGAACTGAAATAAAATGAATTGGTTCCAATGCCTCAGCTCAATTTTTCACAAACTCATAATTTCTTTTTTAATCAAATTAAAAAATTGTGTTTATGCTACAAATGATGTTTGAATGAAATTTCATTAGAAGTTGTCATAACACAAAAATATTGATGCAGAGTGTGCGAGAAACGTTAATGGAATTAAACACCATAACAAACATGAGGTATTTCTGGTATTTTTTTCTAAATGGAACCCAATTCTGAGTTTCATTTTTATGAAAGTAGATGGTTTGATCTGGAAATTGGCTTTTTTTTCTCAACTCTTCTAACTTTCATACCTCAGCTTATAGTTGCTTGTGGATTCAGATTGCGTGTTCCTATCAGTTCAAGAAAGTGCAGGGGAAAAAAAATGATATTTCTTATTTAAATTCATAAAGTATCTTTGTTTCAGATATTCAGTGTGGTCTCAGACTTCTGGATCCTACTGTAGGTACACTCAGAGCATCATGCTGGGATTATGAGTCTCCAACCGTCTCAAATCTACAAACATCACACTAGGAATCAGAATTCATAATATACCGCTGAACATGTCTTTTTGAATCCAAATTTTAATTAGGAATAATAATACCGTGGCAAAACTCTCCTATCAGAATATATGCGCCAATGCTTGCACAGCTGATGTGAGGTCATTTCTCACCTACCAAGAGTGAGCGCGCCAATTTGTTTCTTTTTACTTCTTGGCAAACATTGATGCAGCCATACAAAATGTGTAAGCAGCGAAATGGATACACAAGACCATAAAAAGGCCCGCCGAGAGTGAAAAGGTATACTTGCAAACACAGTTCATACCTACTTCATCTATTACATAAGGCTCTGTGCAAATGTGATTAAAACATCGGTCATGGTTGCCGAGTCCATCTAAACCCGAGTGGCCTCCGAACACTCGTAAACGGGAGGCAAGAGCTCTCCTTGGGTTAGGAAAACACTGAGGTCATCACTGCGAAGCCCACACTTTACACTGTGGCCTGTGACCGGCTTTTCACACAGTATTAGTAGCCGCAGCCACGCAGCTCATAAAACAATCTAATACATCATTTCAGGATCTAGAAAGGCATATAGATACAGCATAAAGAACACACATACACTACAAATGAACGACCATACCATAACTTTATTGTAGATATACTCAGCTACAATTACTTAAAAAAGGGGGGAAACAGAATTTTTAAAGGTTTTTGTGATCCATAAGGTGCAGAATGCAAACCACTGCAGCACTGATACAGTATGAATGAGAAATAGTCTTTTAAATACACGTCCCTTAAAAATACAGAAATCGCGCTGCAGTTTGTGGCCCATAATTCCCCGTTTAAAATCCACGTACTGTTAGTGCTCTACGGTGCTCAACATTCCCATGAACCCCTTCAAGAGGAGCTCGCCACTCATTCCAGTCCTGCTATGTTGTCATTGAACACCTTGCTGCTGCTAAGAGTGCATTTGACTTTAAATCAGGCATTTTTATCCATAGAGAGAGAAAAAAACAAGTATGACACTTTGCTATGAAATAAAGCCCTTTTAAATAAATTGTAGGGCTGATTTATTCAGATCTATACAATGTATTTAGTCTAAAAAGGAAATACAGGTGGGTGAAAAGGGAGAGTGTTCACTGACATGCACTAATACATCTGGATTTATATAAGCTAGAACTAATATGGGGTGGGAAAGGGGTGACGGGTGAGGGACAGTGCCGTCCCAACATATTCAAATCATGCCAGTCGAAGGACTTGACGGGTTACGTTACAATTCCATATTCAAAGTATTACATTAAGGCAGGACATGAATGTACATGTAGGACACATATTTAGCCCCAGATTGTAGAGATTGGAAACTACTTTTCTACAGTGTATTTTCTCTGATGATATCCTGCAGGCACATTGTATCTCTCTGATCACTTTTAAATACATTGGTAAAATACCAGCGATGCAAACAGCAGCAAGGCCAAAACCACAAGTTATTCCTTTAAACGTTACGGCATCATATATACATGTTTTGTATTTTTTTCTCGTTCTGACATGAGGTAAAGTATGGCGCCCGAGTGCAATGCTTATTTGTGCTACATGTTTAAAAAGAAAAAGAAAACAACACACACAAAAATTATTCTCCACCATGAAGGAAAATACAATCTGCAGCATATGATACGATGGAGGACCACTTTAAGAAAACACTCCCACAGATGATGAAAGACTCCAATTCTTTCCTTTTTTTTTTTTTTACAATGATATCTGTTCTGCGGGACTAGTTGTGGCATGACGAACGATTATTGGTTATGAAAATAAAAGCCTGGGAAAAAAATAAAAAAAATAAAAATCCATATCCATGCGGTGGCACCATATGTGTGATTTCACATTCTCTGAAAGTTAAAAACCAACAGTGAGAAGAAAGCTTAAAAGGTGAAGGAAAAAAAGTGTGTGCCTTTCAGAGGCTTGGGGAAAAAAACAAACAAAAAAAACCCTAACAAGCTGGGAAAAAAAATTTAAAATTAAACACAAACAAACAAAAAAATTGCAATAGTCTGAGGGTTACAGGTTACAGAAACAGTGTCATATCGCAGGGCCGGCGCGCATTGACCCTGATACGCATACTCACACCATTGGTTGAGGGAATATGGAAACCCATTCGTTTCCAATGACTTTCAATACTCAGCTCTGGGGTTGTGACTGAGATCATATAAAGAGGGTCACTCAACTCTTGCTAAAACAGAACCAGATTGCACTCACTCTCAAGACCGTGCGAACTTCGGTTGGAGCTTCAAATGTTTGTGAAATCTTGGCTATATCGGGCTAGAACATCGTTTTAATAGCCTATGAGATATAGAAGCAGGAAAATGTCAAACTTTCATGCCACAAAAACTAAAATCGGAAGGCAATATCCAGTATGAAACATGGCACCAAAAGTCCTTTACTCTATACAAACCATAATGTGAAGAATTGCTACAACAGCAAAGGATGAGAGAGTATAGATGTTACATCAGTGTTACAAGGTTGAAAGGCACCACTTTAGAGCAAACTCCATTTGAAAAATGCAAATTCAATGTAAGTGGGAATGTATTCTAGTGCAAATAGTCGTGAGAATATAAATTTATCCCCTGTAAGGTGCTGATGAGCGTATACAATACTGTGCCTCAATGCTATTCAGATTTGTAAAAAGACAAATATATTAACCAATGTTTTATGATAAGGCCAAACTATTCGCAAGGGTCTTCTGAGGTAGCAATGCCTGGGATTATGTCACTTCAGGAATAGTTTGCCCGTAACATAATAACTGAAGTATAGACAAAACGAGGAGGGGCAAAGTTAGGTAGCCTTCAAGATGTCAAAATTTACATATTAAAATTTGCACCCTTATTTCTGTGGTAGCAATGATAGATAAGGGTGTCCTGTTTTTTGCTATTAATTTATTGACAGAGTTAAATTAGAGTTGGTAAGACTGCAAGAGAGGAAAGTGACAAAGGCGAGATGCATGGCTTATAAGAACGTATCAGAGTGCAATCTATCGATTTTCTCAAGTGTTAAGTAACCCTTCTGTTCGGATGCACAATGCAAGGAAAATCCGAGCTCATCAGAGAGGCATCAAGCTTATGTGCGGAGAACTTTTTTTTTTTTTTTTCTCAGCATTTCCCCTTCAAGCATAAAAACCAAAAGAAATAACAAACTGGGAAACAATTTCTACAGCTTGACGAGCTGACAGAACAGAAAACCAACCCAACAGATTTCAAAAAGGTAAAATTAAGAGGTAATACAGTTACAGTGCAAAAAGATGAGAAATTCAAGCTTAAACATAGCACCAAAAAAAAAAAAAAATGCATGCAATTAACTGAGGTATTCAAGTGAAGAATGCCTATTAAAATGAAAACATTTAGGCTAGACAAGAGGCTACAACACATTTACACTAAAACAAAGGCTGGTTACCACATCTCCAAATGTGTGAATGTTGAGGGATTGATTTAACAGGTGCAACCTCACAACGCTGCATCAGTATCAACTTTGGTAAGCGATGCACGTGAAGTCATCTAGCGAAATATCGGTTTGTCCTAAAGACGGTACGTAAAGGTGCTTTGTGTCTTACAGAATTATCCGATCCTATTTTTCTCTTTACGTTTTATTAATATAAAATCTGCAGCATATTTTCCCAGGTGATATGTCCTCCTGTTTATCGTTCGTGTCGTTATATCAAAACTAAGTCAGTCAAGTCAGTCTATGGAGACATCTAATGTTCATAAAGACTGTCAACTAAATATCATCAATATCAGTATCAAAAGACATTACTGAAACCCAAGTATCAACGAATATGTCATAATAAACATTTAATATCATATTTTTTTTATATAACGTAGCTCTATGACGTCTATACAACCCATCCGGTTGGCTACACGAACATGCATCCTCCCAGTGCTGTTTACAAGTGTGTTGATTACAGTAATCGGGAATGTCAAATTCCTATCCGTCTTAAGGATGCGAGGGCATTTCTCTCTCAATATAATACAGAGCTAAATGATTTTGCTGTGATCTGACAAAAAAAAAAACGCTCATGACTCTCGTCAAAATAAAGCGGACCCTAGAGAAGTGCAATTTTGATTGAGAATATATCATCTCAAGATCTCAACACTTCACACCAACACCATCTTTCTTTCCGTGTGCCCTTCCTGCCAAACGGCAGCAAAACTGGCACTAGTGCACAGATTGAGGAATTTTGTGTTTTATGTCACTGTCTTTTCTCTTATTTAGTTGATACCTTGGAGTTTAAACTATGTACACTGTAATACTACCTATAAGCTTTAGCTTTTTTTTAACCACTACCACAAAGCAAGGCATATATTTTTTTTAATGTTAATAAAAATAGGGAAGGGAGGGGGAAAAGAAGACCTGACCTTTTTCTTAACACTTGCAATACATAAAAAAGCACTCGTGATCAAAAAAAGCTGGGGAGAAAAAAAGATTGTGTTTGCGCACGTAAAGAATAAAATGAAATATGAACCCTATGTGAATTACTCTGAAATCTTTTGACTCGATTCATTTGAGTTTGACAACCCCAGTGAGAACGCTGTCGGCCACGATTCTTGGCTCGGCCGTAAACTGGTGCCGAGAGGGGTTCTGCTGTGTTTTTGACTGGTGCGTTGGGGTGTCTGCTGTCTGAAGCTCAGTTGTTTTGGACCTGAGGTTGATTGGCTTTGAGACTGCGGAGGGCTCGGCGGGCGGCCGCTGACTTGGCTATACGGTAGCTGCGTCCAACGCCTTTGAACTTGCCTTTGCCCACCACTTCCACCGTCACCCGTACTTTTCCATCGTAGGTTCTCTCCGCAGGGCTGTCGGAGGGAGAAAAAGAAAAACAGAGATATGACTATGACTATTTAAAATTATGACAAACAATGACAATTGATGCAAAAACTGTTGTTATTATTATCATCATCATCATCATCATTATTATTATTATTATTATCAATACTATTAATAATAATATATCATGTATATAATATAACTTGTAATAATTTATTATTAATAATAATAATAATAATAACAACTTTATTAAAAATCTATTTTTACTTTTTAACAATGAGATTAACCAAAACATTTGGATACATAGAATACATAATAATAATAATAATAATAATAAATTAGACAAATTAGGTTTAAGCAACCATCAAGCTTAATTTATATTGTGGGGTATATTGTTAGTAAAACAGAAATTGACCATTCACAATATAATTTACAAAACAAATTACTTATATTTAATAAATGATTTTTAATGTAATAGTAATAATAATAGTAATAATAATAATAATAATAATAATAATAATATAATTATTATCATTTTATTATTATTTTTATTAAAAATAATGACAATAATAATAATAATAATAATGTATATATAATTAATATTAATAATTTAACATGTTTTAAATATACAATTTTTAATATATATAATTGATATAAAACTACACATTTTTGAGAATAATATAAAAACAAATTCCCACAAGGCTAAAAGGCTCATTTAGTGTTGATACTGATATACCCAAGCCAAAATTTTGGTATCAATCCAGCCGTACTCACATTACAGCTTCCAAACTTTTATAGGGACATTGCAGGAACTCAAAAATTGAGTCGTGATTCAGAATTTTTAAAATGAACTCATATTGCTCTGAACCACACACTGATACAGTAACTTTTACAGTGTTTTGCACATTCAAATCATGGCTACTGTGTATGTATTTTGCAGGTGATTATGTTAAGAGGTTGCTTGTGTATAAGGGAAAGACATTCCCACCTGAACTTAGCCGTCTCCGGTTCCATCTCCAGGAGTTCACGCACTGGGGATCGAGGGACATTAGCAGAGAATTTTTCTAGAAAACGAGGCGAAAACAAAAGCAGAGCATTTCAATCTGGCATTTCATCACACATAAAAATGGCACGACGTTTGAAAATGACTGAACTTATGGTCTTCGCCACATGAGCCGGCAGACAATCAGACGGAATAGAAATGCAGAACTGATTTACTCGTCTGTACGTCTTTGGCCCTTACCTATGAGCGGCCTCATCATTGGATAATACACTTGCCAAACTGTCTCAAGTGACATCCCGCTATCCATGTAAATTGCACCAGCTAGCGATTCAAAGATGTCTCCCATTGCTTTGGGGACCTCAATGTCTTCCTCCTTCTCCTCATCTTCCTCCGATCGGCGAAGCTATGAGAGAGCAAAAACAATTCCACTTTTTTTTTTCCCATTCACATACTCAGAAAATAAGTGTTTCCTCTCAGGACAGAAAACTGTGCTTATCCATGTCAAATTCACATCCCCAAACTAATCACACACAACAACAGCAGAAAATGGTTTGCAGAAAAAAATAACTGCGGTCGTAACTTAAAATGCGAACTGACAGCGTTGCTGTACTGTAATGGTATTTCCTCTCAAAATGAACTGCGATCAATTACTTTTAGTATTATGCTTAAAAGACCTAAATGTCCAATATTGGGGACAACATTACCCAGCTATGTAATTAAGGGGAACATTACTTATTTTATTCAATTTGTCTTTCCTCTTTCAGTATCCAGTGTTGTCCCTTAGGCATAAAATGCTTTCCAGTCAAACAAGACCAGATTCAGTGCCAAGATAACCATTTCAAAATAAATTAAATCCAACTGCATTTTTACAATCCAAAAACGAAAACAAATACAAACACAGACCAGATTCCCGATGACCGCTAGTGATAGGATGTCACGGTACTAAATCTTTATGAAATATTATCCATATATATATATGCTGACAATGGCATAAGTGAAACGATCATTTCCAAGGCCTAATATCTTTAACAGATAACGGTGAGATGATAGCTCACCTCCGAATCCATTCCTTGCATTTCGTTCTTCTCCAGCTGAAATTGCACAAAATCATCGATCACGTGGAACAGTTCGGGCGAGACAGCTTTGAAGTACTTGTGGTAATCGTACTTGACAGCCAGGGAAGCAAATATGGTGTTGTTGACAAGTGCAGAGCGCAGGTCGGTCAGCACGCCTGGGGAGTGCTGCCGGGGATCTTCATAAAGGTGCTTTGTTATGAGGTAGTCTAAAATTGCATCACCAAGGAACTCCAACCGCTGATAACAATCTGTCCAAAGTTCAGAGTTGAACAAAGGAGGTTAAAAAGAGACCATTAATATCACAGAACAGTAATACAACAGGGTCACAGCACAAGAAATATGAAGTGATTGTAAAAAAAACACAACTAAAAATATAGTAGTTGTTCTTGCCAGGTATGCCGATGTATAGACAAAATATTCTCTTGAGCCGCATCTTTCAAATTAAAAAAATAATTAAATTATTGGTTTGAATCAAATATACTGATCTAACTGCAGTAGTCTGATTTTTTTATGTAATAAAAAAAATAAGCTGAATTGAATAAGATCAGAATACTTCTTCTCACACTTGGAGTTGCTTGGTATTCCAGTACTAAATATTTTTTGTAAATTATAGGCAATATATTTTATGTGAGTAACCCAAATCAACTGTGGAAATGATCGTTAACTACAAAAAGTTATGAGATAAAGCATTTTATTATATAATTGAATATGATAATCATTATTATATTATATTAAATATAATGTAAAACCTTTCTTTGAATGACCACTTATTACATAAATATGTTATAGTACTGATAATAAAATAAGAATAAAAATAGTAATAACAAAAATAATTCTAAATAGCTTATCAAATTATTATATAATTTAACATAATAATAATAATAACAGTAATAAATTAAAATATAATTTTGTATATTATGACATTCAGTTATATGTTTGGATGAATTTATTATTAATTATCACAATAAATAATTTTTATATTAATATTGTTTATTAAATTATGTTTTAAATGAATTTATTATTACTATTCTTAAGATTATGGTTATTATTATTATTTAATAATAATTATAATTATTATAGGTTAATTCTAACAACAAATAATATGTTATATTAAATTATACATTTAATTTTTTTTTTTTTTGTCAAGTATAAAATATAATAATACTTGTATTTGTTGTAATGAGTGGTCATTTAAATAAAGTAGTATGAAAACAATTCCCAAAACAGTTCCGTTTTTGTTTAGTAAGGTTGGGGAGGGAGTGTTTTCTTAAAATTATTAAAGGAAACACTGATGGACTCAGACCACAATCCTAAAAGAAAACGCGCTGTGTAAATTACGTCCACGAACCTGTGATGGTGTTGTAATGATACGAGGCGTGAGTGAAAGCCTGCAGAAGATATGCCTTGTTTTTAAACGTGTAGTTTATCTTCTTCTCAAAGTTCTCGAAGCCAGAGATGAGGTGGTTGAGGGTTCGCTCGGCATCCGGGTGGTCAAACATGCAGCGCGGAGGGATCTTCAGCCAGCCATACTGCAGCTCGGCCGACCCCCCTGAACTCTGCTTCTCCGGAGGGAGCACCTTCAGGCCGAGGGAGCACAGGAACAGCTGGGCTGCCCTCTCCCCACAGCTGGTGAGGTAGCACCCCAGCAGGGCCTCCACACAGTCGGCTATGCTCTTGTCGGCGATGCACTGCTCAGTGTGGAGGTCATAGGAGATGGACTGTTTCCCAATATCCGTGCCACAGTTTTCCTCGGAGGGGTTCCAGAAGCCCACCACGAAGTCATCCTCCTCGCCAGCTTTGCTGGGGTCCAGGTAGCACATGGCGTCCCAGGAACTGTAATCGAACTCGTCAGCGCCACCGTCTGGGGAAAAGTGGGAGTTGTGGGCTTTTTTGGGAGCTTTCCATTCGTAGCCGGGATCGGTCGGCTGGAGGGAGATCTTCTTCCCGAAGGCGCCGGAGCCAATCAGCATGTTATCGATGAATCTGATGTGTTCATAGTAGTACTCCAGCTCATCTTCCACACTGACCTCTTCTTTAGACGGCTCGACCTCCACATCCTCTGCCTCGTCGTCGTCATCCTCATCATCACTGGCTTTTCCGTTGGCCAAATCTTTATTCTGAGAAACAAAAACAGATTTCCCGATGTCTTAGAGCTTAAACAAAACAAACCAAACAACATCACGAAAGGAACGTTGAGTCCAAGAGCTCTGTAAAGCCAAGGCTCAATATCTACAACAGATTTGCAAAGATTACAATTTAAAAGTGTTTTAGTTCAACCACAGTATTATGTTTGCTCAGGAGAGCTCTAACAGAGCCGAGGCTTCCAGTCCAAGTCAATGACTCATCCAATCTAATGTGATTCAAAAGCTGAAACGTACCCTGAAAATCATTTTTATTTTTTTATTTTTTATCATTAGTATGCCATAACGCTGACCATATGAGAAAATGTCTATTGCATATTCATTAAAATGTTAATACCCTTGACACCTTATACTGTAATAATACATGGAAGTGACACTTAAAATTACAGCACCCGAGGCAAATTTAGTACACTCGTACCATACATATACACCCTGAACCACACAGAGCGACCCAAAACATACAGCCAGTCTCCGTCGAAACCATGGAGAGGGCTAGTAGAAACCAGAAGCAGAGTTCTTTCCATTTTTCTTACTTGGTCCTCTGCAAATGTCCTAATACATCACATATGCTTAAACACAGATGGAAAACTGTGGCTTCTACTTAATATTTCAGAGATTTCATTTTAAATAATTGTGGCACCTCTTCCTGACGTGACATGCTTCTTTGAATTGTGCCTTGGGTTAAGGGCTGCAGATAACCTTGAATTTCATGATATATTTATGCAACGTGACAAGGTTTTAACAATCTATAAAATTGCATTTTTCAAATTATAGAATAAAATTTTCTAATAATTAAAATTTCTATGAATGCTTTTGTTTCGATAATGTGAAAAACATTAGGGGATTGGAAAGATTGTCAAGTTTTTTTTTGCTCACCAAAACTTTGAACTGCAATTATTTGATCAAAAATACACTAAAACTGTAATATTGTGAAATGTTTTATATTTTTGATATAGGTTTTAGCAGCCACTACTCCAGAAATCATTCTAATATGCTGATTTGAAGTCAAGGAAATATTTCTTATTATTATCAATGTTGAAAACCATTGTGCTGCTAAATATTTGTGTGTAAACCATGACACCTTTTATTTTAAGCTCAAAACAACAGAATTTATTTGAAATAGAAATCTTTTGTAAAAACATTATAAATGTCTTTGCTGTCAATTTTAAACAATTTAATGCATCTAAATGAATATATTAAAAAATATATATATTTAAATGGTAGTGTATCTTCAATTTATATAGTTACAAAATACAAATATTAGCCTACTAAAATTTTCAAATGTTCTTCCCAAAATATAAAGCATACATTCATAAACTGAGACTTGTTTTTAAGGTCTTCGTATTTGCAACGATATTTTAATCTTAGGTTTGTTGTGTGTTGTCATTGCATTACTTTACAATTACAATTTGTTCAAGAGTCATTTCCTAACTCTACAAAAATTTCAGTAGGTTGGCATAACTATATTTAATCTAAAAACTGCTACCTTTTACTTTATATCCATTTCTTGAATGCAGAGGTTTGGAAGTAATTGCCCTGGAGATGACACGTGAATTGAGGAAGATTTGTTGCCAGTAGTTTTAAATCAAACCAAACCAAAGGTGTGTCATGCTGAACTTACTATTTCTAATCTTTTCCATGTATAATAAATAAACAACTGCATGAATAAATTCCTTTCTGAAACCAGCATCACCCAGAAAGGATGAACCTGCCCCCTAGTGGCAATGACAGGAAACAGCTGCAGCTCAACCCTGCCAAGATGTTCCTCAGCTGAAGGCACAGAGCCATGTAAACAAACTTGTAATTGTGCATGAAGATGCATGTTGATATTGGGTTAAGCTTGACTTGAGCTATCTGGTAAACAAACGGAGACGCTCTCTGACTCATACCTCATCTGAGTCCCACTTGTCTGTGCTGCTTTTGTCCTGATTCACGACGTAGCCCGGGGGAAGCCAGTTTACTGGGGGATCAAATATGGATACCACCATTCGACTAGGAAGGCCCTTTTTCTTCCCCAGGCGATAAAGGTTACAGTTGCTGACCTGGAGACATTGGAGCAAAAGAAGTTTGTTTTCCCATATAACATGTGAAGCAAAAATAAATTAAACATTATTCAAACAAATATGAGGCTTTATATAAATGGTAACAGTAATTTAAATAAAATTATAATCTTTTCAATAAAACACCAGTAACTGCAAAGCGTTGTGTGGTGAAAACCAAACACAGTTCAGTATTCAAGTCTTACAAATTCATCAGTTAGACTTTAAATGGTGAATATTCTATTAGCAAAGAGAAATTATTTTACAAGAATGAACTTAAAAGTAACTAAATAATTTATAAAAAGTAAACATAAATAGCACAACTAAAGCTGACAGCTAAAAGTAAAAATAAATACATAACAATAATAACATTGTTATTAATAGTATTAAATTTATTAATATTTATTAACACTACTTATTAATACATAAGAAACACAAGAAATTTAGCATTACAAATATTTAATTAAGAATATTACACAAACTTTAAAAAAATTACAAATAAATGTAAAATATATTATTTAAAATTAATTTCATACACTGAAAAAAGTAGGAATGGAAAAATATTTTCTCAGAAATTTCACAAACAAACAGTTACAAAGAAACAGCAAGTAACACATTGGGCCCTATCATACATCCGGCGCAATGTGGCGCAAGTGTTTTTGCTAGTTTCAGCCCGACGCTGTTCTCATTTTCCCGTCCTGCGCCGCGTTGTTTAAATAGCAAATGCATTTGCGCCCATTTGTGCGCCCATGGGCATGCTGGTCTAAAAAAAGAGGTGTGTTCAGGCGCATTGTTGGCACGTTGCTATTTTGAGGAACTTAAAATAGACTGTGCAATAGACCAACTCGAACCTGGTCTAAAGTCAATAGCGTTAGTAGAAAATGCGCCTCTGGGTGGGTCCACAACATGCATTCACTTTGCTTATTACACACAGGGATGCATCAGAATTAGGCTACCTATTTGCTCGCGAATGAGCAGATCCGTTTGCTCTCTGGAGATGCGTTCAGTAGTGATGGGTTGTTCTTGAACGATTCGTTCATTTTGAATGAATCTTTAATGTGACTCTGGAAGAACGAGTTGTCTCAGGGAGTGATTTGTTCAGTCGTGCATGCGCAACATCCTATAGGTTCTGTACTGGAATTCATTCATCTGTTTCGAGTCTTTGGGTTTTCCGAGTCGTTCGTTCAGCACGTGACAGCCCCATAAGCTTATGCTGCCTTCACGTCATATCATAATTACCGTAATACCGAGATGACAGCACGTGATGTTCAACTCAGTGCTGTTCACGTCCTTGGACTGGGGATTATCCGTTTCTATAGCGACAGTCAACAATATGAACCCACGTGAAAGAATATTGAGAACAACAACAAAATAATAACAGTACGAAAACGAATAGCCTGTTTTTTTTTTTTTTTTATTATAGCACATTATAGTATCTATATATATATATATGCATCTATTTTCCTCTTTTTTAGAGGCAAGGCAAGTTTATTTATATAGCACATTTCATACACAATGGTAATTCAAAGTGCTTTACATAAAAGGAAGTGAAATAGTCATTAAAAATAATAAGAGATTAAAAATAATAAAAATCACAACAATAAAAACAAAGTGATTTAAAAATTGATTTTAAAAGAATTTAAAACATTTAAGAATAGAAAATGATTATATATAGTGCAATCAGTTCGGACGTAGCACAGTGCTCATTCAACAAATGCACAGCTAAACAGATGAGTTTTGAGTCTGGATTTAAAAGTGGCTAATGTTTTAGCACATCTGATCTCATCTGGAAGCTGGTTCCAACTGCGGGCGGCATAATAGCTAAAAGCAGACTCCCCTTGTAGAGCAGTAATATAGCTTTCTTTGAAAGCGCTGGCATTTTTCTCTGGTTCTGCGTTGGGTGCAGCAGTCACGTGGTACAAGCAGGGTACAAGCCGTAGCTTTCGTAGAGTTCTACTAGGACTTGAACGCTTTTTACAAGTTGGTACCTCGTAATTACGGGAATACCGATATGGCGTGAACGCACCTTTAATTTATGCAGTCTGAGCCAGAAAGAGACTTAATAATAATAACCAACTCTTTATTACCACATTCAGTGTTATGGAATAGAACCATAATGACAGAAATTCATACATTTATAAACTGTAAGAAATAAAAAGCTACAATTTGAGACCAGAAACAGAAAGAGTAAATAATAATGATAATAATGATAATGACAATGATAATAATAATAATAATAATAATTATTATTATAATACTAACTATGCACCCGTTTGTAAAGAAGGTTGTAAATTAACTAATTTCTCTATTCAGTGCTGTCGTGTTATGTGACAAAAGAACGAATGACTCGAAAGATTAACTAATCCGCCATGGCGCGAGCGCAACTCGCTCTTAAAGCGAATGGGAGATGAGACTCTGATTGATTTATTGCACGTTATGCCCAAAAACACACCCATTACTCATTAAGAGAATAGAGACAACCCTTTTAGACCACGCACCGGGAGCGCCAACTGTTTTTCCCGTCGTTATACTAGCAAAAGTGGATTCGGAAACGCCATAAGTGTACCTGCGCCATGCGCTTTAGACCATGCACTTAGATCGTTAAAATAGGGCTCACTGAGTTAAACATGAAATATTGAAGTAGAAAAACTGAAATCGCATTTTCTTGTAAAACTCACACTAATTTATTTTAATTTACAAGTTCAAAAATCTTTTTTTTTTTTTCAGTGTAATAATATTTATTAATGAATTTGTAAGAATAGTGCATACTACTGAGTATAATTTAAGAATATTTAAAATAAAATGAAAGAAACTAAGCAATATATATAATGAGATTAAAAAAAAAATAAAAAATAAAAAATATATATATATATATATATATATATATATATATATATATATATATATATATATATATATATATATATATATTTTTTTTTTTTTTAATTAAATATAACTTGATTTGCAAATATATAAGATTAGTAAAATATTATTCTCATGTATTGAGATAATGCAATGCATTATTATGTGGTGATTTTTGCTTTTGCAGTTACTCTAATGCTCTTAAGTCATTGTGGCTGAATCTTACCTTCTTGCTTCTCATGTATGACAGCCTGCCCTCGTGGGCGTCAGGGTAAGTGCAGAACAGGTAGGTGGTGATGGCGTGTTTCAGGAAAGAGTCGCCCAACATCTCCAACCTCTCCAGATTGAAGCCATCACTGGCGTTGGAGAGGGTCAGGGCCTGCAAAATGAGGCCGGGGTTGGGGCCCAAGGTTTTGGGAGAATCCCAGGCTGGACCTGTGCAGGCTGATGTAGATGTCACGTCAGAGACCTCTGATGACACTTCTGAAGGTGCTGTGGTGCTGGTTGCCGGCTCTGGTTTGGGGCAACAGTTTGAGGTAGGTTTTTTCACATGTCCGTCACAGAGATCTGAGTTCCTGCCTGGGATACATTCATCGCTGGGCTGGGGCTGTGGCTCGCCGGCTGGAGAGGGCCGCACAGGAACTGAGGTAGTGGTTTGTGTTGATAGGTCACTCTCCAGAGGGCCCAGCTGAGAGCATTGGCAAATGTCATGTCTATGTGGAAGGTCGTCGTTGTCGCCGCGAGTGCCATTAGGGAGGTTTCGGGAACAAACGCAGTCGCTCTTGTCTTTGTTCGGTGTCTGGAGATCAGTCACAGGGAGCATGTGGGTTTCTAGCTTTTCATCTGGTGTGTTGCAGTTCTCACAGGTGAGAGGGCCCTCTGGAGGCTGTGAGGCCTCCGTACTGCAGCCCTCCAGGGCAGTGTGGTCTGTATCTGAGCTTGTGCCGTGTTTACAGTGATCGTCGTCTTCCATACATGCACTGGGGCAGGAAATGAAAGACTTGCTGTCGATGGATTTCTTCCATCCGAAATCCAAATTTGGATACCTGGGGTTAATATTCAATGAGATTAGGACTCAAATAGGAGTACTTCCTTTAATGCCAGCTTCTTTCTAAGATGTTACCTCACAAATTAATTGGAACGCTTTATAAAGCATTTTTTTTTTTTTTTTTTTTACTCTCTGTGCCACACATATGACTCGAGTTACAAATAAATCCAATAGAGTTTGATGTTAGCATGTTGCTAAGCTATTATTGACAGGGTGCGACAGTGATAAAGTTATATTTCTATTTAATAGTAAATAACAAATGCTGCAATAATTTTTTTTTTTTTTTTACTTTATATTTACTAAATTAGAAATAAATAATTTGAAAATGAACAACATGAAAAAAATGGAAATTGAAAAAATGAGCCTGTAAAATAATAAAAAATTAATTTATTTATAAATTTATAATGCACTCAGGTGCAGGCATTCTCGGTGCTGTCAAAATAAAAGTCCTGCATTATCAACAGTGTCAAAATAGAGGTCCTTCTTCCAAAAGTATCGGCTAAACAAAAAAATCTTACCAGCCAATAAAATTAAAATTTGAATTAATATTTGGCAAATAATGGTCAATATATCAGCCTTGGCGATATATCGATATATTTTTTAACCACTAATTTGAATCAACCATTTTTATCAATGCTTTTTAATACAGAATACATTATTTTCTGCCACTTTTTCTTCACTGCAAAGCATAATTTCCTATGATAATGAATTGTCAAAATTATGTGTACTACCTTTTAGAACAGCCTTTGCATCAATAATGTGCCTACAATGCCTTAAAATGATGTCTATGGAGAGAGCTCATTAGGTTTTGGAAAACAGCAAATGAGTGTTATGCACATGATTTGTTTTTTTTTGTTTTTTTACTGACCTGAAATCAGGAGGCAGGGTCTGAGTCCCTACACCAGCGTCAATGGCTGTCTGAGACCGCAGCTCTTCGGCCGTCAGAAGGCAGTGAAGTCTGTAGAGAATGCTGGGAAGGCAGACGGCTTTCCTCCACAAAGAGGCTGGGATGGGGTGAATGGCACAGAGCTCCGGAACTAAAATCTAAGCAAACGGAACAGAAATACAACCAAAAGCTGTTATCTGATGTGAGTCAAACCTCTGTTCGTCTGTTACTGCTCTCAGTGGGAGGAAATACTCGAACAAGCGGTGTGATTAGACTTAATTCAGGTATGATGGCTTATAATTATCACCACAAATTCTTTCCGTCAGTTAATACCTGTTTGTTTTGTAGACTTTCCCACTTGGCCTTTCTCTTCTCCGCACTGCTGAGAGGAAGGGCTTTCCCCTTTTGATTAAGGTGCCGGGGAGTTAAAAGATTCAATCTACAGGAAAAGACCACCATGGACATATAATGAATTTCTTAGGGAGGAAAAAAAGAGCACATACCAGAATTCGTCTTTTTTTTTTTTACTTCCTACCTTGAAGATGTGTGGTCCACATCCAGTAGAGGCTGGTTAACATTAGACAGGTCCAGGTTGTACTTGGTTTTGTAGTACTCAGCGAAAGTCTCGTACTCTGGAGAGGGGAATTTACTGAGCGGGGTGAGGTCTGTATAAACGTCAGCCACGTAGAACCGATGTGGCTGGTCAAAATTACGATACCTTAGAGGGAGGAATGGGACAGAAGGGTAGAGTTCAACTTCAGTGAAAACAAAAGCACAGTATAAGTCATCAATGAGAGCTTAATTGCAAAGGCAATAAGACTCAAGAGTTCACAAGTTACTTTTGTACCTTGGAATGATGACAGCATCCTGGTAGTCCTCCAATTTGAAAATGAATGGGTTTTGCTTGGTGTACTGAGTATTTGGAATGCCAATGCGTGCTTCAGACTTTTCAATATCCTCCATGAACTTGAAATCCAGGTCCAACGTATTGGAATCCTCAACTAAAAAGAAATCAAGTTATAAGACTAGCACTGCAACAAGTGGTCAACTAATAAAGAATTTATAGCCAATATTTTGGAGAGCAGGGTGGCCGATAGGGCTGTGCAATTAATCGCATGCGCTTGTCACGCGCATCTCATCAGTAAAGCCGGTTCCGTGATTGGCATTAAATCGCCATCACCTGCTCTCAAATGGAGCGGCGTTTAATACACAGAGCCATAGTTCACTGACAAGCTATGCAATTTCGTGTTCAAAAATCGCAGATGAATCGCATTCGATTTTGAACGTGATATTGCCTAGCTTGTCAGTGAACTACGGTTGCCTCACATATTAAAGATGTTAATAATATTTGCGCTGCAATATTTGACCGGAACAATAAACATGATGGTTATTTTCGTCTGTATTACTATTCAACTGTAACTGTATGTTACTATGGTTACCAATGTTTATAGGAAGCGCATTAATATAGAACGTGATTAAACTGACCTGGAACTACCTGTGCAGTTAAACGAATTTAATCAACACCTGCCAGCCAATCAGAATCGAGTATTCAGACAGACCATGGCATAAATATATATTCAGGGGGTTCCGTTTTTTTTTTTTTTCTGGCATAAAAGCATTCCTTTAATTTATATTTGAATGAATAAAAATTAAACAAATCTTATTTTTTGGAAAATAAAGGGGATTTAATATTGATAATAACGTTGAAGACATTGTATGATTATTCCTTAAAGATAAAGTTTTAATAGTTTTAGACAGTAGTAGTAGCCTATTACGTACGCTCTACTGAACAATAGTAATATATTTCTGCCCAATGTCTTCAAATGAAATTGAACATTTATTTTGATGGGTTGCCGAGAATACCTTTACATTTCTGTGTGTATATGATATGAGGATAGTTTTACTCAAATGAAACGGTCAAATGCTCATGAAGTGACTCTCAGAGCAGTTCTGGAGATGTTGTTCATGTATTTATGTCCTCATTTAGTGAGGCGGCAGACGTTAATATCACCGCAAGCATCACACGGGCTTCTGTATGAGTAGTAAACAAACCCGCGTGTCTGGGCCATACATTAGCACAGAGACAGGCAGAAGTCATATTTAAATAGTCGTTTTGCGGCTTAATATTTACAAATAGGAGTGGGAGGAGTGTGCTCACTTCTGTGTGCGCTTACGTTTGTGTGTGTGTGAACCGGGACGATACAGAGAGCGCGACCATGTAACGTAAGAGACAGAAATGACATGCCGTCGTGTAAATAAGATAAATAACATAAGGCTATTTAGTTTGTTTAATAAAAGAACAAGGTATAGACCTGTTCTATAGGGAAGGTAACATTGAATGACTTCTTTTGTGCTCTGGTGCTATATAGAAAATAAAATTAACTTGACCTTCACCATTATTTTAGGGGCCCACACCCCGCCCCCTAAAATAATGGTAGGGGAAACACTGTATAAATATATATATATATATATATATATATATATATATATATATATATATATATATATATATATATATATATATATATATAAAAAATATATATATATATATATATATATATATATATATATATTCTAGCTACGTGTACTGCGTTAGGATACCCGAAACTTGTCATAGCACTTGCGTGTTGTTGCTCTTTTGTTGGTTTTGATTGCTTCTATTGTCCTCATTTGTAAGTTGCTTTGGATAAAAGCATCTGCTAAATGACAATGTAGATGTGTGTATATATATATATATATATATATTTCTATCTATTATAGTTGTATTGCATAGTAAACTTTCACAAATATAGAAACAGTAAAAAAAAGAAAAAAAAAAGAAAAACAACGACCAAATAGATGCTGTTACCAACAGTACACTAATCTGGTCTGCCCCAGGAATCATATTTTCTCGAAGACTAGGTAATGCTTATTTAAATGAACATAAGAATATGACACAGTGGCCAACTGTATATAGCAAAAAGTAGTTTGAAATCAAGGATTTCAAGTTTGTTGCTCATTTGTGTAAAAATGCACACTTCAGATGATCTAATAGCTGGCTTCACTAATGATTCACTAAAGCTTTTCGGAATTAAATTTATTAGAAATTTAAAGACTTGTTTAAATGACAAATGCATATTTTCAGAATCGAGACGGTATGAGAAAGCTATAGTGTTTGCTTCTCTGTTACTAGTAATTTTAATAATACTTTTTTTTTTAATGTAGCTTATTTAGTTTCTTTGTTAGACAGTTTTCTCTGTAATAATTTATTAGACAGAACGTTAACTAATGATGATGAAGAATGCATGGTCCTGTGCATGTCAGTGCTGTCAAAATAAAAGTCACGGTGCTGTCATTATTATTTGGGTCTGTATGCTGTTGAATGGATCGACTCGGATGATTTTTTTTTTTTTTAATCTAAAAAATGTATCTGGAATATCCATGTCTGCTCAGTAAAATACAGGCCATAAAATTTGGCATTTTGTTCAAATAATCAAATAAATATTTGACAGATTCATTGCAAATCTAGATAAGACCATATCCTAAACTGACAATCAGAGGAAGGATAACTTTAACTTTAATGTCATATTCAAACAAGACAAAATCTCGCTGTGACTGACTGCAGCTCTCACCAATGTTGAGAGGTAGAACGCAGTAGGCAGAATCTGCCTCTACGGGCTTAAACTCCAGTGCTGGCTTTTCCAGACGGAGGATGTGGGAGAAGATGTACTGGTGCAGACGTGTGATCAACTCCAGCTGCTCCGCGCTCAGAGTGAAGCCTGACTTCCGCAGCTCAATTGAAATGGTCACCTCACCAGAACGTGTATACACAGGGAAGTGAGGGATCTGAAAGTTCAAGGCAAGTTAATGAATTTCAGATATAATCAAATGAAGGATACACTTGACTGTATTATAAATAATTATCTAAGCATTTCACAATGAATAAAAATTGACAAGTTCTCTCCAAGGATCTGCAGATTCAGAAAGAGAAGTTAAATTAAAAGTGATTACCCGAGGTATTGGTTTAGCTGTCAGGATGCCAAAACATCGAGTAGTGTCCTCCGGTGGGTACAGCTTCCTCCGCCGGAAGTTGAGCTCATCAGGAAGAGGGGTGGTGAGGACCATCCCTATGACGTAAAGGTAGCAAGGCTGCTCTGGCACAGGGTAACACCCCCGCAGACATTCTGGTATCTACAAGACAGGAAACCCAACATGATTCTATACATTCTACACATTGTACTTTAAAAAAAAAAATCCTCTATTCAGCAAGGATGAATTATAATGATCGTAAAGATGCTAAATTAATGTTTCTATTTCCAATTTCTTTTGAACATTATTTTCAGATAATCCTAAAATCCTCCAATATATCAATAATCTGACAAAATAAAGTTTCTTGAGCACCAAATCAAGGCAAGGCAAGTTTATTTATATAGCACATTTCATACACAGTGGTAATTCAAAGTGCTTTACTTAAAAGGAAGTGAAATAGTAATTTTAAAAAAATAAATCACAACAATAAAAACAAGGAATTAAAATAAATAAATAAATAATAATAATAAAAACAAGGAAATAATATAAAACAATTATTTAAAATGAATTTATTACAGTTAAGAAAATACAGTGCAAATAGCTCAGACGTAGCACAGTACTCATTCAATAAATGCACAGCTAAACAGATGAGTTTTGAGTCTGGATTTAAATGCGGCTAATGTTTTAGCACATCTGATCTCTTCTGGAAGCTGGTTCCACCTGCGGGCGGCATAATAGCTAAAAGGGGACTCCCTTGTTTTGTGTGAACCCTTGGTATTTCTAACTGACTCGATCCTAATGATCTGAGTCAGCATATTAGAATGATTTCGGAAGGATCATGTGACACTGAAGACGGAGTAATGATGCTGAAAGTTCAGCTTTGCAATCACAGGAATAAATGACATATATATTAAAATACAAAGCGGTTATTCTAAATTTTGATAGTTCTCAATATTACTGTTTCACTGTATTTCTGGTCAAATTAATGCATGAGAGACATTTTTCTCAAACACTTACTGACCACAAGCTATGGTGGTACCAACAAAAACATGAATCCTGAGAGACTTTTAAAAAGATATTTTGGGTTCATGACACTTACGGCTTTTGGGTAACACTGTCTCCGTTTGGTGGAGCCTGGTCTTCCTGGCACGTTCGTCTCCTCCTCATCATGCAGGTCCAGCTCCTCCTCATACTTCACAGTTTCCTTTCCCACTGGCATCAAATGATCATCCAGTTCACCTAGACATGGGCATCACACATCTGTCAGTGACTCGCAGTCTCAGAATGCATCAGAATTCTCATATATTTGGACTTTTTCATGCTCACCAATTTTGTGCAGCTTTTCACAACAAAGAAGGGCGACAGCTTTCTCTGCAAGTCTTGCACAATTCATAGTTGGCCCCTAAAGGGATGAAGAAACATTTGGAAGACGTTTTACTTTCAATAAGGAATTTATAGAAAAATTGCATACATCATGTCTTTCAAAACCTGTATGGCTTTCTTCCATGGAATACAAGAGACTGTCCAAACTATTCTGTTTCATACAATGAATGTGAATGGTGACCATGGCTGCCTTGGATTTTCAAGGAAAGATTGTCAGTGAAAATCTTATATTTCAGTCTGTGTCTCTCACAAAGAATCATAAAGCCACAAATGACGTTAAATAAGGCACTCAAATCATATAGACAACTTTTCTGGTGCTTTATTTCTTTTTTGGAGTTTGACAGCTCATGGTATCCATCCACTTTCATTGTATGGAAAAGAGCAGTGTGAACATTCTTCAAAACATCTCCTTTTGTGTTCCATGGAAGAAAGTCAGTCTAACATGTTTGGAATAATACAAGGGTGAGGACCATCCCTATGACGTAAAGGTAGCAAGGCTGCTCTGGCACAGGGTAACACCCCGCAGACATTCTGGTATCTACAAGACAGGAAACCCAACATGATTCTATACATTCTACACATTGTACTTTAAAAAAAAAATCCTCTATTCAGCAAGGATGAATTATAATGATCGTAAAGATGCTAAATTAATGTTTCTATTTCCAATTTCTTTTGAACATTATTTTCAGATAATCCTAAAATCCTCCAATATATCAATAATCTGACAAAATAAAGTTTCTTGAGCACCAAATCAAGGCAAGGCAAGTTTATTTATATAGCACATTTCATACACAGTGGTAATTCAAAGTGCTTTACTTAAAAGGAAGTGAAATAGTAATTTTAAAAAATAAATCACAACAATAAAAACAAGGAATTAAAATAAATAAATAAATAATAATAATAAAAACAAGGAAATAATATAAAACAATTATTTAAAATGAATTTATTACAGTTAAGAAAATACAGTGCAAATAGCTCAGACGTAGCACAGTACTCATTCAATAAATGCACAGCTAAACAGATGAGTTTTGAGTCTGGATTTAAATGCGGCTAATGTTTTAGCACATCTGATCTCTTCTGGAAGCTGGTTCCACCTGCGGGCGGCATAATAGCTAAAAGGGGACTCCCCTTGTTTTGTGTGAACCCTTGGTATTTCTAACTGACTCGATCCTAATGATCTGAGTCAGCATATTAGAATGATTTCGGAAGGATCATGTGACACTGAAGACGGGAGTAATGATGCTGAAAGTTCAGCTTTGCAATCACAGGAATAAATGACATATATATTAAAATACAAAGCGGTTATTCTAAATTTTGATAGTTCTCAATATTACTGTTTCACTGTATTTCTGGTCAAATTAATGCATGAGAGACATTTTTCTCAAACACTTACTGACCACAAGCTATGGTGGTACCAACAAAAACATGAATCCTGAGAGACTTTTAAAAAGATATTTTGGGTTCATGACACTTACGGCTTTTGGGTAACACTGTCTCCGTTTGGTGGAGCCTGGTCTTCCTGGCACGTTCGTCTCCTCCTCATCATGCAGGTCCAGCTCCTCCTCATACTTCACAGTTTCCTTTCCCACTGGCATCAAATGATCATCCAGTTCACCTAGACATGGGCATCACACATCTGTCAGTGACTCGCAGTCTCAGAATGCATCAGAATTCTCATATATTTGGACTTTTTCATGCTCACCAATTTTGTGCAGCTTTTCACAACAAAGAAGGGCGACAGCTTTCTCTGCAAGTCTTGCACAATTCATAGTTGGCCCCTAAAGGGATGAAGAAACATTTGGAAGACGTTTTACTTTCAATAAGGAATTTATAGAAAAATTGCATACATCATGTCTTTCAAAACCTGTATGGCTTTCTTCCATGGAATACAAGAGACTGTCCAAACTATTCTGTTTCATACAATGAATGTGAATGGTGACCATGGCTGCCTTGGATTTTCAAGGAAAGATTGTCAGTGAAAATCTTATATTTCAGTCTGTGTCTCTCACAAAGAATCATAAAGCCACAAATGACGTTAAATAAGGCACTCAAATCATATAGACAACTTTTCTGGTGCTTTATTTCTTTTTTGGAGTTTGACAGCTCATGGTATCCATCCACTTTCATTGTATGGAAAAGAGCAGTGTGAACATTCTTCAAAACATCTCCTTTTGTGTTCCATGGAAGAAAGTCAGTCTAACATGTTTGGAATAATACAAGGGTGAGGAAATTCTGACAGTCTGTCTAAACTCCTAGCAAAGAAGACAAAAATCTCAGAATATTTTGAAAAATGTTAAAATATATTTTGGCAAGAACTCACGGTGACAGGAACTCTGAGTGGTGAGTTAATGGGTAGGAAGAGTGTGGATTTATAACCTCCAGTCTTCAGCTCCATGGTTTTACACTTCGGAGCAAGATGAGTGAACGGATCACTGGGCAAACGGGCACAATATCTGCACAAAACAAAAAAGCATTTAAGCATGACATTATGTGCAACAACATAAAGCAATCTTTAATTCAGAAAAGAGTACTAACCTGTTGACGTGCCCAATGGCTGTGTTAATCGTGACACGTGGGCCGCCGTCCTCTGAGCGCAGCACGTAAGGTGGCAGAACGTTGTCATCATCGGTCACCGGCTCCAGTTCAAACTCACTGCATTCCGCTGACTTCGAGCACTTATTTCGGAGGATCTAAAAGACGTATAACTCTTAGAATGACACATTTTTATGTACATGCAACCTCATCTCATTAAACCAGCTGACCTTCTCTATGGCCTTGTAGGTCTTGAGGTCTTCTTCAAATGTTTTTGTCCGTTCGCTGTCAGCTAGCATGATGTAATTGGAGACTGGAGCCCGGGCGCGACCTTTGGATTGCACGTATGACCGATACTCTGTCGGCAGGTCAAACCGAACGACCAAATTGCACTTTGGAATATCAACTCCTTCTTCCACAATGCTGGTTGCAATGAGCAAATTGGTTTCATGGGCTCTGAACTTCCTCAGGACCTGGACAGTAATATCAATCAGCAAAAACATTTATGGTTAGTCCAAGCTAAAGTGGCACAAGAGACTTCCTAGGACTGCTGAATTCTCTTACCTCCTCTTGCTTTCTGAACTCCACCTCCATTTGTTTGTTGCGAGGCTGGTTCTTGCCGATGCTGTGGCCTGTGATGAAGTTGCTACTGATGTAGGCCAGCTCTGGGTCCTGCTTCCCTGCCTCCTTGATAAGCCTGATACACGCAAATAATACAGGGTGCATTCAAGTACCTTTGGATAATTTAAACAAGCAATCTGTTAAATATAACTAAATATATACAAGATTTGGGCGATCAAGCTTTTTAATTTTTTTTAAAGAAATGAATACTGTTATTCAACAAGGACACAATAAATGTATTGTTTTTTTATTAGTGGTGTCAAAATTAGAGCGTTAACGCAGGCGATTAATTTTTTCAGTTTAACGCATTAAAAATATTTAACACAATTAACGGAGGAGCGGGGCTAGGGTTGGCCACCCCACTCACAACTGCTGCTTCTGTCACTTTTCCTCTTGACAAGAAGTGCATTTATTCAGTCGCAGAACGTCTTTACGAGCACATCAAAAAGGAGACGTTTCAGATGCGCGCTCCAGCTTCACTTCAGCAGCAGGCACGAGTCCACCGAGCGCGGAAACGGTACTGTGCTCGCAGCAAGTGCTGCGCCGGTGCGCACTGTAGCCCGTATCATTTCATATCAAAGCGCGAAATAAACTACGTGCATGCAATGTCGTGGTCAGTTAAGTCATTAAGTTACTAAAAAGGCGATTAAAGCTGCCTTAAAACTGTGCATGCATGTAATATTTTTTATGAGTCACATTTAAGAACATGTCTCTGAAACAGTTTTCAAAACTGTCCTGGAGCAGCCCAGCACTGTCTCCCTCATCTAACACACCCGATTTAACTCGTCAGCTCATTATTGAGACTTTAAGACCTGAAGTGGGTCAAAAAAGGCAAAAAGAGTTGAGAGAAAATATGATGCGTGTCAGATCCGCGTCATGTTCAGCAGCGGCAGCTCTTAAAGAAATAGCAGCCAAAACAACCTAATAACCAGCTGCTGTGATGTCTATTAATCGAAGGACAAAGAAAAAAAAAAAAGAAAGAGGAAAAAAGAACTTTTATAGCTTTAAGGATTCATCTATATTTAATTTATTATTTAGTGTTTGACAACTTCAACTTCTGTACATTTCTGCTGAAGGGCACATATAAATATGACATTTATTATAATGGGTTTATGTGAAGATTGTTTTAAGTTCACTTAAATTAGAAGTTTTTTTTTTAAGTCGAATAAATGTTAAAATTGATACCTCTCAATTACACTGTAATGTTGAATGGCTATTAGTCATTGATTAAATATTGGGGGGGGGGCATTTTATAGAGAAATCAGTATTGGTATAAAAATATCATAAAAAAAAAAGATGCCATTAAACAAATATTAAAAAAATATATTGTCTTTATGTTGTTAGTACATTAATTTGAAGATTGCATGTGGAATTATTGCAATATAAAAGTATATTTAAAAACTTTAATGCTAGGTGGAATTAATCGCGATTCATTTCAGAAAAATGTGCGATTAATTAGTTAATTTTTTTAATCGATTGACAGTACTAGTTTTTATACAGACATTTATACAGAAATGTATACAGACATTTAAAATATTACAAAAGATTTCTATTTCATATAAATGCTATTCTTTTGAACTTTCTGATCAAAGAATCTTTTTGAAAAAAATCAAAGTATCATGTTTCCACAAAAATACACAGCACAACTGTTTCCAATATTGAAAATAATCAAATGTTTCTTGAGCACCAAATCAGCATATTAGAATGATTTCTGGTCATGCAACACTAAAGACTGGAGTAATGGCTACAGAAAATTCAGCTTTGCCAACACAGGAATAAATGACATTTTAAAATATATTAAAATAGAAAGCAGTTATTTCAAATTGTTATAATATTTCACAATATTACAGTTTTTACTGTATTTTGCTCAAATAATAGTTTCGGAGCAATCAATCAAATCTTTTTTATATATTTAGATTACCTTTGCCTTCATTTAAACACTAATAACCATTTACCATTAAAACACTAATAATTTAATAACACTCTTAAATTGCAATCTACAGTGAATTACAAAAATATCCATTTTTCATAATGTACATGATAATATTGTGATTCCTAATTCATTTTAGCATTGAAAATGATTGATTGTAGTTTTAGTGCATTTATTATTTGTATTGAATTTCTAAGACAAACAGTGAAGCACTGCAAAGTGCAAACAAACCTGTTTAAAACAACCGCCGTGTATCGCCTTTCCACAAAGATGATTCCACAGAGGATATTGGTGAAAGGCGACGGAAAATTAGCTTCGGGCTTCTCCTTGGCCTCCGTCTCTTCATCCTCATCTTCATCCTCAGAATCGCTCCAAGAAACATAATTGTCCTGATTGCGATTATTGTACCACTCCACACTCTCAAACTGCTGCCGTTCGAAAGGCTTGTACTCGTGGAGAATCTCAAGAAGTTTAATGACCTTGGGAGTGACAAACTTCAGGTCTAGGGAAGCTGGAGAGAAATGCTCCTCACATAAGGCGTGGATTTTTCTCAGAATGGTGTCTGTGAACAACAGGAACTTGCGGTTCAGCTCTTCCTGTTCATGTTTGATATATTTCTGCAACTCCCGGACCATGATTCCCGCAGCTTTATCGGCACACCAAGGGCCCAGCACAGTTAACACGGCACGACAGTCATTCAGCACCTAGGGATAAACAATCACACAATCAAAACACAATTATCTGAAATCACTGCAGGAGGTTCCTGTCAAGAGTATTGATGCTTTAATACAAGATCCTAAATGAGAACCTGTTTGGAGATGAATGTGGGATCTCTATCTTCTCGATGAGCAGATAAGTTGCAGTCATTAAGAAAATTAAGGGCTTCATCCAGCTCACTCAAAAGCCTCTCAGAAAGCCCACTCTGATCCTGATACAGCCCACAGTCCAGCACAACCTCACGAGGCTGGGATGCATACCTGGAAGTAAACACGCATGCAAAAGACATCTATAATAAATGATACTTAAAGGACAGATCAACATTTTTTCAGTCCTATAGCGTAAATTAGATAAAGACAGTTTTATAAAGAAACAATTCTGTTCTACAAGCTGTAATAAAAGCAAAAATAGGAAATCAGAAACCTATCAGATACCTATCAAGTACCACAAGATCAGTGGCAGTTTCTGCATTGCTCTGCAGAATCTTCTCCAGGTTCTGAATCTTCTCCTCCAGATCACAAGGGTCACATTTGCCATTTAAAATGGAAGCAGTCAGACCCAAAATGCGAGGACAACCTGGCCAACCCTCACAAATCTGTAAAGAAGACTGACACTGATTAATAAAGCATTATAACTAGGAATAATTATCACCAATTACCTACAATATGATATCCAACTTGAATTACAGTTGGACAAAGCACTCAAAATTTACAGCAGTGATCAATCATGAAAACAACTGTGTAATTTGATTAATATTTCCAGCAAATGTGTTTTAATATCATGAGGAAAAAAATAATTTCACCTCAAATGCATTATTGCTTCAGCACAGCTCTAATTATAGTCTAACTAACGTGTTAAGTGAATATATCTTACATAGCGATGGCCTGAATTTTGTAAATTAGCAAGTGTGGTTGCACTTTATTTTACAGTACGTGAATTTTCATGTACTTACAGTGTACTTATAGTGTACTTACCTGAGAAAGTACTGGTAATATAAAGTAACTACATGGGGTAGGTTTAGGTTTAGGGGTAGGTTCAGGGTTAGTACCTAGTTATTACCTAGTAATTGCAATTACTATAAGTACATAGTATGTACATGAGTTATGACTAAAATATTATTCTCCTAAGAAAAGATTCAGAGAAGCCAAAGCATCTGCATTCAGCCAATCTTCAAAGTTAAAGGGATAATTTGCCCCAAAATGCAAATTCTGTCATGGTTTACTCACCTGCATCTCATTCTAAACCTGTTTGGCATTCTTTTTTTCTGCACAAAATAAGACATTTTGAATAATGCTGGGAACCAAACAATTGAATCCAATTGACTTTCATTGCATGGATACATTTCTCAAAACAAATCTTCTTTTATGTTCCACAGTCAAAAGTAAGTCATTCAGATTTGGAGTGAGGGTTGAGTAAATGACAGAATCATTTTTGGGTGGACTATCTGTTTTATTCTGAACTTAGGATGCGCCACTAAGTGTTAGCCTTCAAAATACAAACATCTAGTTTTAATGGGTTTCAGATCCACAACAATATCTTATCAGAGTGCCTACGTTCAATCTCCAGGACTAAGTACATGCCCATTAATACTATAATAATGGATCGACATCTTTTTAGCATCTCTATGGAGTGACAGTTAGATGAGACCTCTATCATCCCTCTCTTTACACTGACAGATGTGATTTCATAGCACCCGTTCAATGCTGTAAAAGACTGCAATTTCACCTTCATTATTTCCCGATAAGGATGGTCTGTGATTGCAAGGTGGCATTCGTCAAAAACCAGCAGGTTGATTTTTGATAGTGGCAAGACTCCATTTTTTAACACATGCAGGAAGATGTGGCACGTCATGACCAGCACCTGAAAGAACAGACATTATGAAAAGAAAAAAAAAAGGGGATGAGGACAGAGGAACATCACAGAAGAGAGACTGCACGATGACACCTCATCAAACCGTTCAACAATTATATGAATAAATTCACAGGCACGTTAAATGGAACAGGTATAATCACACCTGATTCTCTATCATCTCTCTGTTCCACATCTCCTCGGGCCATGATGTCATGTCTTCTGACATGTAGTCGCCTACCTGGAGATCAGAGTGGGTTCTTACAGTAGATGCTTGCTGAACCACAGATGATGCTTCAATCGGGAAAAATGAACAAACCAGAATTCAAATGAATAAACATACGGAAAGAGTTTGATCATGTTTTAATGTTTTTATGTGACATGGCAGGCTAGACAATTCCTCACCTGCATTCACCAGGAAAACTGTTCTCTTCCCATTCTCTCCACGGATTTGGTGGGAGAGTTCTTTGATTAGGAGTACTGCGATAAAGGTCTTCCCTGAGCCAGTATTTAAGCA
The DNA here is from genome assembly GCF_012432095.1 of Onychostoma macrolepis. NCBI lineage: Eukaryota > Metazoa > Chordata > Actinopteri > Cypriniformes > Cyprinidae > Onychostoma > Onychostoma macrolepis. The sequence goes on from NC_081171.1 coordinate 10,118,178, forward strand.
GACTATAGTATTGTGTTCAAGAGCTGCTTCAAGAAGTTCAACCTGGTGGGAATTAGGCGAAACTATTCAGAATCAGCAAATAAATGCAGCCTGGTAAGCATAAAAGATTTATTTCAAAAATAATAAATAACACACATAAATAATATGAAAATATTTGTATTTGGAATTGTAATACAAATGAATTGTGATTACTTTTATGCATGATTTTCATTTTATTTTCAATGAAACAATAAAGGAGATGTTTAGAAAAATGTCCAAGCAGCTCTTTTCCATACACTGAAAGTAAGTAATCAAAAACATTGTAAAAACAGTCCATATGACCTGTGCACAATTATTTCAAGTCTCCTAATACAATAGCTTTGTGTGAGGAACAGCAAAACATCTTCACACATCAGGTTAAGTTGAAAGCTATGGCAGATGGAAAGATCTTCAGTGGTTAACGGCTAAAATTTCCATCTCTTCCTCACAAAAAGCTATAGTATGTCTCAAGTATATTTGAAATATAGGCCATGAGCTGTACAGAGTACTTGTATGCTACAGAGTCAAACCATTTCAAGGTACTTGCCTGATATTTCCTTGGTGTGTATATGTTGTCATGGATAGCTTCCTGTTGCCACGGGAGACCGAAGAAGGGCCCCATGGGTGAGGAGGCAGGGGTCACCAGCTGTAGGCCAGCCATGCTTAGAGACTGTTAAGCAGGGGACCTCCAGTCATCCAGTGTTTATCTCATTGCATCGTGGCCTTCTAATGCTCACTGCAAGAGACAGACCACGTTACATCTAATCAGTGGGATGTCACAAACAACAGCGCTAAAATCAACTACGTCACGTTGCGGTTACGTCTGGTGGTATTTTGAGCGACATGTTATTTAGTTCTTTTTAGAGGCCATCTGGATCAGGTGGGTTACTGATTATAGATTGGAGTGTTTACTCACAGCGTATACGTTTCCCACTTTGCTGTGTGACCAGGCAGCACTTATTCTGGGCATCATCATCAGAGCTCTTACAATCAGCTCATTCTTTTCCCCCTTGAGTTACTCTGCTAGGACAAACAGACAAGAGATTATACTGTATTTATCAAATTATAGAATTACGTAAGCACCTTATTATTACAATGATACAACCAAAAATTTGCTGTGGGTAAATTTTACTTTTGTCTATCGGCGTTTAATGTTTAATGTATAAATATATACATGCAAATATTATCAAAATATATACTGTATGTGCGTATTTATATATACATAATAAATATACACAGTACACACACATATATTATGTAAATAAAAACTTATTTTGGATGCGATTAATCACGATTAATCGTTTGACAGCACTAATTTAAACATTCAAACATGTTAAAATATTTTCTTTTTTTTTTAAACTACCATTCAAGTTAAGACAATACTGCATTTATCTGAAAAAAATAAAATAAAAATTGTATAGAAAATATAAAAACGCTATTTTTAGTAGCATTACTCTAGTCTTCAGTAAAACTGGATTTTTCAGAAATCATTCTAATATGCTGATTTGGTGCTGAAATTTTAAAGTAACAGCATTTATTTAAAATAAAAATCTTTGTAACATTCTAAATGTCATCCTGAGCGAAAGTACTATTTTATTTACTTACTGATCCCAAATGTTTTAACAGTGGTGTATCTTCAAATAAACAACGTTACTCAACAGTAAATGAAATACCTCAGTAGTTTCTTACTTGCACTATAGAGTTGTCTAAAGCATACATGAATATCGTCCACTGCTTTGACCAAATAACAGTGGACATTTAAACATACTGATTATGAAACCATTTGTATTTTACTATTTCAGCAGAGAGAGATGATCACAGTACCTTAATGCTGCAGATGGGGGAGGGGGCCTGAGACAATATTCTTTCAATACTCTGAAAATGGAAAGAGAGAAAACATAGCTTGTGATAATGGACATATCTCTGGCAAGGAGAGGACAGCTGAATTTGGATGACAACTGGCTTGTCAACACATTTTTGCCACTCAGGATCGAGCCCACACTCTCCTCCTGACCACCGCCGTTCGACACAGCTGCAACAAATCACCACAAGTCATTTCAGCTCAAGTAACACAAGGCTTCATTTTCAGTGAGCGAACACATTTGCTCTTGGTTAAAAATCTGCTCTCAGACTCCATGTTCTGGTTCATGAATCTCTAATGCAACCACATAGGTTATTTACTTTCAGATTTTGAAAACGCTGACACACATCTGTTTCGGTGAACGAAACATTCGATGTTAAATGCTTGACTGCAAAACAGCTGGCCAGGTCACGGCTGCCCGATTCGACTACGCACAAGCAGATTTCCAGTGTTGAAAATCAAGGCTCAAGACAACTTGTTACTGGTGCTTTATCTTAATTAATGAGATCAATACCATCACAAAAACAGTTACTACAGTAATTAAATCATCATACAGCCATACAAAATAAAATCAACGAGATCTCCTTCAAATAGTGTAAGAGCTTCCAGAATCTGTCATTTTAAGCTACAACAACTAATTGATCAATTAAATGAAAATCAACAATAAAAATTATCCTCAAAAATGTCAATATCGCAGGTTCTTTTCCCCTCTGCATGAATAGGCTACAAACTGTTGCAGTAGGAAAAAAACAGTCCACAAAAAAAGTACATAATATATTAAAGTATTAATATTATAAAGATTTATATTTACATTTTTGCACATAATAAATTCAATTCGCGACAAAGACCAGAGGTCTTATAACTTTCTCAGATCAGGAACCCCATGGCATACGTTTTTTATGTGCATTTTTAGAATTTATGTGCATTTTGGCGTATCCATCCAGCAGTTTTTTTTTTTATGCGATATCCCAAAATGCACATAGCTAAACATAGCTAAAGAGACAAGGAAGGGAATCCATTACTGTGTAAAATTGAATGTTATTACATATCTAGATTTCACAATTACATTAATGATGGAAATAATCATCAGAATAATCTAAAATAATCAAAATACTTGATAGTTGCTGGTGTAATTTATTTCTTTTTTAGATATCAGTAGTGGCCAATAACAAACTAGCAGAGCAGTGACATATATCTATCTCAGAGATGTTCACGAGTCCGAGTCAAGTCTGAAAGTCTTTGTCGCTGGAGTCTGAGTCAAGTCTCGAGTCTTTGGTCACGAGTCCGAGTCGAGTCTTAAATCATTTAATGGCTCGCTAAAAAAATTCAGAATCCTCATGTACTGAAATCTTCCTATTTACGAAGCTGTTCTATACGCTATGGACAAATTATATGATCTATGATCTGCTTGTTGCTTTACTTTTTTAAAAAGAGGTGTTAAGATGTAAGGTTAATGTACATCCAGCCTGTTACTTATGTTTTAATTAGGGGTGTCAACGCTAACGCGTTAACGCATGCGATTAATCAAAAAATGTTAACGCGTTAATATTTTTTAACGCAAATTAATCGATTGATAAGGTTTGACCCCAACTTCTTCCCGTCATCGCAGCGCGGAAGGTCATCTATCATTGTGTGATGAGGGTACAGCGAACCAGTGTTGCCAGGGTAACGGCACAAATGGCTATTTTGAAAATACAGTCGCGGGAAAAATTACAGAGCCGTGGGTTGCGGTTTTTTGGGCTACTTTTATAATGTGCCGCGGTCGCCCAAAGTGTATACAGACAAATAAAAAGGAAAATAGATCCTTTTACTAATGTGTATTATACTTGGAATGTATCCCTGACAACTTAAGAACGGAGAGGCGGTTGTAACATCACAAACAACGTGAGTTTCAGCAGAGCATACATGATAAGGCTTTTACACAGCAGAAATAAACATGACAACAGCCACTATAGATTATATAAGATAATAAACACACGATTACGATAGATATGGTCTGTATGTGATTTTCTTGAGAGGAATGTGTACATCTAAAATGCTAATTTGTGCAGCGATATAAAAGGCTATAAACAGCATATTTTAACAACAGTAAACAACCAAATTCCACATGTGATCGCAAAAGAAAGTTATTACAAACACTCGATGGTGGTTTGAAGTGAGTTCTGAGCAAAAGTGTACTATTAATCTCGTAAATTATCTTATGTAGCATGATGCTAATGTTAGCTCTAATGCAGCTGCAGAACAGGTCCAATTCTTCTTCATAATGTATTTTGTCATAATACTTCACATAAGGTCACAATGAAAGAAAATGTTTTGTTGTATTTATTTAGAAATACTTTTGATAATAGTTGGGTAAATGTATACTGGGATTGAAGCGATGTGGCTTGGTAAACGTTTTATTGCCAGTTTAAAGGCTGATAATGGCTGAATAAAAACAAAAGAATAAAGATAAAAGAATAATAAGCATTATGTCTCATACCTGGCGGAAATGTGAAAGGTTCTGTTTCCTTAAAATAGTTTGTCATGCATTTCTTTTTCAACACATTTACACGTAAATCCTAGTATTTTAAATTTGTGATTAATCATGATTAATCACAGTCCATGACTGTGATTAACGCGATTACATTTTTTAATCGATTGACAGCACTAGTTTTAATCCATTCCCATGTTCAAAACAGTTTTTCTGTAATCAAATTCTATAATAAGAGTCCTATCTACCATGACACACAAGGAAATATGTGACACATATTACAAAACCATTCAAATCAATTATTTATTTTAGTTAAAAGTCAGGGGTATTCAATTAAAGTTCCAAGAGACACGGACTCTATATTTTCTTCCAAGTAGAGGTCCGGACAAAAAAAAAATATATATATATTTTTACATATATTGTACTTTTACATTTAGATACATGCGAGGCCATGTGACAAAAAACACTGTTTCTGTTCAGGGTTTTCCTCCTGAAATCTATACTATTTAAATATATTATAAGCATTATCTACTAATAATGTCTACAATAATCAAAACGATCTCATCTTGAGCAGAAAAGAAAGATAACCAGCAGTTTCAAAGTTTAAGCCATCCTAGCCATCTAACAACAATTTTCCCAATTATAATTACATGATTCTTTTGAAATGTTCTTAGCCTACAGATTAATAATGCTAAATGTAGATCAGAAACACCTGGTTTGAACAGTTAGAGTCATAGGTTATTGAGAGATAAATAGATAGTAAGAAAAAAACTAGATTTGCAGCATTGTTTCTGTTGTTGTTAAAATAACCACGTCATCCGCAGCTCTTACACTTTACACCGGTGCGTGTCTGGAGAGAGAGAGAGAGAGAGAGAGAGAGAAAGCGCATGGAGCTGAAAGGGCTTGAATTAAGCGCGTTTGGCTTCAGATAAAAGTACTAGAGTATATAGCGCTGAAAGATATTTGCCATAAACGACGCTTGTTATGTGATCCGCTCTGCTGATTTGACGCGTTGCTCACTTGAAATGGTGCTGCCATTACGGCTCGCGGTCCGGATGGATGCCGGGGTGCGGATGCGGTCTGCCTTTTGAAAATCAGTTATAAAAGTATTTAAGGATAAAAGGACTCAAGTTGCTTTTAAAATATTCACGAGTCGAGTCAAGTCTGGAGTCATTTCAGGACGAGTCCAAGTCAAGTCTGAAGTCTCTAAAAATGCAACTCGAGTCCGAGTCACTAACTCGAGTGCCCATCTCTGATATATATATATATATATATATATATATATATATATATACATACATTTTTTTTTATATCATTACAGGCAATGGTTAATTTTTGTAAAACCAGCAATTCAAAAATCTACTTAGGATCCTTGACTATTTTCAATGTTGATTTACTGCAAAGGAGACAAGTGAAGTTATTAGCTCTTATTTCAACTTAACAGAACTAAGTCCACTTGGTCAAAAAGGCATAGACATCTAGACTTCCTGTTAACCTCTAGCCACACTGTAGGCAAAGCGGCAGGCCAGACTGGCTGCATACCGGCAGACCCAGTCGAGTTTCAGAACAAAGCGCTCAGCATGACCTACATTACCATGTGAATGACTCAGAATATAACAGCAGCTATGATTCTGTGAAGACGGACTGTTTATTAGTAACATTCAGTCCAAGATAAAACAGCTAAAATCTGAGCAAAATGAGCTGTTCTTAAATATGTTCAATCAGAGAAAAAACAATATACTGAACTATCAATTTAGGAGAATTATGAGCTTCATAATAAATCCAAACAACTTCATTACCAATTAGAATATGTTCCCAGACAAACATGACAAAAACTAGCTTCAAAGTAATTCCACATGCAGGAGTACCAACATAAACGTGCCCAACACCTGATTTCCAACACCGCCTCCAAACTTGTCACATGAAAGGGCCCCTCGGGCCAACCTAGCCAGCAGGTCACCTGATTTGACCCTGAAAATAAAGGGCAGGTCTCTGTAACCCCCCATTTCATATGCGCTCATAAATTCTCATCAATAATTCATTATGCTTACATTACTGTCACTTTATTTTGAAGAATGCAACTAGTTGATTCAGTGGGATATTGCATTTGCAGTGCATGTGTTTACAAGTGCAAAATATTCTAATGAGATGCTGCAGCAAGCAATTTATGAACTCGGCGAACGGCTACACAACTTTGTTATTCATATGTCAGCATAGAGCTGATGGTAAGTCTCAACTTCAGAATAAACCTTAACCGGTTATGGAATAAGCACATATCAAACGGCATTAAAATTTATTTAGAGTTTGAAAACTTTGATATAATGTTGTCACGGTACCAAAATTTCAGTATTCGGTACCGATACCAGTGAAAATCCACGGTTCTCAGTACCAATTTCGGTACCACACGCTAATTAAAAAACACACTATTTTTAATAATAAAAAGTCAAACAAAAATAAAATGTACAAAAATCAATGCCATTCATTCAAGTTTTCCGCAAGTAATAAAAGTATGAAAAACAGTAAACAGTAAAGTTTCACCCAAATTTAATTTGTCTTTTAATTAATGAAATTTAAACATTTTATTTTTTTTGGTAAATAAAGGGTATTTAGTATTAAAATTTAAATATGGAAGAAATATTGTGTGATTATTTCTTTAAAAATAAATATAATTTTTTTCAACAGTAGTAATAGTATCACATACATTCTACTAAATAATAGTAATATATTTCTGGCACAATGTCTTTAAGATAAACTTTTATTTTGACGGGTTGTCGTGAATACCTTTAAATTTCTGTGTGTAGCTATATGATATGACGCTGGTTTTACTCAATGAAACGGTAAAATGCTCGTGAAGTGACTCTCAGAGCAGTTCTGTAGATGTTGTTTATGTATTTATGTCCTCACTGAGACAGCAGATGCTGAAATCACCGCGAGCGTCAAGCGCGTTTCAGTGTATGTAGTAAAAGAGACTCGCAGAACATGCGGGATTCATATCTGAATCGACTTTTGCGGCTTAATATTTACAGATACTAGTCCGTGTCGCGATTTGATTTAAGTGTAATGACCTACTTTTGATTAATTCATCCAAACTTTGACAAATTCCGTGGCATTCCGTGTTAAACTGTAAATTCCGTTTTTATAACTGGATTCCGAGATTCTGTCCGCGTTTTCTGCATCGCGGAAATCACAGAGCTGTACGCGTCAAGAACCGGGTTGACTGGGTACTCGTTTTCATTTTTTTAGTACCGACTTGGTACCGAAGTACCGGGTCTTTTGACAACACTACTTTGATATATAACACAGTATGTTCTATTCTAAAGGCTCTATCCACATTACAAAAAAAATACATAATTGCTCATACTGCTGTGCGGAAGACAATTTATGATTCTTTTTTAATATTAACATTTTCTAATCTAAAAAAAAATTGCAGCTTTTAATGACATAGCATTTTTAAATCAATATTAATAACTGTTTTACAATGTAAGTGTGTAGGGATGCACCGATACCACTTTTTCCGATACGATACTTTTATTTTTGGTACTTGTTGATACCGAGTACCGATACCTATATTTTCATTGCATTTGTACATTTTTTAAATATTCGGTACAGAAACCAAAAGAGTATGTAGAATGTTAGTTGGTTAACTTAATTTATCAAATAGATACAGTAAAAACCTAAATTTATTCAGACACCTTCAACATTTCTCACATTATCACAGTTTATTCGCTAGAGTTTATGATAGTAAAATATGATAAGTACTAGACAAGAGTTTAACAAGAGTTAAACTGTGTCAGAACAAATTCAGCTCGATAATATCAGATAACTTTGATAGAAAGGTATGTGATGGATTACAATCAACCAAAATTATTCAGACAGCTGTTAGTATGACAATATTTACACAACTATCAATACTTTGTCAGGCAACCCTTAGCCTTAATGACAGCCTGTAGTCTCCTGGGCATGCTGTCAACCAGGTTCATGCAAACCTGAACTTCAGTTTTTTTCCCAGACTCGGTCTGAATAATTTTTGGTTCCAAATTTGTATCAATTTTATTGGTAGTCCACTGTATGAAGAATTTTTGGATATAATATGTCACAGTTTACTTTATTTTTGCTATCCTCACTTACATAAATGAACTATAGTGTCCTGCACCCACTAGTAAAAAATATCAAAAATTATATTTGGTCTCTGAATAATTTTTGGTTTGACTGTATATCCTTCAATTATTTTCACACTTAATTATGCACATTAAAATGTATTTTATAAGTTTTTGTTACTCTCACTGTTCTTTTTTTTTTTTGCTCTATGGTACATCATCTTTAATTCAATTGCTTTAGAGCTGCTAAAATCACGTGTTTTGCTGTAATAATGCAGGGAACCACTCGTTATAAATCTCCTAACTGTGATATTCAGAAATAGAAGTTGTGGTTTTTCTTTGCTTTTCTTTCTAATGCAGAAACACTCATGAAGCAAGCAAAACATGCACAACGCGCGCACGTATTTGTACTGGTGCAGAATGAGAGGGACAGTACAGCCTAGCGCATTTCACACAGGCTGCTAGTTTCACTTTCGCCAGAAAGTCGTGTTTGCTTAAGGTTGAAAATTAATTATTTCTTTTATAGTGAATGCCCCTATAAATTGTCTTATATTTACGATTCAGTTTTAATCCAAGTGATGCATGCTATGTGAGCGAACATCAACAAAGATCACAGAAGTGCGCGTGCGCTCGCTCTATCTCTCCCTCCCTCCCTATCGTTAAGTAACTTGTGCATTGTTTCGCTTACTTGTTTTTGACATATCCGACTGAACTACAAACGTTTCAGTGATGTCTGTGAGAAAAGTATATTCACTCGACAAGCTCGCGCATCTGCGCCGCCGCGCGCTCAATCCACTCAGCGCTTTGCTTTTCAGTTCGCGCACATCAGCTATAAAGGTATTAATACTGAATGTTTAACATTATTCATTGCATACATCTGCTTCGTAGACATCCTTAATCTCTAATAACTCCATTCTGCTGCATGTTGTCCTGTTTCTTTGTCTGAATATGACACTTATCACATGCTGTGAGGTATCGGCGCTTGGTATTGGGGCATTTTAACGAGTACGAGTACAGGAGCTCAGTATCGGGCCCGAAACCAGTGCATCCCTATAAGTGTGTGTACGTATGTATGATGTGTGTGTGTGTATATATATATACACACACACACACACACACACACACATACACACTCAGTCTGGCATATGTGGTTTACGGGGACTCTCCATAGGCGTAATGGTTTTTATACTGTACAAACTGTATTGCCCTACACCAACACTACACCTACACCTACCCCTTACAGGAGACTGTCTGTATTTTTAGGTTTTCAAAAAAACACCATTTAGTACGTTTTTTAAGCCTTTTGGTTTACGGGGACATAGGCAGTGTCCTCATAAACCACCTTCACGTTGTAGTACCCATGTTATTATACAGATTTGTGTCCTCATAATCCATATACACCAGTTCACACACACACACACACACACACACACACACACACACACACACATATACATATGCACGTATACACACACACACACACACACACACACACACACACCTGGTTTGCTATCCTTGTGGGGACTCTCCATAGGCGTAATTGTTTTTATACTGTACAGACCATATTTTCTATTGCCCTACACCAACCCTACACCTAAACCTACCCCTTACAGGAAACTTTTTGCATTTTTAGATTTTCAGATAAACATCATTTACTCTTTTTAATAATTTTTTTCCCTCGTGGGGACCACAGGCCGGTCCCCACAATGTCAAAAATTTCAGGTTTTACTATCCTTGTGGTCCCCACAATGTAGCATAAACAAGTACACACATACACATATACACACACATGTTCGTTTTTGTGAAAAGTGGGGACATTCCATAGGCATAATGGTTTTTATACTGTACTTACTGTATGTGCTATTGCCCTACACCAACCCTAAACCTACCCCTTACAGGAAACTGTGCATTTCTACTTTCCCCCCAAAAAACCTCACTCTGTATGATTTATAAGCATTTTGAAAAGTGGGGACATGGGTCAATGTCCTGAAAAGTCACCTTAACCTTATAATACCTATGTCATACCTTTGTCATTATACAAATCTATGTCCTGACTTTTCACAAAAACGTGCACACATACATACACATATACATATACATATATACACACACACACACATATATACGATCAACAAATCAACCTCACAAAAAATATCGGTCAGTAATAATACAACCACAGTACTTTTTGTTAAGCGATATCAATCACATTTGTTTACCGTAGTATTTATTCGACACCTGTGGTTTTAATAAATGTCCAAATAGCATGGTAAAAAAAAATAAAAAAGAAGATAAATACAATTAAAATACATACATAAATAATCTTAATGCAAACCACATTTACTATACTCTAAAGCTTAAAAAGACATAACAGCCTTTTCATAATCCTTGGTGGCACACAAGCAAAAATCACCCACGTTTCAGACGCCAAGCAGATGAAAACCAGAGCCCTCCAGCATCATATTTACTGCACTACACCCATCATAACAATCACAGATACATCTAAACACTATCCATCATATGCTAAAAATGATTATTCATGCATATCAGTTAGGCCTCATTGCGACCTTGGCCTTGAAACCAGCAACACACCCGAGGCCCCCAAAAATCATGCATCTGTCACTTTGCCAATCACAAACGTGACTCTCGCACTGTGCTGCTATTTGATTACATATGAAATACATCACCCGATCTGAAACTGTCCTAATAATCAATATGAATCAGTCCATGTGAATCAGTCTTTCAGGGGCTAACAGACGCGTGTAGCTAAAAAGGCACCGTCATGCAAGCAGAAATCACATTATGCATTGATTTATCTCACTTAAAACCGGTTATAATAAACCACGTACTGCATTTACACCGCCAGGGATTGAAAGCACGAACAGTTTTCAACAAATGTACGCCGGACAGCTCGGTTTTTAGGGTGATAGTGGTTAGCACGCGAGCTCGCGTTAGCTTCGGTTGATTTTATTGATTATTTCAGGATCACGAGAGGAAAAACACAAGCGATCGGCTCGCGAGGTTTTTGTAGATTGAGGCGCGTGCTCACCGATGGTGAATTGTTTTATTGGTCGTGTTGTGTTGAAGAGTGTCTTGTTAAACGGTGCGGTGCCCCTCTCTCCCCATTCCCTCCTGCTGCTGCTGCGCTGCTGTTGTCAGGCTACTGCACCCGTGTGAAGCCAGAGACTGCGAGGAACGCCGAAACGTGAGCACAGCTACTATGACAACACAACAAGTCCATAGCAATGATACTACTTTAAAATAAAAGTCTCCACCGTTTGACAGGAAGGGCTCTTTTGGCCCTTTGCGGGGAAAAAGCGCATTTCCTATGGAGGACACTCATATTACAAATAAATAAATAAACATATAAATGTACAAATGCATAGATAATAAATAAATGTAATAATAGGAAATAACTAAAGTAATCCGATTAATATATAATTTAATAAAACAAATGATTCATTTTTAGTTACATTTAATTGTACATTTATTTTGTGTAATTTTTTCCTTAGTTTATTATTTTCTGCATTTAATTTTTCATATGTATTTTATTCTTTTAAACTTTAATTTATTTTCCACTTATTTTTATATTTATTTACACTCACACTAGTGTATTTAATCTGTATAATTGGTGTCATTCTTGTTAAAGTCATACACAATTCCACAACAGCGTTTGCATTCGAAGCACATTTTTTATTGTGTTTTAAACTATAAAAAATATATTTTATTTTTTTATTTTCTTTGTTTTCTTCACACATCACATCACACCCCAAGCATGTTGTTCAATGACACTGTTTGTCTAAAAAGTACACTAACTTTTGTTACAACAGTGAGACAGTTGTAATTTTTGAAACATTTAGTTTTAACATAATAAACACTGAATAGTTTATGAACATTTACTTTTATGTTTATGATTTACTTTTATGTCTGGGTCAAATACAAGGCTAAAAGTCAGTAAAATCTTTACACAAAAGGCATTTAATAGCAAAAATAAATTATAATAACATGATAACAAGTTGAAATCTTTTTTTTTTTTTCAATCAAACCCTGGGTCATATAAGTGCTCAAGCTAATACAAAGTTGACAATCGGGAAATAAAAATAAATTTATTCTGCAACTAAGAATAAGAAGTACTGTTACGAGAATGATAGAAAAGGAGATCATGATATGTGGTGATTATGAATACATGTACAAAGGGTATTTCTGAAGAAGGATGCTTGGTGTGAATAAATAAAACTTGATGAAGTTGATAAATAGATGACAGAGTGACAATAATCATGTAAGACAACGGCTAGAAAAGTGCCTAAATATATTTATACAAATATGTATTTCCACTGTATGATTTGCTCTGCAGTCCAAATACGTTTAACATCGTACCATGAAGGTCTAAAATGCCTAGATCTGTTTACTAAGAAGTGTGTGATGGTTTCTTACCACCATCTACTGGTAATTTTAGGAACTACAGTCGTTTCAAGCAAAAGGCGGTGTCAGAAAGACAAACATGTCTGAGGCGTTCCTGCTTTGTTGTAATGAAACCTCCAGTGAAGTAGGAAAATAATTTTAGAGCATAACAAAAATGTGACACAAAAAGAGAGACCCCACACTTAATTGTTTTCTGTAATGTACAATACTACATTTTAAAGCAATCATAATAAACATAATTCAAACATTAGTTTAATAAAAAAAATCCATTGACTATGCAAATAAAAATAAATATGAATTGTTTATGACTTGTTGAAAGGAAATATGAAATGTTCATTCTTTATCCGATTAGTTTTACTTACGCCTTATATATTTCCATTTAAAAATGCATAATTATTAAGCCAACTTTATTTTAAAATAAATATAGTACTGTTGAAAGCTATTTATTAATTAAACGTAATTTAATTTATGAATTCAATCTCGCTCTCGTAGTCCTGTACTATTTTAAAAACACTGCTCTTTCCCGAGATGCATCCGTTCCAGCTCGTCTCCTTTAGACCAATCAGAAGCATAGTGAAAAAATCCTCTTCTCTGATTGGCTTAAAGCTGCAGATGCGCAATTTTCAAAGTCAGCAACTGCAGCGCTTGAAGACTCGTAGTCAGAGCGTACAACTAATAGAGTGTATTCAAATAACCTGCGTTATTGGTGGGATTTTAAACGACTTTGGCAGCTTATTTGATTTGCTTTTAAAGGAGATCAGGTGAACGGTATGTGCGTTTGCCAATTTTGTTCTTATTTGCTTGGTTTTGTCATTTATTTTGGTTAGGCGCCATTTAGGCTGGACAATGTCATACTAATGTATCTGCGGGTGTTATGCAATATGTTTGTGTAACTTATGTTTATACTTTTTAAATGGCTCCGTATTTATATTAATGATTCCGGTGTGACTTATATTTGGATTTTAAAACCTAATTTTGTTTAAAGGTTACATTTAAAGGGCATTTCAGACCTGGAGCACGAAAGACGCTCCTTCAACATGGCTTCATCACAGTTACCAGCAGTTAAAAAAGATGAAAAAGGCAGAAATATACAAGTGGTTGTACGATGCAGGTAAATGTACAGGTTTTATGTGTAACAGTTATTTATATTTTTTGTAAGTAGTGTAATAATGCCTCAATCACATATTTTGTATGTTGTACTGTATGTATGACCAATAACCAACTTAACGTTAATTAAGTTTTTATACTCATAGTTTAAACCCCTCTCTATTTGTTAAATTCTACCCTGCAAACAGAAATCTTAACATTGTTAATTTATTTGTTTTTTTTTAGTTCTGAGGCCAAGAGTCTTATAACAGCTTGACCCCCACATGACACGATTTAAATGACCAATTTATGTAATTAATCATGTCGATTGTTGGCTAAAACCATGGTTTGATTATTTGTATTTTATGTTTGTTGCTTTTTCAAGATTTTTATAGAATAGGATGTTTATTTTTGTTCATCTGTTTGTTCATGTTTGGTGTTAACTCTGGCTGTTCTACTTTTTTTCCTTTCTAAATACAATTGTGAATACATTAATTGGAAATTAATGTCTGTACAATTCTCATATCTGATGTGCAATTCACAGACCCTTCAACACAGTGGAGCGTAAATCTGCCTCTCATACAGTTGTTGATTGTGACCAGAACCGAAAAGAGGTGGTAGTCCGTACTGGAGGTGCCACAGACAAAGCAGCAAGAAAAACATACACTTTTGACATGGTGAGTGTTTGGCTTGTTTTTCACCCACATCCTGAGTATTAATGTCATTACATTTTTTTTTTTTTTTCCTGTGTAGTAGTAATGCTCATTAATTTTATCTTATTTCAATTGGTTTAGGTTTTTGGTCCTTCTGCCAAACAAATTGATGTTTATAGAAGTGTGGTTTGCCCCATATTAGATGAAGTTATCATGGGCTATAATTGTACTGTTTTTGCGTGAGTATCTGTATTTAAATACCAAATCATTCAACACCTTTTTTTTTTTTTTTTTAATTCCACATTTTGGACCTAGAAATTTTATTTGGTTTCTATAGCTACTACATTTTATTTACTAAAGTTAGATTTTTGCCATGATGATAGCTAAAAAGTTGGCATGGTATTAAAAAATAAAATAAACAAATCTTATGCATTTACATAATGGGTTATTTCTTTTTGGTTTAAGATATGGACAAACTGGAACAGGGAAAACCTTCACAATGGAGGGTGAAAGATCACCCAATGAGGAGTTTACTTGGGAAGAGGTAATATTAGAGGCAAAGTTGGGCAGTTCTGCAGTAGTGAAACTTGTCAAACCGATGTTGATTTAAATGGGGCCATATCATACATTAATGTAGTGTTTGATTTCTTTTCTAAAGGCCTCTAATGTTATCAATGTTTTCTTGCACCAGTAGCAATTTTAAATCCTCATTTTGACTCCCTGAATAAACTGCTTGTATTTACAAATTTACCTTTGAGAATAATGATAATGTGTTATACTCTTGCATGTGAAATGAAGGAATAGCTGTTTGCTTATTGAGGTTTTACTATTGGGCCACAATATAAATGCCAATATTTGCATGATATGATTTGCTCAGGGATTGATCAGCATTTTTCCCTCCTTCCGTATCTTTCATGATTTCTCTTACAGGACCCTCTGGCTGGAATCATTCCCAGAACTCTTCATCAGATCTTTGAGAAACTGTCCAATAATGGCACAGAGTTCTCAGTGAAGGTTTCTCTGCTGGAAATCTATAATGAGGAACTGTTTGACCTTCTCAGCCCAGCTCCAGATGTCACGGAGAGACTACAACTGTTTGATGATCCCAGAAATAAAGTATGCTGCTGCTTTTTTTTTATTTTATTTTTTCTGTAATGAATTATACCTATAATATCCGTTTATCTTTCCTTTGAAAAATACCATGTCTAAATGTTTGTTAAAACAAGACATTCTGTGTATCTGTCAGAGGGGAGTTACCATTAAAGGTCTGGAGGAGATCACTGTACACAATAAGAACGAGGTGTATCAGATCCTGGAGAGAGGAGCTGCCAAGAGAAAGACAGCCTCCACGCTCATGAACGCTTATTCCAGGTAACAGTTGAATCCATGCTTCCCGATTTTAAATGGACAGAAGACTAAATGTATGCCTTTTGTGGTGTTTTGTTTATGGTTTATAACTTCTCTCTTCTTCTTTTTTCCACTAGTCGATCTCATTCAGTGTTCTCCGTGACTATTCACATGAAAGAGATAACACTGGATGGAGAAGAGCTGGTTAAGATCGGAAAACTGAACTTGGTGAGTTTACTTCCTTCAGACACGGTATTTTAATCTACAACTCTGGTTCAAAAAATAGTTAATCAGTGTTGAAGTGTTTTTAAACCAGTAACTCACGTGTTTGCGCTGTTTAGGTGGATCTTGCGGGTAGTGAGAACATTGGGCGATCTGGTGCTGTGGACAAGCGTGCACGTGAAGCTGGCAACATAAACCAGTCTCTGCTGACTCTGGGTCGTGTAATCAAGGCTCTTGTGGAGAGAGGGCCTCACGTGCCCTACAGAGAGTCCAAACTCACTCGTATTCTGCAAGACTCACTGGGAGGACGCACCAAAACCTCCATTATCGCCACTGTGTCTCCTGCCTCCATCAATTTGGAGGTATGTCTTGTGCTGCTAGACTTTGTGCTGTTTCTTTCTGATTTTGTCCTTGTTATTAGGAATATTGATTTATAATTTTGTTGTAGGAAACTCTGAGCACTCTGGACTATGCTAACAGGGCCAAGAGTATCATGAATAAGCCAGAGGTTAACCAAAAACTCACCAAGAGAACTCTGATCAAGGCAAGTTACTTTATTGTTTGTACATTATACATTTTCATAAGATTTCCTGAACTATATTCCCAATTTCTTCTCGTTCATGCAGCATTGACCAACCTATTCATGTTTCTAAAATAAATGTTGTAGGAATACACAGAGGAGATTGAGCGACTGAAAAGAGATTTGGCTGCAACCCGTGACAAACATGGAGTGTACCTCTCTGTTGATAACTATGAGTGAGTTCTGCATGTATTTGTTTTTCTTGTTTTTTAATCAATAAATGGTTAAATATTATTAGAATTTAAAATGAAATTATTCTATGTAGTTTCATCCTGTGATGGTACAACTGATTTTTTTTAGTGTCATGTGAATTGTACATTTTGTCTTTTTTTTTTTTTTTTTTGGTAACAACTTAGTTTTCCTGCCACTTGATCAAGTTAATGTCTTTGCTTAAATTCTTTAAAAAAACAAAAAAAAAAAAACTGTGCTGTGGACAACGAATGCCTCAAATTAAATGGTCAACATTTTCTTTGGAAAACAGATTTTGCTTCCTTTAATTAAGAGTTATTTTTAGTTTGATTGGAGGTGATAATTCAGAATTCTATTTGCCCATTTACAGGAATATGAACAGTAAACTGATGTCTCAGGAAGAGCAGATTACTGAGTACACAGAGCGGATAGCTGGTGTGGAGGAGGAGCTCAAAAAGGTGAGCGTCTTTCAAATCTATTCTACTTCTGCTTTTCTGTGTGTACAAGTCCTGCCGACTTCCACTTTTGAGTGTGTGTGTTTGTGATGTCATGACAATGAGTGATGTATCTGATAAATTGTGCTTGTGTTGGCAGATTATGGACTTGTTTACAGACAGTAAGCAGAAATTGGACCAGTGCACTGAGGACCTGCAGGACAAGAGCCAGAGACTGGAGGATGCTCACAAAGACCTAACAGAGACCAGGCACCGCCTCACTCAAGAGGTGTACATCACTTCACAGCTCGAAAGCAATGAGTGTCAACTCTACAACACTGCTGACCAGGTCTGTGAATCAGATGTGTAGTTTGCTGATGTAATGATAGGATAGTATGCATAATTATTAACTCGATCTCTCTCATCCAGCTGTTGAACACTGCTGAGGTCAGCACACAGGATGTTAATGGTCTCCACGCTAAGCTGCAGAGGAAGAAGGAAGTGGAGCTTCATAACGGGGAGGTCCAGCAGAGCTTTTCCCAGCGCATGGAGAACTGCTACAACAGCATGCAGACCTCACTGCAGGAGCAGACCCACAAACATGCTGCTATGATTGACTATTACCGCTCTTCTGTGGGTAAGATATGTTCCATGGCTCCATTCTCAAAATGTAATATGCTCTTTCGGGGGGTTAAAGTCACTTCCAGCAAGAAAGCTATCTCCAGGAAAACAATCACATTAATGTTTAAATGTCTTTATGTAGGTGAGCTGCTGAATACAAATGGAACAGTGTTTAAGGAGACGTTAGGTGCTGTCTGTGAGTCTTACAGCAGTATTAAAGGGGCTGTGGGAGAAGGTGTGGAGCGGTGCAAGGAACAAGTGTTACATCAGAAGAAACTCTCTCAGGAGGCTCAAAATAGCATGCTGGAAATACTGGTAAAAACTCCATGACGCTTCAAATTGTAAACGGTTTGTTTGACAACCTTTTGATATTGGTAAATGCTTTTTTTAATGCTGTATTGAAACCATCAATGGTCTTTTCAAGGGTGTTAGATGCGAGTAGTGGTTCTCAGTCAATATTCAAAGGCCCCATAGACTTAGATTAAAATAAGTTTTGAAAACAAAGTTATGGTCACTCCTAAGTTCCCGTAAATAATGATTTAAAGGGATAGTACACCCAAAAATTAAGATTACCCCATGATTTACTCACCCTAAAGCCATCCTCGGTGTATATGACTTTCTTCATTCAGATGAATACAATCAGTTAATTTAAAAAAAAAAATGTCCTGGCTCTTCCAAGCTTTATGGAGACTTTGAAGTCCAAAAATTGCGTCCATCCACAATAAAAAAATTTTTTTTATAATAATAAAAAAAAAAAAGTACTCCACATGGCTCCAGAGGGTTAATAACATTTGATTTATGATTTTATTTTATTTTTTCCCCCAGGATGACCACAAACAGCATTTAGAGGAGGTTTTGGTTGCCCAGGCGGTGCCAGGTATCAGATCTGTCATGGCCATGAATGACAATCTGAAGCAAACCCTTCACAAATACAACTCTTTGGCTGAGCAGGTATGTTTCAGATGATTTTACATGTTCTTATGTCAGCGTGATTCTTTTGAGATTTATAATCGGTCAAATTAAAATGTCTCCTACAGATGCAGGGTCTGAAAGCAGAGATGATGTCGTTTTTTGACTCTTATGTTGAATCGTTGGCCAGTATGCGAGAGTGCGCTGTGCAAGGCTTCAACACTCTGCGTGCCGAGAACGACAAGCTCAAGCAACAGATCAGCCAAGCTGGAAACAACCATCAGGCAGTAAGTCTACTCCCACTGACAGGTTCTTGAAGAGGAGGTTTGTGTTTAAACCAAGTGATCACATTTCTTTAAACTGATTGGCTCAGATATTCCCAAGCTTTGTGGGTGCTGTAAATGTCACCTTTTGGCCGCAGGGAGGCTGGTTATGTATATGCTGAAATGCTCAGCCGGCCTCAGTGTTTTAAAAATGGTTTATAAGCCGTTACTTTCCAAACTAGACCAAGAAAAACACTTTAAGCGTGAGAGAACTTGAAAGAACCTTATAATGAGAGCATTTGGTCACATGACTTGCCTAAATCACTTTGACCACCACAGGGTTCTAAAACTGCTTGTATTGTTCCTTTCTACAGCGTGTGGCCGAACTGGTTCAGTGTTTGCAGAACCAAATGAATCTTTTGGCGGTGGACACCCAGACTGACTTTGAGGGTCTTGAACAGGCAGCATCTGCCCAGATTGTTTCACTAGAAACGCTACAGAGCTCCATACAGAGGTGAGAGGGCATTCACAACACATACCTTCAAGTTTTCTATAACAAAACCCTAACAAATCTCATCTTTATTGTAGTAAATGCACTGTGTCTGAGGAGCACACAGTGTCTGTCCGTGCTCGGCTGGGTTCCTCTGTGGATGGAGTTATAACAGAGATGACTGAAGTGACGGAAGAAGGAGCGAGGACGCTGGAGGAATGTGCTGGTTACTGCAGACACCTGCAGAGATCAGTGGACTCATTGGCTGAGTCGGGACTCAAGTGGTGCCATGAAGCCAGAGGCTCAACTGAGAATAAAGCCCAGGAACAGCTCAAACTCATCAGGGAGACAGACACAGCTGTGCAAGACCTGCTTAAGGTAAGTTTGGGCCTCTCCCAGAAATGTCCACATCTGTGGTCTTTGCACTTGACCTTGTTTATTTGCATGGCATGTTTCCTGTGTTTGGCCAGTGTTCAAGTGGGTGTGAAGACCTCAAGTGTGTGTAGAACGTAATTAATTTACTTTTATTTATTGGGTAACCAGATGTATGCAGGTCTCAAGACACTTTAATTTTTTTTTTTTCCATTTGTTTTTTCTTTTTAACTTAAGTGCCCAGTTTTTAGAACATGTCATGCTGCAAAAGTCACAAGCATAACGGTTAAATGTTTGTCTAGTGTTTACATAGATTAACAATGGAAAAATAGCACAGTGGAATGGAAAAATGTGTTCTGTGTGAACAGCCCATTATAGTGTTGCTAAAAAAAAAAATGCAAGTGAACTTTTTTCCAAAGCTTTATTTACACATTGATTTAACACTTTGTACTTATGAAATAAAACTTTTGTTTAGTATTCCCCATATCAGACATCATAATTTAGTAATTGTGATGCTTCTATTTAAATGGTTAAAGTAGATGAAAATATTGAACTCCTCTCTTTACCAATAAAGAGTGCAACACTACGTTTTACTATGTAATGTCTAATTATTTTAACTTGTGCTAAATTTTTCCTCAACATCTTGCAATTTTGGGACGTGTGAGTTCCAGAATTTGATGAAATATGCTTAGCCTTAATGGTGTGCGTTTAGTATGTGTTAAGGGCACTAAGCTTTGGCATTTATCAGACTTGGGACGGTCTTGCTTGCTTCCTGTCATGTGGCCAAGACTGCCCTTTGTGTCTGAACCTGTTGAATGGAGAAAGTTAACACGGAATATGTGACTTTCTTGTCTATGCTAAATCTTTTACTCTTATGTGTGCATGCAGTCTGTAGAAGAAAAGGGTGAGAAAGCAGTTAAGGACTGTGAAGCCTGTTTGAGTCATATGCAGCAGGAAGTAGAAGGAATCCTGAGTCGTGTGGAATTGCAGACCAGCAAAGATGATGCTACCTTGCAGGAGCACAAAGAGATCCTCTCTTCCATCAACACTCAGGCACTGGACACTGTACAAAACTTCATCAGCTCAGAGCTGCGGCAAGATTTACCAACAGGTATGAGAGAAGCTGTGTGGGAAATATTCAAAATATGGCTATGTATATAGACATGGCTCAAGTGCAAGTGATCTATCCATGTGTACTGGGCACTGATGTGATGTGTGAATCTTTGCAGGAACGACCCCTCAGCGTAAGGAGTATATGTATCCACGTGTGCTGAGCAAGCCGAGGAGTCGAGAGGAGCTGGAAGATGAGTTCAGAGCTCAGCAGGAGCAGCTTCAGTGTGCACTGAGCCAGTGTGAGACCGTCATAGAGGCGGAAGAGAAACCTCTTGACCAGGTATTACAATCATAAGTTTTGACCATCCATGTTCTAGAGCTAGTCAGTGGAAACACTGCCTGCTTTTAAGTTTTATTAAGAAGCTGTAGATGCTCTTGTTTGGACTGGCGTAACCTCAGTTCTGTTTTTAGGACTCTCTGGAGGATGAAGTCAGTGTTTCTAGTGATGGAAATGTCACTGAACAGTTGTGCTCTGATGAGAACCTGGTGTGTTACGAAAACGGAAGAGTTCCCTTTTTCAAGGTGAGACATTTTGGACCCATTTACTGTCATGCAAAGGTTTAAGGTCTGGTCACATTAGCAAATATTTTTTGGGGGGGGCCAAAGAGGTCCATTGCATTTTCAATAATGCACACCTCACACAAGTCACTTGAACCAAGCAGCTTTCTGTTGGTCAACGTGAAAAACACTGAACCTGTTGCAAATTCTGTGTTGGGAAATGTTTTTCCCTCAAGCGAAATTCCCAATTGCATGAATTCCTACTAAAATGGCATGTTTTTGTCTGTGACAATCTGCTGAACAACGGTGTGGCTACATCTAAATAGTGTTGGTTTTAAAATACATTTATTGACAATACTTTGTTATTTTTTTCTGATCAGAAGAAAAGCAAGAAGGAAAACTGCAATAAGTCACTGAACCGTTCAAAGGTGGACAATGAAAGCACGACTACGCCACCACGTTCTAAACTACCACTCAGGTGTCAGAATTGACAAATTATATTCTGTTTTTATTCTTTCCATGTATATCTTAGAGCATTGTTTTAACTGTCTGTGTATGTCTTTTTAAATATGATTTGTCTGTATTTTGCTTTCATACGTCTTGTTTCCTCACAGTTCAATAATAAATGTTTTAACTTCAGGGTGATTTCTTTGTTATCTTTTCTGTTAGTTTCACTAGAGTTTAGAGCTTGCTTTTTTTTTTTTTTTTTTGTTAAACATTTGTTTAATTAAAAGCTAAAAGGAAATGATCCACTCCATATATGAACCAATAAAATTATATTTAAAGTATTGTTCGGTTTTAAAATGTTTGTATAAATTTATTATTTCTATTACATTTGGTTTGACTGTAACATTGGTGCTCTTTGTAGATGTATGTTTTCCTCAAATTTAAAAGACAAGGTTCTTATTACAAGAAAATCATGTTTGCGGATTGCTACGTTTAATAAAGAATTTAAAACGTAAGAATTGTTGTAACCTTATTTTAGCAAACTTTACATACTGTGTAAGAGAAATGCACCATTCAAAGATTTAAAAATCAGGTGTTTAATCTGAGAAGGCCAAGTAGAAAAACAATATTAAATATTGATTATTTTACATTTAAACATTTAGCAGATGCTTTTATCCTACTCGACTTGTTGCAAATGTTGTTTTAAATGTTTTATTCTTTACATTTACGATTTTTGAGGGTTGATTCTTGTTGTCCCTGAATTTGTGAATTTTGATTTGCTTGCACTAAAATTGGCCTATCTGAACTTAAATGCAAATGTGTACTTTGTTTCTCCGAGTGTGTATATCTGAAACTTTCTACTACTGCTGTCTGAATAATTTACACTTGAATGATGACATCGATTATAATAATGACATTGATGGTCTTTAATAACCATTGATTTGAAAATGCAAAGAACAAAAATATGAGAACACTTTTAAGACCCTTAATTTTTAGTCTAAATTAGTACAATTAAAAACAATGTGGTCACTAAAGACGCTCGTTTCAATTCTTTTTTTCCTGAAGTCCAATCATAACAGCGGTCTGTACCACGTGTTTGAATAACACAATCTCGTCCAATCAGGGCCGCTCTTTACCACGTGGTTTCATTCCACGTCTGCGAAAGGAAACCAGGTTACAGCGGAACATCTGAAACCTCAGTTGTTCTCAAAGCCCTTATTAAAAATGTAAATATACACACAATGGTATGCAGTCGGATGATTTGACCCTGGAATGGATTTAGAGGAGGCTTACCAGGTGGTTGGAGAATTCGGTAGACACCAGAAGCGGATGATCACCATCCTTGTTCTCCTACAGGTAACAAATGAGAGATGCAAATCCATAAATACTGGACAGACATGTGTTTGTGTAGTTAAATCCCTTTATATTTCTGATCACACAACCCACTAGCAAAATTTATATTTGGTGGACCAACCCTATATTTGCATCTTATCTTCAGGCGATGGGATGTCTTTGCTCTAATTCGACCTAGTTTTAGTGAATCATTTACTTGTGTTTACTTATGTTATTAGTTTTGGGTTTCCATTTTAAGACCCTGGAACCTGATGAGGTCTCATCCAGCAATGATATTACTTTGTTGGCTCTGAAAACTGGAAATGTTTGTATGTCAGTAATATTTTGGATTCATTTTCAGAGTTGTATCTCCTGCTTCTTTGAATTCCCTTTTAGACTTTCATTTCAAAAAAGTAGTAAGTCATACATATTTAGAAATATGATAGGATGGAACTATTAGAACCTACTTAATCCCAAACAGGTTTGTGTGATGTAGCTTAAATATTGTGTTTATGGAACGATGCATATTTAACACAAAGTTATTCAAAAAAACAACAACAATTACGAAATTAACCAAAATCTGTCTAATGTTGCTTTGTCTTATAGCAGGTGAATATGGAAATGATGTTATAAATTATTTTGTGGTGGGAAGGGAATAGGGATACAGTTAAAATTATAAAAGAAGTCTGTATTTTCTAAATTATCATTTTCTACTGTATTGTTAGGTAGGATATAAATAGTTTCATTCCTAAGATGCACTTTATATTTCTGTTTTTCTTTTAATATATTTGAAATAACCTACATGAGTTGTGGCCATAATGCAAAATAAAGAGAAAATTAGATCAAATGAACATTCTAGTGATCATCTCTATATCAGAGTTTTTATTTGAATTGATTTGAACTCAGAATAGATATTGTTAATTTACTGTTAGGAAACTAGATCATTAAAAGCTGAATAAACTGAAATATTTGTCTTGTTTTTACAGATTTACATGGCATGTCAGTCCATGCTCATAATTTTAGTGGGTGCTGTGCCAGAATATCACATAGAAACTGTTACTGGAGATCCAGATGATGATATAACACAAAGTGTGAAATTCACAGAGGACATCAACTCAATCGTGACCGAGGTAAGAGACTGTCATCAATTTAGCACATTAAACTAATTTGTCTTAAACTTTGCTCATCCTTTCAAATGCAAATTACACCTATACTTGATATCAAATGAGGACAGCAGGTATATGCATAAATATTTGAACTGTGTGATATTCTGGTCTGGTCTTTTCAGTGGTACCTGATTAAGCATGACGCCTACAAAGTAAACTTGGCTGGGTCTCTGTTCTTTGCGGGTGTGCTGATTGGAAATGTCCTGTTTGGACCACTCTCCGATAAGATTGGCAGGAAGCCAGTTTTCCTTACTGGTAAGATGGAGTTGAACTGGTTTCTGTTCTTTATAATAGTCTATAATAAAACCCTAATTCTGCAGTTTGGGTAAATGTTTGATTGTAGAATGTCAGCCTTATAGTAAGTGTTCATTTGAAGTAATGTAGGACTAAAATTGGAAAATGTTTCAATTGATAATATGTTTTATAAGGAGGGATTACATCATTGTAATATTTGCATACTGCTTTGTGTTTTTTTTTTTTTTGGTCACACTTTATATTAGGTGGCCTTAACGACTATGTACTTAAATAAATAAAAAATAAGTACAATGTACTTATTGTGTTCATATTGTATTGCAAAACACTATTGCTGCTATTGAGGTGGGATACGGGTAAGGTTAGGGACAGGTTTGGTGGTTTGGGTAAGTTTAAGGGTGGGTTAATGTGTAAAGGATGGGTCAACAGTGTAATTATAAATGTAATTACAGATGTAACTACATATAGGTATTTTGAAAAATATAAGTACAATGTAAAAACATGTATGTACACAATAAGTGCATTGTACCAAATAATTAATTTAAATGTAAGTACATAGTAGTTAAGGCCACCTAATATAAAGTGGGACCTTTTTTTTTTTTTTGCATCTGTTTAATCATCTATAACTGCTTTAAATGTGATTTTCATGCACAACCAACTGAAAACCAAAAGCAAAGAAACCAACAAACAAACAAACATAAGGCCTAAACTTTCCTAAAACAACAGTTGAGTGTGTTGTTGTTCTGGTGACCTGTATTAAAACTGTTCTCTCTCAGGTCTGTTTTTTGAGGTCTTGTTTGGGTACGGAACAGCGTTAGCACCCAGTTATGAGGCATTTGCTGTGTCTCGGCTGCTGGTGGGAATGATGAACGGAGGAATGGCATTGGTCTGCTTTGTTCTTACTCAGGAATATGTGGGAAAGTCTTACTGGGCTATGACAGGTACACATGAATTAGGATTAAAATCAGTTTTGTTGTTTATTTTCACAGTAGTCATGTAAAGCTAATGTGATTGTCTGTGTTTCAGGGACCTTGACTAATATGACCTTTGCAGTGGGCATCGCTCTTTTTGCTGTGTTGGGTTATTATGTTCAGCCGTGGCGGAGCCTAGCAACTGCAGCCAACTGTCCTGGACTTTTGCTCTTCCTGCTCTGCGTGTAAGTGAGCGGTGCGGTCAAATAGCTACCTCCTGTTAAACTAACGGTGCTTTCCAAAGCTGCACTTGGTGTTGCTTTTAGGACACTTTAAGCATTTGTAAAAGTATATCTTGAACAAAAACAAAGTTTAGAATAATTTTTTTGTGTGTTCTGTTGAAGGAAGTGCAAAAAAATGATACACACTACTGTTCAAAAGTTTGTGGTTAATATTTTTAAAGGTTTGGAAGAAGTAAATTAAGACAATTGAAATAACTTTTTTCTGTTATACAGTATCTCACAGAAGTGAGTACACCCCTCACATTTTTGTAAATATTTTATTATATCTTTTCAAGTGACAACACTGAAGAAATGACACTTTGCTACAATGTAAAGTAGTGAGTGTACAGCTTGTATAACAGTGTAAATTTGCTGTCCCCTCAAAATAACTCAACACACAGCCATTAATGTCTAAACCGCTGGCCACAAAAGTGAGTACACCCCTAAGTGAAAATGTCAAATTGGGCCCAATTAGCCATTTTCTCTCCCCGGTGTAACGTGACTCGTTAGTGTTACAAGGTCTCAGGTGTGAATGGGGAGCAGGTGTGTTAAATTTGGTGTTATCGCTCTCAATCTCTCATACTGGTCACTGGAAGTTCAACATGGCACCTCATGGCAAGGAACTCTCTGAGGATCTGAAAAAAAGAATTGTTGCTCTACATAAAGATGGCGTAGGCATTGTCATGTGGCTGCCGTCGCATCATCCAGGTGGATGCTGCACACCGGTGGTGGTTGAGGAGAGACCCCCTATATGATTGTAAAGCGCTTTGGGTGTATAGCAATACACAATAAAGCGCTATATAAATGCTTCATTCATTCATTCATTCATTCACTTTGGGGCCAATTTGGACATTTTCACTTAGGGGTGTACTCACTTTTGTGGCCAGAGGTTTAGACATTAATGGCTGTGTGTTGAGTTATTTTGAGGGGACAGCAAATTTATACTGTTATACAAGCTGTACACTCACTACTTTACATTGTAGCAAAGAGTCATTTCTTCAGTGTTGTCACATGAAAAGATAATAAAATATTTACAAAAATGTGAGGGGTGTACTCACTTCTGTGAGATACTGTATATGTGATCCTGGAGCACAAAACCAGTCATAAGTAGCACAGGTATATTTTGTAGCAATAGCCAAAAATACATTGTATGGGTCAAAATTATCGATTTTTCTTTTATGCCAAAAATCATTACACCTGTAAAAAAAAAAAAAGTTGAGCCAACTTAAAATGTTAAGGCACCCAGCTTCAGCAGATTTTTGAGTTTTCTCAACTTGTCGTTTTAAGTTTATACAACAAAAATTTGAGAATCTCCCACAAAAATAAGTTGAGCAAACTCAAAAATCTGCTGAAGCTGGTAAAAAAAAATTTCGCTCAACTTTTTTTTTTTTTTTTTACAGTGTAGGGTATAAATAAAGATCATGTTCCATGAAGGTATTTTGTAAACTTCCTACCATAAATATATCAAAAGTTAATTTCTGATTGGTAATATGCTTTGCCAATGACTTAATTTGGACAACTTTAAAGGCGATTTTCTCAATATTTAGATTAGATTTTTTGCACCCTCAGATTTCAGATTTTCAAATAGTTGTATCTCAGCCAAATATTGTCATATCCTAACAAACCATACATCAGTGGAAATCTTATTTATCCAGCTTTCAGATATATTGTATAAATCTCAATTTTAAAAAAATTTACCCTTATGACTGGTTTTATGGTCCAGGGTCTCACACACACACACACACACATATATAAATAATTAACTGGTTCTACCCTGTTCTTGTGATAAAATTCGTCTAAATTAACTAAATACTACATTTACATTTTACATTTTGCTCTCATAATAAATACATAAAAACATGTTATATAAATATCATTGTCAGAAGTTAATTGCTAGCTTAATAGTCACAGAGCAAATACGTAGGCAAAGCAAGTTTAAGTCTGACTTGCATGATTTTCTGATTTCATTCCTCTTCTTCCCATTCTTTTCTGTGCTTTTTCTTATATTCCATGTGAATAAATGAGGCAAAAAGCTCCAGGAAAAATATTAAGCCTGTATCAAAAACATTCTCAGAAAATATTGTCATATCATATTGGAATCTTATCTAAAATGTCATAATGTCTCTTGAACATGAGAAATGAGAATATGTCTGCCTAATTTCCATGACTGTGGCAGGACTTTGCCAGAATCTCCACGCTGGCTTTATTCTCGGGGTCAGACAGAGAAGGCTGAAGACATCCTGAAGGATTTTGCTGTGAGGAACGGGAAAGGCAGAATTTCAGTGAAGCTCCGGCGGACCGTCAGCACCAGCGCTCCGGGTGCATCCAGCCCTGGGGTTTGCCAGCTGGTCACACATCCCATACTGCGCCGGAGGACTGTGGTGCTCATGTATGTGTGGTGAGTATTTTATAGGAGTCTGTAATGTTTTCCAAAAGCTATATCTTGATTTCACTCTTACAGTATTATGCCAAAGATCTGTGCATTTTAATGTACTCATTCTGTGCGTGTATGTGTATAATGCAGGTATGCGTGTAGCCTTGTGTATTATGGGTTGACCCTCAGTGCCAGTGAAGATAAAGGTAATCGTTACCGTAGTGTTGCCATGTATGGTCTGGTGGAACTCCCTGCATACCCTCTCTGCATGTACTTCATTAACAAACAGTGGTAAACGCACTCACACGATCACATCCACACGCTGCAGTATCAGACTCTCTCACATTATTAGCTTACTGTGTTTGTTTGTTTTTCTTTTAGGGCAGGCCGGAGGAAGTCAATGGCCAATTTTCTTGCATTTGCAGGTGTATCCTGTCTGCTCACAATGTTCGTACCTGTATCAGGTGATCATCTTTCCAA
Organism: Onychostoma macrolepis; assembly: GCF_012432095.1. NCBI lineage: Eukaryota > Metazoa > Chordata > Actinopteri > Cypriniformes > Cyprinidae > Onychostoma > Onychostoma macrolepis. The sequence goes on from NC_081171.1 coordinate 10,147,063, forward strand.
ATAAATTAGGCTTTGATGCCACTTTTTTTTGTTATTTATGCAATTAATTGTTTCAGGAATGCTCTACGATACATTTGGGGACCACACACACACACACAATTGGTCAAAAGTAAAATAATTAACATTTAAAAATGTTTTTGAAAGAAGTGTCTGATGCTGCATTTATTTGATCAGTAAAATACAGTAAAAACAATGTAAAATAACTTTTTTTTTTTTTTTTTACTTATTAAATTATAAAATGTAATTTATTCCTGTGATGGCAAAGCTGAATTTTCCAGTCTTCAATGTCACATGACCCTTCAGAAATCATTCTAATACGCTGATTTGGTGCTCAATTATTATATAAATCGACACAAATTATTACTAATAATGATTTTTATTATTAATATTATTATTGTGGAAGCCATGACACATTTATTTTAGGATTCTTTGATAAATTAAAAAGTTTAAAAGAACATAATGTATTCGAAATAATAAAAATATTTTGTAATAATATACATAAATGTCTTAACTGTCACTTTTGAATTTAGTGTCATTGCTGAATAAAGATATTAATTTTAATAAATTAAATTAAAGATATTAACTTACCTACTCCAGACTTAGAATGGTATTATATCAAGGTTTCCACAAAAAAAACTTTTTAATTTATTAAATAAAAAAATAATAATTTCAACTTTTGACCAGTAGTGCTAATATTCTCTGTAAGCGTACATCATGCATTTCTAATTTGGTTGTCTAAAGCCTGTTGTTTGCTTTCCTCAGGGTCCTTATTAAATGCCACGTCACTGGCTCTAGTGGGAAAACTGATGGTCAGTGCTGCATTTAATATTGCGTATGTGTATACGTCAGAGCTCTACCCAACCATGATCAGGTACAGCCAACACTTTTGCTGCATGTGAAATGTGGCATATCTTTTGTGCTTTAGATCTTTTACAATTGTCATTTTAAGTAAAAATGTTTATTAAAACGTGTTAAATTGTATGTCCTTACAGAATAAGATTCTGTGCTTGTGCAAACAGCGCCCTCTAGTGTATGCTATTATATAATCAATGTACAACCCAAAAGTCCCTCACTGCATGTGCTGGGTGAATTCTAATGTAAGCGTGTTTGTGTGTGTTAGGAATGCAGGGCTGGGTGTGTGTTCCATGTCCTGTAGAGTTGGGGGAATTCTGGCACCGTTTGTGCCGAGTATGGTGAGTAGCTATAAGCTGTCTGACTTAAGAAATGCCATTTTTCCCTCCTAAATAATATTTTCTTGTGTAATTAACAATTATTAATGTATTAGATGTTATTAATATAATTTGTAAAAATTCTATAAAATCAATGAATATTATAAATATATGTTATCATCTTTATTATTATTATTATTATTATTATTATTATTATTATTATTATATTGATTGTGTACTGATTTATTGGTAATTGTCCAGAAATCATTGCACACCTCCATGCCATTTATGGTGTTCTGTTTGAGTGGGATTTCCGCGGGCTGCCTGGGGCTTCTTCTGCCGGAGACACTTAATAAACCTGCTGCTGAAACACTTGATGAACTGTCCAGCCCCACCTACCAGCGAATCTTACAGCCGCAGGTAAACATGAGCATGACAGAATTGGAATTTCATAAGATTATTAAACTGTCTAATTACATAACTTCCTGGAATACTTAATTCAGGCTGGTTGATCATGGAATTCTGCCACCTAATATTTTTGTATAGTTTCATGTCTCTTATATAACAGTCTTCTTACATTTACATTTACTATTGTGTTTGGCAGATGTTTTATCCAAAGTGATTTATATTGAATACATATTTCATCGAACCCGTGACTTTGACTTTGGTTGCACCATGCTCAGCTGTTTGCGATTACAGGAATACATAATTATTGTAATTATTATAATAAATGTATTGTAAATAAAATTATAAGAAAAACTGCTGTATAAATAAATTCAGCTGAAATCAGTGTTTCATGTGTCATAAGTTAGATGTGAAATAAACAGTCAAGAGGTTATCACACACAAAAAAAAAAAAAAAATTACCAACAAATTTTGAGATTTTTTTTGTTAATGCTGCTGTACAAGAATCCCAGTGAGACATTTTCTTCATAATGCATTGTTGTGTGTTTTATAGGTTCACCTTTTGGAAGAAAAACATTTAATTGACCACAACGGGGCTGATAGTGACTGAGACAAAGACCTTGAAAACATTTTATTATGCCTGTTTACATACATTCTTAGACCATGGTCAGAATGTCGTGCCATACACTGACTCACTGAAAGACTAAAGGTGCCTTCCAGGAAGAAATCTGTCTGCTCAAAGGATCAATTCAACAGATTTAACAGTCAGGACTAATTTAAAATTATGGAAAAGGGACCAGATTCTCATTCGTAAACTCTTTTATCATAATGTCTCACAATTATGACAACTAATTTCATGTGTTTACTGCCATTTATGAACAAATGTTTTGCTCTGTTGTTTTTAATGTTATTGTTTTGTGAGCTGTGACATTTCATTCACCAGAGTGTATATATTAGCATTCAATTAATAATCAATAATGGTTAACTAAATCTTCAAAATCATTTAAGGATATTTGCGATGCTTTAAATTTGTCACAATTAATTAATTGCCCAACTAGGTTGAATTCAAAACACATGGATAAGTCTACATTACTTGACGTTATACTTACAAATTCTCCATATAAGTATTTTTCTGTTGGAATATTTAGTAATGATGTTAGTGATCATTGTACAGTTGCCTGTGTCAGAAATTGTAAACTACCTAAATATAAGTCTAAGTTTATTTTTAGGAGAAATTATAAACATTTTAGTGAGCAAGCATTTTTACATGATCTGTATAATAGTGAAGTTGATTATGTGTGTGATATGGCTGATGTTGATTTGGCATGGAATTATTTTAAGACAAATTTTTTAGCTCTAATTAATAAGCATGCACCTCTAAGACGATTTAGAGTTCGTGGTAAAGACAATCCATGGTTCAATGCATCCGTTTCTTCTTCTATCAGAGAAAGAAATATCGCTTGGTCCAAGGCTAAAAGAACTAATAGTGCTAGTGATTGGGAACAATTTAGAGTACTAAGGAATAAATGTACTAAAATGATTAAAAATGCGAAAAGTGAGTATTATCTTAGTATGATAAATAAAAATTTTAAAGATCCTAGTAAATTTTGGAAGCTGATAAAATCATCAACTGGGTCTATGTTGGCCCCAGCAGCTCCTGATTTACTAAGGGTAAATAATGAAGAAATTAAGGATAAATATAATATAGTAGAAGCTTTTAATACACACTTTACTTATATAAGTTCTATTATTTCATCTGGTATTTCTGTAGATGTAGATGGTAAGGATGATATGACCATCTCTTCAAGTTGTATAAGAAATGTTTTTAATTTTCTACCTATTTCCCCGTCTCAGGTTCATAAAGCCTTGATAAGTCTTGATTGTAAAAAGTCTGCTGGCCCTGATGAAATAGAGCCTTACTTTTTAAAAATATCTGCAGACTTAATAGCGAGACCTATTGCTTCTATTTTTAATTTAAGTTTAAGTAGTGGTTTGATACCAAATTCTTGGAAGTCAGCAATTATTTGGCCATTACTGAAGGGTGGAGATTCTACTGTATTGGATAATTATCGGCCTATTTCAAGATTGTCTGTCACAGCTAAGGTGTTTGAATCTATGGTAAATGAACAGTTAAAGTACTATTTGTCAGCTAATAATATTTTATGTCAAACTCAATCAGGTTTTAGACAAGGACATAGTACTGTAACTGCTACAATGTCAGTTACTAATGACATCATAACTGCATTGGACAATAAAAAATCATGTGCTGCACTTTTTATTGATTTATCAAAAGCATTTGATTCTGTGAATCATGCTCTTTTGTTGCAAAGGCTTAAATGTGTAGGTTTTAGTGATATAGTGTTGAAGTGGTTTTCTAATTATTTGACTGGAAGGACTCAATGTGTGTCCATAGATAATTCTGTTTCTACTCCTTTAATAGTGAAGACAGGTGTTCCTCAAGGATCAATTTTGGGGCCGATTTTATTCTCTATCTATATAAATGAACTTGGTAAAGGAATTGAGCCAGCAAATGTACATTTTTATGCAGATGACACTATTCTCTACACTATGGCTCCATCTTTAAAAGTGGCAATGGACTCTTTACAGAATGTTTTTAATTCATTTCAGACTTCTCTTGGTAACTTAAAATTAGTGTTAAATGCAAAAAAAACTAAATACATGATTTTTACACGGTCCAGATTACCATTAAATGATTTTATGATTCAAACTTTAAATGGTACACAGATTGAAAGGGTTGTATCCTACAAATATCTTGGTATCTGGCTCGATGATAAGCTGACTTTCAGTTCTCATATAGATAGTCTTTTAAAGAAATCGAGACCAACGCTAGGTTTTTATTTTCGTTTAAAAAAATGTTTCTCCTTTGTTGCTCGAAAACGTTTAGTAGAAAGTACTCTTTTATCAGTATTGGACTATGGTGATATAATTTATATGCATGCATCTCTGAATGTTTTGAAGAAATTGGATGTAGTTTATCATGCTGCTTTACGATTTGTCACTGGTACAAGTGTCCGTACACATCACTGTAATTTATATGAAATGACAAATTGGACTTCCTTGTGCTTAAGGAGAAAAAAACATATGTTGATCTTTATTTTTAAAGCTTTAGTGGGTAAATTACCACAGTATATATCTAGTTTGTTGACATACTGCACAACTAGTTATAATACCAGATCAACAGATAAACTTTTACTTAAGATGCCGATTTTTCATACAGAGATGGGTCGTTCTGCTTTTTCTAATTATGCTCCGTGTGTGTGGAATGAGCTTCAAGGTAAATTGCATATGGAATCTGTACCATCTATTGCTACATTTAAAAATATTTTAAAGTCTGTTTATATAGAACAGTGTACATGTTTTAATAACTGACGAGGATTTGCATTATTCTTTAGAAAATTGTGTTTTATGTTTGTTCATTGTGTGGTGATGTCTATCTCTTTGTAAATTTATCCTTTGCTGCCTATCTTGACCAGGACTCCCTGGTAGAAGAGATATTGTATCTCAATGGGACTTTCCTGGTTAAATAAATAAATTAAAAAAAATAAATAAATAAAAATAATAATAATGGCTGCAAATTTCAGTGATACTGAATCTTAGTTATAGGTGTTTTAAAGAAATGGTTCACTCAAATTTATTTTTTCATTTATTTACTATTTCAAATCTTTACTGACAATATTTTTCTATCATACTCATATGCTCGTATTTTTTTTCTGTGCAACACACAAGTAGTTCTGTCATTGGACACTAGATGTGAAATTCTATAAATATCAGTGAATAAATTAGATTTGGGATTCATACGTTTATTCATGCTTTTCATTCATTTGCCTTTGGTCTTACACTGAAAAAAATATATATATCAGCATGTTGGTTTGAATCAATATGGGGGTGAATAATAGCAGAAATTTAATTTTGGGGTGAACTGTTTTAAGAGACCCTTTTTTTTTTTTACCATTATTGATTGTTATTTTTCTCCAAAGGGAGAGGTGAAGTGTTAAACACACATATATATTTGTGTATATTTCTGTACAGTGCTAAACATGCATTTGTGTTTATCTTGAGAGTTAAGGGAAAAGCTTTTAAATAAATGTATCTTGTATATTGCGCATGAACAGTTATGCCGTTTGGCACCGGTAGATGGCACTGTGTTGAAGGCCACCTCCCCTGAACTGAAGTAACCTTTGACCTGTTCCAGTCCTCGTGCTAATGATGTCATCGTTGACGCAGGTGAGCAGTGCTCAGGTAAACCACAGGATTCAGGAGCTGGGAGTTTCAAAGAAGCCGGCACAAAACATTCAACCACAAACCTGTTTTTTTTTGGTTTCCGTCTCTCTTTCCTTGCTGTAATCGCAGCCTGTGGCGCTGCATGTAGCTGACGGAACAGGTTGAGAGAGAGCAGGCATTAACTATAATAACTGTTTTCATTCTGTAAGTCTTCCTCCAAGGTCTGGCGGGCGTTATATCACCCTGCACAAGGAGATAAACAGCAGGTACAGAAGGTGTGGTCTCTTGAGTGCATCATCCGTGTTCAACTTATAATAAAAACAAATTATTTTGTCTGTTATGTTTGTAATATTGCAATTCATCTGCGAAATTTAAACTAAGAAGTGTTAACAAAATAAAGCATCAAAGTAAGTCTTTAACTTTTTTTCTCCATGAATGTGTATTATTTCCAATAGTCTATTCTCTTCATTTCATAGCTTTTCTCTTGGTTGCGCTGCTTCCAGTAGTGTATGTTTATATTAGAGCTTTTATCCAATCATATTTCAGCAATAGTGTTGCCAGGGTCAAAGAAATCTGCCTAAAGCCTTCAGAATCAACAGTGCAGGCGTCTGTAGCTTAAAATCAATGGCAATGAAACCGTTGTTTTAACCAATCAGATTTCGAGTTAGCCACCTAGCAGGCTTAGGATAGCGTCAGCATTTTCCCGTCCTTTGATTGGATGCTCAGAGAGGTACTAGTCAAAGCTAGTAAATCATTTTTGTTTTCACAGTATTATTGTTTCTCAGGTTTCTTACCTTATATGCTGTGTACAGCGTGTTATTGTATATTTTCAGTGCATTCTGAGAAATATTCGCCTTCTGTAAGTCTAAATACTAAAGTACTAAGTGACCGCGAAAAACAACCACACACCTCCTCTGCAACGGCGCTGTGAAAGACTCTTGAAGATGAAAAACTACTAGAATATGGTAGGTTATGTTTCATTTTTGACTTTATTGCTTTATGCGTTGTATTCTGGTGTTATTTGCAAGATATAAAGGCAGGTTTAAGTTCCCGTGTCGAGCTGTACTGGACTGCAGAGGCAGGCCGGTGTTCTGTCGATTTGTGCTAACCTTACCCTGTCAGATTTTGCTACGTTACCTCCCATTAAAACAGTAGGTAGTACAATTCGACAACGAAAAATGCTACCTGTTAAATTATGATTTATTAATGTCTACACCTACCACAACCCTAAACCTACCCTTACAGTAATAGAAATACAGTAATTATGTTTTATATTCGCGGTTGTGGCTAGAAGGGATACAGCTACCGGAAACCAACAATAAATATTTTTTTCTACTTATTAGATTTTTTAATTAATGTCTACACCTACCCCAACCCTAAACGTGCCCATACAGTAATGCAGATACATTAAATATTGTTGTTCAGCATGAGAAAAAAGACGCAATATTGATTTGCGTGAAGATGAGAGTCACAGGGGTACGTTAAAACACGTGTATACGCTTTTCTTCATCGTCTTGTATGAATTTTTTTAATGTTACTTGCTCGCTTTCCCAGTAAAGCTGTGCTAACTAGTATTTTCCTCCCGCAGAGCGGCGGGGAGACTCGTGAAGACGAGAAGCAGTAGTTAAATTGTTAGGTCAACTTTAAAACACATGTAATCGCCTTATTTGTTTTATACAAATGTTATCTGTAAGGTATAAATGCGTTTGAGTTAATAAATGTCTGTAAGAACATCTGGTGGACTCTATTTGTTTCATTTTGTCAGGTTAATGCCTCAGCTAGAGATGATGCGTTGCGCAGGTGCGGCAACTTGTTGAATTGTGTTAATTGGGTTTCTAGCTTAGTAATAGCATTCATTCTCGCTACATAAAATACCTGTCTGTGATGCAGTGCCCAGTTACACTGCATTTCTGTGTAATATTTATGGTTTCTATAGCCTGGGCATCATTATGATGGTATTAAAGGGCAACTAAACCCTAAAACAACTTTTTTGAGTTAATGATCTGTTAAGACCATGTCTTTATTAGTGCTGTGCATTGATTCGAGTAAATGTTTTAACATTTGGTTATAAAATGTTTATAAAGTGTTTTAATTCTACAATTAGTCGTGGCCAAAAGTTTTGAGAATGACATAAATATTAGTTTTCACAAAGTTTGCTGCTAAACTGCTTTTAGATATTTGTTTCAGTTGTTTCTGTGATGTACTGAAATATAATTACAAGCACTTCATACGTTTCAAAGGCTTTTATCGACAATTACATGACATTTATACAAAGAGTCAGTATTTGCAGTGTTGGCCGTTCTTATTCAGGACCTCTGCAATTCAACTGGGCATGCTCTCAATCAACTTCTGGGCCAAATCCTGACTGATAGCAACCCATTCTTTCATAATCACTTCTTGGAGTTTGTCAGAATTAGTGGGTTTTTGTTTGTCCACCCTCCTCTTGAGGATTGACCACAAATTCTCAATGGGATTAAGGTCTGGGGAATTTCCTGGCCATGGACCAAAAATTTTGATGTTTTGTTCCCCGAGCCACTTAGTTATCACTTTTGCCTTCTGGCAAGGTGCTCCTTCATGTTGGAAAAGGCATTGTTCATCATTAAACTGTTCTTGGATGGTTGGGAGAAGTTGCTCTTGGAGAATGTTTTTGTGTCATTCTCAAAACTTTTGTCTTCTAAAGTTGATTCAGCTGTGGGATCGAGGCACCTGCAGTGCAGAGCTTGCTCAGGAATGGCAGCAGGCAGGTGTGAGTGCATCTGCGTGCACAGTGAGGTGAGGACTTTTGGATGATGGCCTGGTGTCAAGAAGGGCAGCAAAGAAGCCACTTCTCTCCAGGAAAAACATCAGGGACAGATTGATCTTCTGCAGAAAGTATCGTGAATGGACTGCTGAGGACTGGGGCAAAGTCATATTCTCTGATGAAGCCCCTTTCCGATTGTTTGGGGCATCTGGAAAAAGGCTTGTCAGGAGAAGAAAAGGTGAGCGCTACCATCAGTCCTGTGTCATGCCAACAGTAAAGCATCCTGAGACCATTCATGTGTGGGGTTGCTTCTCATCCAAGGGAGTGGGCTCACTCACAATTCTGCCCAAAAACACAGCCATGAATAAAGAATGGTACCAAAACACCCTCCAACAGCATTTACATTTACGCATTTAGCAGACGCTTTTATCCAAAGCGACTTACATTGCATTCAAGTTACAGTTTTAACATTTTATCAGCTCTTGCTTTCCCTGGGAATCGAACCCATGATCTCGGCGTTGCTAGCGCCATGCTCTACTATTTGAGCTACAGGAAAGCAACTTCTTCCAACAATCCAACAACAGTTTGGTGAAGAACAATGCATTTTCCAGCACGATGGAGCACTGTGCCATAAGGCAAAAGTGATAACTAAGTGGCTCGGGGACCAGAACGTTGAAATTTTGGGTCCATGGCCTGGAAACTCCCCAGATCTTAATCCCATTGAGAACTTGTGGTCAATCCTCAAGAGGCGGGTGGACAAACAAAAACCCACTAATTCTGACAAACTCCAAGAAGTGATTATGAAAGAATGGGTTGCTATCAGTCAGGATTTGGCCCAGAAGTTGATTGAGAGCATGCCCAGTCGAATTGCAGAGGTCCTGAATAAGAACGGCCAACACTGCAAATACTGACTCTTTGTATAAATGTCATGTAATTGTCGATAAAAGCCTTTGAAACGTATGAAGTGCTTGTAATTATATTTCAGTACATCACAGAAACAACTGAAACAAATATCTAAAAGCAGTTTAGCAGCAAACTTTGTGAAAACTAATATTTATGTCATTCTCAAAACTTTTGGCCACGACTGTATAGGTAAAAACGTCCGAGTGCTGCCCTCTTCAGGTTGAACGGTGGCTACTGCAGTTGAATTTTCCTATTGGACGTTGCAAACCCCTGTGACGTATGATGGCACTTACTAACCACGCCCCTGCACGAGCTCACCACGCCCTTGGCATAGGCTCAGCCCCCGGCGTAAAAACATCTTGTTCCCTCAAAACCACTGTAGCCAGTCAGGAGTATTGAAAACGATCAGGATAGCGTATATTAGCATCTAGTTAGCATAGCCATTTATATAGTTATTTAGATTATTTCAGGTAGCCTAGTTAGTTAATTAGCATACAGTTGTCAGTGTAGTATTATTAGAAGCATAGTTAGTAGCATAGTATTGCATCAATTAGGATAGCATTAAGTTAGCATAGATTTTTAGCATTAGGTTTATCTGTATTTAGTACAGTGGTTAGGATGGTACGTAGGTGTAGTGTTGCTGGTTGCAACAGCACTGCTGGACTGCACAGCTTCCCAGCAGACTTGAAAATTAGGTGCCAGTGGTTGCATGCACTTGGCCTGGAAGACCTTGAGTTCCCACCTAGAGCTGGAGTGTGTAACCTGCATTTTACGGCGGATTGCTTCTCCAACACAATCGAGATGGAAATGGGCTTCTCCAAACAGCTCGCGCTGAAAAGTGACGCAGTTCCAAACGCTACTCCACCACCGCTGTGGCGTCTTCAGGTGAGTGAGCATATATTTTTAATCACAATTTATGTTCCTTCCTATTAAGCTAAAGTTAATTAACACTTTTTTGTTTTTTAGCCTAAGATGACCAGAGAAATTGGGTGCCAGACTGAACCAGTCAGCTCCAGATCTGCAGGTGTGCAGGCTAACGTGAAGCCCATCAGGAGAAGCAAAGGTGATTTTGAATACTATGGAGCTTTTGTATGTCTCATGTAGTCAGGGTGATATAATTTTGTTTTGTACTTTCGCTGCTTATTGATTACAAATCTGTTATTAATTTGCGCAGCCACCCAGGCCAGATTGCATAACAGGAATGTGTCGTGTGACACAGGCACACTGATGGAGCCTTTCACAGAGTGTCCCGGGACAGCCTCTACACCATTGAAGAGGAAAAGATGTGAGGTGTCCACTGATGACTCCAGCTGCCATAAAGATGGAAGTGAGAGCACCATGAACTGTACAAGGTAATGCGTTTAGTCTCGTTAGGTTTTTCAGTTATATTTGACTGTTCTAATTTAGCTACTACTTGTTTTTAAATACTTTTGATTGTTTGTCATGAAGTTGTTTCATTCTGATACATACACATTACATAACCAAATTATAAATATTTATGCTTTTATTAATTTTTTTTACTTTTTTTATTTTTACATAGCGTCTCCAATGAAGTATTACCCCACAAAGTGACTAAGTACATTGTTTATGAAGATAAACTGCTGGAGCTTTTTAGAAGATGCCCTGTCTGCACCCGGAGTTGTGTTGTATCACAAACAACCATTGGGACACTTCTCCGTGTCAAACAGCACTGTGCTCACTGCGAGTACTCCAGTGATTGGTATATTAATTCATGTAGGATGCCATTGAAGGCCTAGGTGTAAAATGCACGGACCACCACTTTTTTATATATATATATATATATATATATATACACACTTATTTTCATATATAAAAACAACATCTTTTTTTTATTTGAGTGATGTTATCAAGCCCTCTTTTTAAATACCACTTTTTTATTTATGTATGTAATGGAAGCCTATAAGCCAGGGATAATGTCACTTTCCTGCTTTCAGCTCATTATCACGTTCAGAAAGCACAACAACTGTCACACACCTGTACAGAAAAGTAGTTCAGGTTCAATATCAGGTCAGTATCGTTGTCTGTGTTCATATGTGGGTGTGGGAAGAGAGTGTTCGAGAGGTGAGCCATCAACACAGGTATGAAGCCTGAGGAGGAAGCCAGATTTCTGGAAAATCATAGAACAATATGACCTAAGACTGAACTCGTAAGATTATCGCTGTAGGCCATACTGTACCGGTTCTGTCTGTATAAATAAGCAAAAGAACCTGTGAAAATAATGTCTTCAGAATAAAGAATGAAAATAACAGTAATAAACAGGTAGTACTGGGCTTACTTATCCAAGCTGAAATGTTTTTGTTTTTTTATTGTATTTTAGTATATGTATGTTTTATATTTAGGGGTGGCACGGTACACAGATGTCAACAGTGCGACACATAACAGCCTAAATATGCTGAGTTTCAGTTCATTTTTGTGACACAGAAAGGAAACTCAAATGGCAGAAAGCTACATCCTGTTTTCTTTTTTGTTTTCATTGTGTGTACACAAAAGCAGACCTTTATACAGTGAGGCATTATTAATAAGACAATAAGCGTTTAAAGTTGATTCTGCTGGTATAAGGAAACAGTTGAAGTGATCGCGCCGTAGCGCGCACACACAAAAAAACACATCAGTTCCAGCATTCCTAACTTGACAGCGCAGTTGGTACTTTATCAAAATTACAGTGAACCAAACATCAGCGCGCCCTCCTCTGTGTCACCGCTGGAACGCGACTGAAGTACAAAGCCTATCATTTACATAATAAATAATAGTTTCGCATTCAGATATGGTACATCGCAAATATGGAAATATTATGGAATATTTGGATTCCTGCCGAATGAGAGAGGTAGGATACACGAGCATAAAGCTCCATTTCGCAAACAGTTGAGTGCGCAAACCTTTAAAGTATACTCCGTTGTCAGTGAGAGATGCGTTCAGAATCAGCACATGGTTACTGTCTAGTGGCTTTGTTTTCAAGTAACCGAGATGTCCGTGCCGTGACGGTTCGGTGCAAATACATGTATCGTGTCACCCCTAATAAAAGAAAAATAAATAAATATATAAATATATATATATATATATATATATATATATATATATATATATATATACACACACACACACACACACATTACATTTACGTTTTGTCATTTAGCAGACACTTTTATCCAAAGCGACTTACAAATGAGGACAATGGAAGCAATCAAAACCAATGAATCAATATGTAATCAATAATTATATATATATATATATATATATATATATATATATTATAAATGCAAAAATGTGTAAACATTTAACCATAAAATGTATATATTTGCTCGTTCTATCATTCTGTCTGTATAAATATAAATAAATGATAAAAATATTTAAAAAAAATTTTAAATGTGTAAATTTTTAAATATTTTTCATATATAACCATAACTATCTATCTATCTCTGTCTGTCTATCTATCAATCTGTTCTGTCTATAAATTAGTAAAAGAGCCTTATGAAAATAATACCTTGAAAATAAATGATAAAACAAACAGAAATAAACATGTTCTTTTATATCTAAACACATTTTATTTTTAATAAGCAATCAAATATTGCTTTTTATTATTATGTTATCTTACATGTATTTCAAGACATAAAAACAATAAACAGAAAGTTAATATATACATTATGTAAATACAAATTAATTGTACATATTGAAAAGTTACAACAACAATAAAAATCTCAGAATGTACTTCAAGTAAATAATAAAATAATTAAGATTAGATATTTCCAACACTAATCCTGGATGGCCGCTTTCCTGCCTGATTGATCTCTAACCCTAATTAACACCTGAACCTGCAATCAATGCCGCCAAGGTCACTAGAACCTTCCACACAGGTGTGCTGGAGACGGTTAGAGCTAAACTCTACAAGAAAGTGCCTCTCCAGGAGGACTGTAAAGGGATTCAATGGGCAAAAAAGGTTGGGAACCCCAGTTTATATGATCCATAATGTGCATTTTGCTTTCATGCAGCATTTTTTTTCCCCCATAAAAGTAGTGATGATTCATATGTTGAATGCTTAGATGGAAATGAAGGAATTAATTCAGAATATCATTTAGTCAAACATGCAGACACAAACACATGTAACATAAGGTAAATGCATGAAGTTAGCCAAGCTAGTCTGAATGGCATTTGAAAAGCTTCTTTATTATTACGTGACAGTATCACTACTAACCATCAGGTCTGTTGACAGATTTGTGAACTGACATGCCACTGTACTGTACTTGTAATCCCATTCGATTTTAGCTCTAAAAAGTGCATTTACCCATGAAACTCCACCAAGTCCTCCTCGAATTTTTGTAGACACTCAGTCGAGCTGAACCTATTCATTCATAAGCATTTTTGCTGCATCAAAAGCTTATGCAGATGTGCTGACAGTGGGTGTAGCATTATCAGTGCGCTGATTCTCCTTTATTAAAGCATGTCAATCACTCTGTTATTGAACCCTGAAAACCTACCCAACTTCTGTATCTGTGTCTGACGAATGACTTTAGAAATGCAGCTCTGCCATTTGCTGTGATTCACCCAAAGGCTGTGGGAAGAATTTCTGTATAACTTAAATTCAGTCATCTCGGGTCAACAGCAAGTCCCGTCACAGTTAGTTGGATATTTTCCCTCATATTTTCCTCATGGATGAATATTCCCCTTAAGGAAAGTACAGTAGACAATGACGTGCACCTGAGGTGAGGATGATTATGTTCCAGAGAACAACAGGAAATAAAGTGATCTATTAGCTGTCATATCTGAAGTTGCAGTAAGCTGTAGGAGTCAAGTCGAGGTGATATCCTCATTCTTACGAAGGCTGAATTGTCACCAGACACCGTTCACTGTAATGGGACGCTTAGAGAGTTCAGAGTCACATTCCTGACACTTCACTCTTAAAAATAAAGGTGCTTCAAAAGGTTCTTCACAGCGATGCCATAGAAGAACCATTTTTGGTTCCACAAAGAACCATTTAGTCAAAGGTTCTTTAAAGAACCATCTCTTTCTTACCTTTTTATAATCTGAAGAACCTTCTTTCGCCACAAAGAACCTTTTGTGAAACAGAAGGGTTCTTCAGATGTTAAAGGTTCTTTATGGAACCATTTAGACAAAAAGGTTCTTCTATGGCATCCTTTATTTTTAAGTGTGTTCCACTGAACTTGCCAAATATTTGAAGTTGACGCCTGATGTGACAAGACCATCTTGAGGGTTATAAAATATTATAACCCTCAAATAAATATTATCTATCGCTTTTTATTTTTAAATGTATATTTTTTTTAAATATATAGGCCTACAGTATTACATCTATCTATCTATCTATCTATCTATCTATCTATCTATCTATCTATCTATCTATCTATCTATCTATCTATCTATCTATCTATCTATCTATCTATCTATCTATCTATCTATCTGTCTATCTATCTATCTGTCTATCTATCTATCTATCTATCCAGGGCTCGCAAAATCAGTAAAGTATCCAAAAAACCAGTCAGTATCTGGTGTGACCACCATTTGCCTCACGCAGTGCAACACATCTCTTTCACATAGAGTTGATCAGGTTGTTGATTGTGGCCTGTGGAATGTTGGTCCACTCTTCATTGGCTGTGCGAAGTTGCTGGATATTGGCAGGAACTTGAACATGCTGTCGTATACGCCGATCCAGAGCATTCCAAACATGCTCAATGAGTGACATGTCCGGTGAGTATGCTGGCAATGCAAGAACTGGGATGTTTTCAGCTTCCAGGAATTGTGTACAGATCCTTGCAACATGGGGCCGTGCATTATCATGCTGCAACATGAGGTGATGGTCGTGGATGAATGACACAAAAATGGGCCTCAGGATCTCGTCATGGTATCTCTGTGCATTCAAAATGCCATCAATAAAATGCACCTGTGTTCTTTGTCCATAACATACGCCTGCCCATACCATAACCCCACCGCCACCATGGGCCACTCGATCCACAATGTTGACATCAGCAAACCGCTCAGCCACACGATGCCATACACATTGTCTGCCATCTGCCCTGTACAGTGAAAACCGGGATTCATCCGTGAAGAGAACACCTCTCCAAAGTGCCAGATTCCATCGAATGTGAGCATTTGCCCACTCAAGTCGGTTACGACGACGAACTGCAGTCAGGTCGAGACCCCGATGAGAACGACGAGCATGCAGATGAGCTTCTCTCTGTCTGTCTATTTATCTATCTTGCTGTTTTTACTGTATTTTTGATAAATACATAAAGCATTATCTACCTACCTGCCTATCTATCTGTCTGTCTGCCTGCCTGCCTGCCTGTCGTATTGTTTCAATGTCTATTTTTATAAATACATACAGTACTATTTATCTATCTATCTATCTATCTATCTATCTATCTATCTATCTATCTATCTATCTATCTATCTATCTATCTATCTATATGTGCCTTCTCTGTCTCTGTCTGTCTGTCTGTCTGTCTGTCTGTCTGTCTGTCTGTCTGTCTGTCTATCTATCTATCTATCTATCTATCTATCTATCTACCTACCTACCTACCTACCTTATTGTTTTACTGTCTATTTTTATAAATACATACAGTATTATCTATCTATCTGTGCGTCATTCTGTCTGTCTGTCTGTCTATCTATCTTATTGTTTTTACTGTATTTTTGATAAATACATACAGTATTATCTATCTATCTGTGCATCATTCTGTCTGTCTGTCTATCTATCTTATTGTTTTTACTGTATTTTTGATAAATACATACAGTATTATCTATCTATCTGTGCGTCATTCTCTCTCTGTCTGTCTGTCTATCTATCTTATTGTTTCTACTGTATTTTTGATAAATACATACAGTATTATCTATCTATCTATCTATCTATCTATCTATCTATCTATCTATCTATCTATCTATCTATCTATCTATCTATCTATCTATCTATCTATCTGTCTTTCTGTCGTATTGTTTCAATGTCTAGTTTTATAAATACAGTATTATCTATCTATATCTATCTATCTGTGCATCATTCACTCTGTCTGTCTGTCTGTCTGTCTATCTATCTTATTGTTTTTACTGTCTATTTTTGATAAATACATACAGTATTATCTATCTATCTAATCTTATTGTTTTAATGTCTATTTTTATAAATACAGTATTATCTGTCTGTCTGTCTATCTATCTTAATTTATGATTTATAAATATTTATAAAAGTATCATGCTGTTTGTCTACCTGTCTAGTTGATTTATTTATAAAAAAATAAAATAATAATATATATACACTGAACGATGAAGGATGTGCAGCTGAGAAATGTCTATATAAATATGTGTGCACTCACCTTTGCCCTTGTTTTCTGAACTCTGACTACAGAGGGGTGGTGTGAGTACGTGTAGCTGAGGTGTGTGTGTGTGTGTTTGGGTCAGGAAGTATTTGTGCTGTGGGGTAATTACAGTGTAGACACCAGCTGCTGCTTCTGCATTCCAACACACACTGATGCTGCCAACAGAGGTCATGACACATCACACACAGCTTCCACCATGACTGATCCCCAACAAACACTTCACATCTTACCTGTAGCTGCTGACATTCATGCTTCAATGGGTTTATTTAGCTCAAAGATTATTTAGAATATTGATTTTGACATCTAAACTCTTCACCAGCCCATATTTAGATTAGGTGAGTTAGGATGGCTGATGGTAACCTTAGTAGTGTGTTTAAGTCATTGGCACTTACAAATCATGCTGTTTATCCCGCTGGCAGTCGGATGATTGAAGGTGTGACATTATGTATACACACATACACAAAAAGTAATCCGGTTCAGAAGTTCAACTGAACTATGATCCTGCCTCAAGGGCACGATGGAACAATAAAGAGAGACATAGGATAATACCGCATGGATTTCAATGGAAATTTGATTGTTAGATCAAACAAGCTGAAAGGAAAAGAAAGATGACTGTTAACATCGACTTCATCAGCAGAGCTAAAACAAATTTTGTGTTGCTCATTTATTTTAATTTGTACATATTTGTATATCACAATAGAGTCATGAGTCACATGATTCCATTAGGATTTCATGACAATTTTCCCTCTTTGTTTCTTCCTAACTATAACCTTTCTCTCTCACCACTCACATCCTCTTCAATATCTCTTCCACCCTTGACACAAGCACACTGTATGCTCTCCATCTGGTATGTCTGTGTGCCCTTCGGCTGCTAGTCTTAAGGGTGTGTGTCAGTCCATGACAGATTCTTTTGTCAGTTTTATGTCCATACATGTGTGAAAGCTGCTTCCTCTTTTGTGTAGTGACCTGTTTTTATTGATAAGTACGGTGGCAGAGAGAGCTCAACGCGCTGCAAGTAAAAAAAAAGAAAAACCTGCAAATTAAGAAAACAACTTCATCAATTTGACAACACACGCGCTGCAAATGCTCACAACACAACCAAATAAAGAAATGCGCTGCCAATAAAATTCTTTATTTGGTTGTGTTGTGAGCATTTGCAGCGCGTTTATTTATTTGTTTGCATTGTGAGCATTTGCACCACCTGCTGTAAAACTGATGAAGATGTTGCATGTCTACTGCTGGTTGATTCAGGCACACCTCTGCTTTATCTAAACACTATGGTCTTGTCCTACGTGTTCTTGAGTAGTTTTGTGGTAAACATAACATCTTAATGCTTGTTGAGACAAAAGGAAACTGTCTTTTACTAAGTAGAAATTGCAGTAACGTAGCCAAATTTGTTTTATAAAGCCTGTTTGTTTTATATGAGGCTTCTCTATGAGGCTTCTCTTTACTGTCACATTTGATCAATTAATGTATCCTTGCTGAAAATAAGTATTCTTTTTTTTTTTTTCATATTTTACTGACCTCAAACTTTTGAATGGGAGTGTAAATTATCTTATGTTAAATGTTTACATATTTATGTATGTAACATACTGACCCCAAACATAATGTTCACGCTCAACAAAGTGCAAATAAACACATCAAATCTCTTTATTGAACAGAGACATCTTAAACACTATAACAGAGCTCCAAATACACATTTCAAAATAGATACCATAAAAGATATAAAATTAACATGAGCACTATTCAACAAGACAAACACATGAGCACAGGAACTACAAGAAGTATTACACAAGTATTGAACATATACAACATGTATACACATATACTCCTAATTTGGAGAAAAAGTGCTGCTTGTTTTCTCCTTCCCTGTATTTAAACTGATCCCCCAGTTCACAGCGCAAGGGTCATTTTTCACAGCTTACATTCATGATAAAGACAAATAACTATGCATTAGTCATCTATTTACATGGTTTAAAGCAATATGTGACTTCTGTAAGTACTAGATCCGCAAGGACAGCATGTATAGTTAACTAGTCATTTTAGTAGTACAGTGGCCTAGAAATTAGAAAGTGGCATAATATTATTTTTTATTTAGTGAGCTATCCTATTCACTTGAGAAAAAATATAAATAGAGCTTATTTGTGTTCCTACTTCATTTCATAAAACAAAAACAGGTTTTGTTTATATATCACATACAAGGTTTAGATAAATGAATTTAAATGCATTTATATTTTTATATTTTTTTTAAGATTTTTTTTTTTTTAGATTTCCTCATGCACCTCACAATGGCTTGGCTATTCAAACCTAACAGACTTTTACACAGGTTTAAGTAACTTTTTCATGCATTCTAGTGGATATTTACCCTTTCCACAAGTTCACTAAAAACAAGAGTTCAAGACTTTGCATTATCTAATGAATGGGTCAGGTTCATCATTTCATCCATTTCCAGACGGTTTGCTTTATATAAACATTATAAAGGAAACTGCATATGATTCCCAAAAGCAGTTTGACATCTATGCATTGGCGTTCTATAT